>NC_136625.1:20983140-21408562 GCF_933228915.1 Telmatherina bonti | reverse complement strand
ATATATATATATATATATATAGATATATATATATAGATGTATAGATATAGGCAGTAAGTGCTACTGCCCACCTAGCAAGACACCATCCTGAGGTAAATGCAGAGCCAATAGCTAAATGTACCTCAGCAACAAACCAACAGACACTTTCATAACGGTGTGCACCAGGAAACAAACAATATACTTCTAAAGTTTAAACCATGGCAACAGTACGCTTTTGTGTGTGTGTGTGTGTGTGTGTGTGTGTGTGTGTGTGTGTGTGTGTGTGTGTGTGTGTGTGTGTGTGTGTGTGTATATAGTCATCCTACTAAATGTCTAACGGTTGTATAGGTTTTTGCAAACTGCTCTTAAATTAAATCTTCACTGACATTGATCAAAGTTTCACTTAAGTATAACTGTGTTTAAATCAAATATCTATTATGTAGCTCTGATTATAATTTATTTCCCCCTTACCATTATCACCAAGGTTCTCTATTTTCTAACTCATTTCGATTTGTAATTTAGGAACAAATTAGCAATCCTTAGCATGTGTTTATGCAAAAAATCTTATGTAGTCTTAAATTAAATAAAATTGGTTCCATGTTGGAAAAAGATTTTGGAGTCATGGAAATGAGAATCGATTTTTATCCATTTAAATATGCAGCTGAGAGAACACCCAATATTTTATGTATTTATTTATTTTTTTTTACAAATTGAAAGCCTGGTTTGGTTCTCCACTGGTTGGACCTTTTCAGCACAGCTTTTCCCTTCCCTTTCCTCACATTTCATATCAAACTCCAAATTCTCCTAGGAAAACATCAGGGACTTGGAGCAAACTGGCAAGAATAAAAAGTCTACTGGGAAACTAATTATGCTCTCATATTGACTAGAAATGTTTGCTAAATTAGAAAAACAGTGTTTATTAATGTTCATATTTCAGGATAAAGTCCGCTGCATCAGAATCTCTTCTCTACTTTCATTTGCTATTCAATTACATCTGCAACCCTTTTTGCTGAGCTCAAAGAGCAAGGCAGAAAGAATATTACAAGAGATTTTAACCAACATCAGATATGCCTTTGTATTTATGCACCCAACTAGTGCATACAATAAACATGTTTAAGAAAAAGAAAATCATTTACAATCATTTACACCCTTCAGTTAGAATCTCCCCTCCTCCCCCCAGCTCTTATCCTGCGGCAGTAGTAATGCTTCAAGAAATAAATGACATGATGCACAGCCTTTAATGCTTCAGTAAATATTGACATAAGAAGAGATAATATAAACTCAGAACGCTGACCACAAAGCAATATGTTGCCCAATGTTATGCAGTGTGCACTCAAATGGAGATTACAAATTGCTACAGGTCAGTCAAAATATCCGTAGCTAAGGCTAATGCCAGTGCCAGCAAGACCTTGTAACAGTACATCACATGAGACAAGTAATATGGTGTGTTGCATATGCTTATATGATAAGCCAACAGTTTGGGGTGATAATAAAAAGCAATACCCTAAACTATCATTCCATATCAAATTTAAACCGACTTGAGATGAGGTTGGCTGACTATGAACAACTAATGATATTGCTATTAGGTATTGAAAAAAAAATAGAACTGTCAGACAGGTAATGAGGGTTTTATTCTGCCTGCTGATTCATTTTTATCCTATCACAAAGTTCCTACAAAATTTTAAGACATTCATTGATCAAAATGATCAATGACAGAAACCATGAGCACCCACAATCACTGCAAAACAAAAACCAATCTAGTGGTAGGAAGAAACAGGAGTAAATGCTGCAGTACTGTTTTGCATCACACAATTAAGGCACATCAATCATTGTATAGTCAATTAAGCTCCTCCATCTTTAAGTTGACAAGAGGAATAGGGAGAAGGTAGGGGAGGGGGGAGGGGGAGAAATGGAGTGGTGAAGGTGATAAGGGGACTGAGTAAAAGGAGGATGCATCGAGAATGTCATGAGTTTCATCCTAGCAAGTCATCAGAGGCTGGTGTCCAGAAAACCGCTGGAGCATTGAAATTGAAGCCTGCGCCGGAACACAACAGTTGGCGTGGCCCGCAGAAGGCAGACGTCTCTTCCTACAGAGGATATTGGTCTTTGTGAACATGGTTAAAGTATCTGGGTCAATTAACGCATCCTCGCTTTAAAATTTTCTTTTGTTGTCAGAAACATAATACAATGCAAACTTGTCTCGAGACTGTATGGGGCTTGGAAATATGTGTGTCACTTGCACAGAGAAAAAAGGTCAAACACAAGGCGAGTGCTGTCTCTTTTCTACATTTGCACTAACTACCTCATTAATATATTCATTTGAGTATTAGCTTCTTGTCTAACACTGCAGACAAAGACGCTGCTGTTTTCCTGCTGTCTGTCGTTCACAGCTGTGAGACAGGTAGCGCTGTTGAATCTACATCTGGCCAGCTAGTGAATGCAAGCTTGTCTGGTTAAAACGGAAAAAAAAAAAATACATGCATCTAAATATATTGGTACACGAACAAAAGATTTAACGAGAGAAGGAAAAGCAGTGGGGAAATGGGAGTGGCTCCCCTTTGCATGCTTGCCAATTTGACACGTGAGGACAGAGCTCTCTATACACTCATGTAGCTTAACATAATGAGAAAAACAAGTGCAGCTCAGAGAGAAACCGGGGGTAAAATCGACCAGCGTTACGGCACAATACAGAGCTGGAGAAACAACAAACAAAGCTTACTTTGTTGAGACAGAATGTGTGAAGGAGGTCGGTTGTTTGCTTTGCCAGCCAAAAAAGGCTGTCCCAAAGAAGAAAAATGGCACTGAAATCCACAAATCAGTCCCCGGAAAAGTAAACAGTTCACTCCATAGTGCTGGTGTATTGTCTTTTAGGTGCAAGCTGGCATTTTCTTTTTCCACATTGGTTCTAGCATTTTACTTGTGAAAAATTACTCTCCCCTTGTTTCATGGAGGCATATGCAGAAAGTCAGGTCAATACAGCTATTTATATACGGCCTCATTATATAGCGGTGTCATCTAATGTGCTTTCTGGGTGTTCCTCACATTAAATAAACGTGTAGGAAGGAGTGTGACAAACACACCACTGCTACCAAGAAGGACTCCACATTCCTTTTTTTATGTCATGACCAACTGCAAACAAGCGGGGACTCATGTAGAAAAATAAATAAATCGTTAGTCTTGGATGAAAGATCACACATCAGTCTTAAAACCATAGCAATGAAGTATCCTAGATAAAGAAGCTCAGGTGGGATTGAGCATCAAATAACCTATAAACCTCTTTAACCTACACATGAGCAGTACAGTAAAAAGGTGCTTTCTCCCTGCTGTATTCAGGCAGCAGGGACCATTAAAGACAATTACACTTTGATTTTGTCTCACTACTATTTGGAAGATAAATGACAACCTATGTTTTAACAGTCACAGATTATAGAGCAAGGTCTAACTGGAGATTTTTTTGTCATATCCAACGCTGACAGAGGCAGCAGATTGTCCAAGTCGGGGCCATCAAGAGCTCTCTGGGCAGAGCAAGCTAATTATATGCCAAGGACAAACTCCCTACACACACTCTCAGGCACAAGAGAGGGACACCTTAACCACTGTCCAATGTCAATAGCAAATAGTTTGGTGCCACTGGCAGAGGGCAGGGCCTGTAGCTGATAAAAGTGATATGAACAGACGTGATGAAAAGCTGTGAAACAAATATCTGCCCTCTACTTATCAACATTTAGGCATTCCATTAGTACATGTCTGCTTAACACGGGATGACAATTTACAAACCAAGAAATGTCACACAATATTTATTATCCTGCTGTGTTTCTGACAATGACCACTTAACCAGTACCACTCCAAGGAATCATTTTCCTTGTAATGTGGGCAACATACAAAAGGTTACGTTCCCAATCCGCATACTGCCAAGATTCAATCTGTTGTCACAATATGTGGTGGTTATCTAGGCCACGGCGCACAGTAAGATGAACTCAAATTTAAGCAGCTTGGTAACAAAGAATAAAAAATGCAACCCTAACCCCATCAGCGATGCCTTAGCTGGGAATTGGAGCACAGCCTTCATTACAACATATTGATCTCAGAAAACAAAGACCCTGAATTCATTGATCCACTTTTTTAAAAAAGCGAGGGGGATGGGGGGGACAGACTGCTGTTTCAAACAAACTTGCTGTAAAACTGCTGCCTAAGCTTGAGAAATGAAGCCCAGCCCAAGTATGAACCCTAGTTAAAAGCAAAAAGAAAGGAGGATGACCATGATGATCCTCAATCCCACGGTGACAAGGAAATATGCCAAACATGCTACAGCTGCAGGAGCTTTAAAGTTTCTCATGTTACTCTTAATGTTTCCCTTCATTCTATATACAGCATGAGGGATGTATAGAATTGTCATCTTGAAAAGGAATAATAAAAGCTAAGAATGAAATGATCCTGCATGGGCACAATGAGCAATATAGACCTCATTCCCCCTCAAAAACTAATCTTGACAGTCAACCAACTTTATATTTCTTTGTCATTTCCTTTTGGTCCTAAATTTAACCAAAAGCCACCGCTTGCCATCTTGCTGTTGGGAGGACAAACACCTAACCTGGCTAAGCAGAGTGTCTAAAATCCTGAAGTTTTTTTTAGATTTTATCCACTTACTCAAAGTGATGAATGATCGACTCTGTAGGTAAGGATAACATAAGGTAGAAGTGCCATACATTTGTGGCCTCCCTGTTGATGTGTCAGGACCTCTGTGGCTGCTCTCTCATTCATCTAGAACACATGAAGAAACCCCCACCAGCTTCATTCCCAATCTGAGACCAAGGAAAGGGGTTGAGTACGTTGCTGAGCACTTGCCCTAGTTTACAAGAGAGGGTCGAGCAGGGTCACGTCTCACCAAACGTTGGGGCCCCTTAAAAAACACATGTGAGAGGCCCCAGCTGTATTCAAGACCATCAGAATCTCACCACAGTGCAGAAAACCAGAAACATGTAAAAATGAGTTTATTGAGTGCAAAATGTTGAATTTCAGAAATGTTTTTCTTGTCAAGGAGGTTAAATTCAGTTTTTTTAAAAGGATTCCCTCAAACAAACACAGCCAAGTGCCGTAATTTTTCCTAATGATAGATTAACTTCAAATTCTAAAGACATATTTAGCCTGGAGAGATTTTTCCTGTTGATGTTCGCACTGCTGACATTGACACTAATTTTTTCCCCCAATCACACTATTAAACTGGTCAACTGTAAACCCCTTCCCCCCCCAGCTCATTTGTGAAGCCAGCTCACTGGACCCTCTTGTCACTGTCACATTTAAAGCGCTTGATCTGAGGCTAGAGCTGAACATAAGCATACAACTCTTTCATCGCAGGAGCTTGCATAATTGTCAGAAAAACAAGTAAAAGTCACAGCTGAGTGGTGGGGGGAAGAAAAATGAAAGCAGAAAAGAAGGTTGGAGGTACAGATGTGTATTAAGCTCAATTAAGCTTTTGGGCTTTTCATTAACCTAGTTTTTAGGGAGGGAAACCTCCGCTGAATAATGCTCTGACTGACTCACTTTGCTTCCCAGCTTTAAAAGCTTCATCAAGGAAAAAAAAAAAAACAAAAAAAAAAAAACAGCCCAATGTGTGTCAGCTCTCCAAAGCCACCAGGAATGCATTAGACACCCAAGAGCAAACCACCCACAGCCACAATCTACCTGAAAACAAATTAAATCTAGTAACAAGTTCCTTTATCAAACAGCATGCGAGGAAATACTGAACAGATTTTTTTTTTCCTTTACCCTAAAGACACCCCAATGTATGCATCCCCAGCCACCCTCCATATCTGTGGTCCCACAACTCAATATCCTCTGGGTCCTGAAAGATGAGCCGAAATGCTTGGACAAAACGCTGGCAGTACCGGGCTCTCTGCTGTAACAATGGCTGTCAGCTAATTAGTTAACTTAAGAAAAGGGGAAAAAAATGAATTATTTTTTAAAAATATGTAGGTTTTCCTCACATCTTGTTTCATTGTTTGTTAAAAACAAAAAACTTGTTTTACTAGCAGGTACACTGTTTTGAGGAAGTTTTGTCAAACCCGCTTTCCAAATACAGAAACCCCAAAAGGTGTCTTTATCAGTGAATGCCTAGATGTGAAAAGACTTCAAGAGACATCTTTAGCCACCAATGAGTTAAAAGGGATTGGCACTTGTTGGACTTGTCCCTTTACTCAACATCGGAACAGAACAAATACCACAGCCTTTAAAGGGCAAGGTCATGTGGGCTCCAGAGGGTAGACAGATTTGCTAAGTTTGATGTGGCTTTGCATTTACAAACAATGAGCTCACTGGAGAGGAGCATATTTTTTTTATGTGTATGTATATATATATATATATATATATATATAAATAAAAGCACCATTGTCCTACCTGGGCTTTCCATGTAATTCACTGCCAAATACCTTTGAAAAGACAGTAGTAGCTTCAGTAAAAGGCAACTGGACTTATTTTATTGGTACCTGAAGATGTTCTTTTCATCTGAAAAGCTTTTTCAGTCCTAATACCAACTATAACTAAAAGCAAAGAAGCCTTCAGATGAGAGGGTAAATGTCAAAAGAACCAAGAAAATAGTCATGTTCTTTATTCCAGTTCACAGGGCTACATTGGCTCTGTTTTTTTAATTCAGAATTAATCATTCGGAATTATTTTCCTATATTACTTATATGAAAATAATAATTCCGAACAAAGGTTTACATGAAACACGTCCTCACTTATTCCTCTTTACAACGGTGGGTTAGGAAGGGTTCCGATTGGACAAAGGGTGCATGAGACGTATCACTTAAACCGGAAATAAAGTCGACTCCCTTCTTCTCGTCTTTTCAGTCATAACTTGTAAAAACTACATAAAAAAGTACCGTTTTTGCCGCTATTTTTATTATAAATTTTATGTACCAGCTCAACACTATCATTCTACTTCACTTTTTGCAGCAACTGAGAAAAAGAAGAAAGACAGACCACCGAACACGGGAGGTAAAACAACACGTGTCATTGGGACAGGACAAGGTAACGAGCATGCGCAGAATGAGCAGAATTAACCTAGACCGGAATTAAGGTTAACATGACAGAGGAATTAAATAGTAGTCAATATTAAGTTTAATTCCGAATAGAAATTTGCATTAGGAATTAAGTGTTTACATGGTCATTTTTCATTAGTTTAAATCGGAATGAACTTTTATACACAATTGAACAGGAATTAAAACTCCCATGTAGCAAATGAACTGAATAACCAAAAAAAGTCACACCAAGATTTTCAACAAAGCTGTTAGAAATCTACAGAGCACCATTTGGCACCAGCAAACAGTTGAAATCTCGTTTACATTACCAAGAATGTGATTAACTGTAAACCACCAGGCCACAATTACCACAATCAAATCCACAGGATGTCTTTGATTTAGCGCATACAGTGTCTGCTATTTGCATGGCAACCGTGACCATTTCCAGGTTATACAGGCCTTGGGATGTGTATTCTCTCGATCAATAGACAACGCTGTAATTAGATGAAACAAAAATGCCTAAGAGCTCACCCCCGCAGCGTCCAAAGTATATCTTGGGTCAAATGCAATATAATATGAGCAGAAGACTCATATTACAGACACCTTACACAATCTTCTGATAGCATTACACAGACACTGAAGCAGATCCCATTTCTAACAAGCCAACAAACCGACCGGGAACCGATGACCACTAAGTAAGATAGCTATGAAATTAGAAAAGGTTTGTCTTAGAATTACAAAGAATCTACTGTAAAAAGCTCTTTTTAATTAACAATTTGAGGCATTTCAATGCAGAAAAGATAAAAATGAAAGACAAGATAAAGTTAACTGTTAGGCTGCTTAATGCCACTAAAGAAGCAACAGTCGGAATAAAGTATTAAGCTACTGGTCAAAAACAATATCCCATACCAGCATGGTGAAAGCCATGTAGGAAACTTTAAGAATACCATCCACGCTGTGGGGGCTTTGTCTTTCAAAACATGCCACAGGAGATTCTCATTAGAGAATGCAGTTTCATTAACATCATCCCACGCTGCTGAGCTGTACTGCATTACAATGACACAAGAGTGCCCCTCTCTGTCAAGGAAATCTCCTCATAGCAACAACTTGCTGGGGGGGGGAGGGAAGGCAGAGAAGAGAGAGGGGGGTAGTGCAGGGGCAAACAAAAGAGAACCTGATTACCCCCGGTCACGGCTCATCCACAAGCCAACACAGGGAAATCCATCACCTGCAGGATCAAACGGGAAGTTGGGCACAATGTAAAGCCCAGTGAAAGCAGTAACCACCCATCTAACCACTCGCTTTCCTCTCCCCTTTCTTCTCTCGTCTTCGCCACCTCCTCCTCCAACTCCCTGACTAACACCAACGGCAGCATGCAAGTTTTAGGCACACACTGTGAAATCCAACACAAGTGAGAATGCTTTCTGGTTCAAATGACCTCAAGGCTCTAACCCTGCTAATAGCACATTGGTGATATATTCCACTTTTTATTACAGTCTGTAGACCTGCGTACCATTTCACGGTAGCTGCATCCTCATTTTGCCAGTATTAAACTCCAAACACCACACATGCTTGCAGCAACGTTTTGGAGTAACATATAGATATATTCCATTTTTTTATACTCCCACCAGGTTGCATGTTAGAAATATCACTGCGGTAAATAAGAATTACTTTATACTCTCTTACTGCAAAAGACATTTGAAAGAAATTTGATGTCATTAGAAGCATTGAGTGAGCTTAGCAGTTTACCACAACTGGGCACATAACTATATGATTCAAGCTGGAGTCTTAAAACATGAAAGTGTTTCACATTTCAAAAATGCTTCATGCATATTATTTAAATCTGCACAGAGGCGCTGTTGAAGCGGGACAAGAGAAATGCTGCAGAATGGCATAGGATAAAGGAAATAATTCAATCCACTAGGACAAATTACAAAATGTTTAACAAATCGAAATATTCAATTAAAGCTACATAAGTCTTGAAGAAGTGTGCTTTATTTTCCATTCACTGCAATATGATGCATACTCAAGTGCAATCAAAGTTTCATCCTTTTAATCACATACAGGGAAGTAAATATTAATCAAGAAATGCTGATTAAGGAGCAAAAATAGAGCAGCCACAATCTATAATGCAGCACTTATGGAACTATGTTTCAACCTGCTGTGAAAGAGGAAAACGGAATGTAAGCAAAGTGGACAGCAGCCACACAAAGTTGAACCCCATTTGAGCTGGTTTACAAGGCGAACTACATGTCTTGCACTACCACACAACTGCACCGAAGCTAATTGTTTAAATATGTTAGACTTGTTCTGATCCTCCCCCTGAAATGAAACACATGGAAGCAGGCGCACTCCAACTGGCGTGGATGTCGGCACACATCCACGTTCAGACCAATGCAGACATAACAAAGATCCAGCGTGAACCAGGACTAAAAAATATTCCACCACTCACCGCTGAAAAGAGGCTGTCCTTTTTCCGTGTGATCTGGCACCACGACAGTGTACAGATCTTCAGAAAAGCCTGGCCTGCATGGTGGGGTGCCCCTGCCCTCTGCTGCAATCTGTGATGGGGGAAAGGGAGGGGGGTGCAACAATGAGTCATAAATCAACCTTCAAAAATGTAGTCTGTTGCCTCCTGAACCTCTTAGTCACGTTCTGAAGGCCCCACAGTTGTACAAAAGCATCTGTTGTTTTTATAACAGGGGCCGCAATTAGGATAATGAGGCCAAAAGGGTTAAGCATTAGCCAAAAAGCATGGCTAGGCAAGAACAAGCTCCATTTGTCCCAGAGTAGGGGCCCAGGAAGAGGGTTGTAGTTAACGCTCTCTGCCAGCCTCTCAGATCAACCCACTACTCTGGACAAACACTCTTCACTTTGAAGTAAAGGGACAGGGAAATAAAAAAGTAAATGCTTACACCCCCACTGTGCTGGGAATTAACATTTTGTGTGAATGTCTGGAAAAACACACATACACACACACACACACACACATATACAGACACAAAATCCTCAAAGAGGCTGCCAGATAATGACTGATCAATACACCCTTTTGCCATTTTTGTTTGATTTTGGGGGAAAAAAAAGAAAAAAAAGACAATGTTTAGGAAGTCAACAGAGGATATTTAGAGCGTTCTGGTTGTTGTACAGAAAAATACATTAAAACACAACATGATCAATTTTGCACACAAACAATAAAAAAGAACAATATAAGCTAACCAAAAATAGGGTATAACTGGAGAACATGCTGTGATTTCTAAATGCACTCCATCTGACTGCCTCAGCATTGATTCAGCTCTAAGGAACATAGGCCTTGCCTTATTTCTTTGCATGCACTCTCAAAAGAATGTAAAATGAGAGGAGTCGAGCTGAAAAAGAGCATTGTGGGTATCCGTGCCACTTGCCATTCTTAATCGGAGGAATTTAAATGGAAAATGCTTGCAGACTGGGGGGAGGAGCAGAGCTGGACTAACAACGGCAGCAGGGTGTACATTTTTATTAATATGATTATAAATGTACACAAAAAATGCCAGTCCTTTACAACTTGAGCTAGTGGTAATGAAACGTCTGAGTGCTGTTCTACGCCACTGTGTTTGAACCAACAGCCATGCAGTCAGGAAAATAAATTATTTGCGGGAAAACACTCAATTATCTTATGACGGTTTTTATCCTTAGGCTTGATTATTGAATTATCTGGGCTGTTGGGTTATACATAAACGGAATTACAATGATTGAAATTTACTTTACATTGTTACTCCTACAGGCTTCCACCGGTGAGCCAATTAACAGGCCGGTGGAAAAGGGACATACTGCAGCAAACTAAATAAATATTAAATATAAACTAAATATAACCAAGTGATATATATAGGTTAATGTAGGCCCGTGTCCCTGAACTTCAAGCCAACAAAATTCAGTGATAAGAACTCTATGAAATAAAGCTACATTACTACATATTTGAATTCCTTTAACTACAAATAATTAACTCAAACGAGAAACGTGCATCCGGTGTCGCGTGAGCGTTCGATGAAAGGAAAAAAAAAAAAAAAAAAAAAGAGCCGTTAGCTGGTAATTGTCGCCCAAGCTAGAAACCCTCCAGCTACTTTATCCTCAATTTTTGGTGCATGACCGGTTATGTTTTCTAACTGCACGCAGTCAAAAGTCACTGGAAAACAGCTCCCAACTCATCCGGCTTTGTAACTCCACAAACAGCATCGCTACAGGGGAGACAGAACAGCCTCAACTGTCCGGTGTAACTCCACTCAAAACCGCTCTGAGATGACATTACCTGCAGTCCTGCTAAGACCAGCAGCAGAAGCACACCGCTGCCCTCTTGTAACGAGTACATTGGTTCGCCCGTCACTGCTTTATTCCTCGATTCGAAATCCGTGAAAAGAAAGAAAAAGAGGATAAACAAAATAATTTAAAATAAAAAGGGGGGAGGGGAAATGATAAAGGAATATCCCCCCGGTTTAAGAGTGGCCTTGAAAAAGCTCCCTGTACGACAAAGGCAGGAGCAGCAGCAGGAACGGTGACGGCGGCGGCAGCATGTAGCAGCCTCCTCCTCTGTCTGTCTTCCCAGTCCGTACCCAGAGAGAGCGCTGCCTGGTACTGAGACTGCTGCTCCCTCCCATCCAGTCCGACACAAAAACATAACGAGCCCCGGCCACTAGTCTATAAACCGCCCATCTCACTGTCTCTCCCTGCTGGTGACAGAGCCAATTTCATTGTTGGGACACAGTGGGTGCCCTCTCAACGCTGGTTCATGTTTTTTTTTTTTTTTTTAGTCTACTGTCTTTGTTTTTTCTTAGGCTGTGGCAAAGTTCCTGCAAAATATCTGATCAGTAGGTTAAACTTCTGGTAGGGTTTTACTATTCTGAATATAATCATTGAAACCAACTATCTTTCCCGTTAAGATGACATGTCTCCAGCTTATATGAAACTTCTTTGCATTTTCACTATTCAAGCAAATCCGTTTCCATAATTCAAGATCACTTTGAGGTCACCGTGCAGGTCTATTTGCATAATGTCTGGTTTCACAAATGTCCCTAAAAAGTTTTCCTCAATGCCCACAATATTATCAAAACTGATTTATTTACTATTTCATATCTCAAATGACCATATTTTAATTTAGTTATTTCCAGTCACTCCATGCTACACTGTATTGTTTTTCATTTAGATTCTTTCCATAAGATCCTGGCTCCTCTGAGAAAAATATGTTTTGAATGTCACAAGCATCAGTAAATCAGGATTCACTCAGTTGTCTGTCTGCCTGCATAAACAGCAGACTATTGATCATTAAGAATGCTATTCTGATCACAGCCACCCTGAGATAATTGCTTTTTTACTGCATATTTGATTCCAGTGATTGTTGATTATCAGTGATTTGGTGCTAAATCTGTTTGTGTTACCTTCCCATTCTTCGTGTCTCAGCATATGCATAGTGTTCCTAATCAGCGCATAATAAGCTTACTGTTTCACAAACGACTCAATTGCTTTGCAGTTCTGCGCTTTGCATTCTATTCATTCCTCTTCACTTAAGCTCAAAATTTGTAAGTAAAGCTTTTTTCATGTTCCCCTAAAAGATTCAATGAATAATTCTCTTATATTATTTTCTCATGTGATACAGCCAGATGAAGGTTAAATCACCTGGGTTGTGCTGCTGAAACCTAATTAACCAATCTAAGATGGCTCTATGGAATATATTGCATCTGTGACACTGAGATATTTCAGTTTAGTAGATGAGACAAATACTTATTCCATCTCCAAATAACAAACAAACACTGACTTTTGGTTCACCTCCTCCTGGGCAATCTATTGTTTTCCAAGTTATTGGTGTTCCAAGGTGCAGGCGTCTGTTTGATGAGAGCAATGCTCCTCCCCTCTTCTCTGATATCAAACCCTCCGGTCCTGAAAGTCTGTTATAATCCCAAACAAACAGTAAGCGCTGTCACATCCCACTGACAAACCACACACACACACACACATACACACATAGACACACACAAGCAGACAAGGCTGAATAATTTTTTGCAGTGTTTCCCTTTGTAAAAAATTAACTCATGTCACATCACAGCCATGTCATTCATTAGCATGCCTGATCATTCCATGTTTTAAGATAATTGGACTCTTTGATGGAAACGAACGTAATCAAAAGAAGAAAGAAAGTGCAACAACTTAAGATAACACACTTAGCCCAAATCAGAACAATTACAGTGGTCATGGTTTCCCACAGCCATATTTTGCCATTGCTATTGAAAATATGAGAGAATCTTTATTTATTTATTAATTCATTGCCTACATCAGTGACATTTGGTTTGTACCTCTATTGTTTGTTAAGGCAAATTTGGGCAAGAGATCAAACTGCATGACCTGTTGATAATTGATACTGCGTTTTGTACAAATTGTTAAATTTATGTAATCTAATCTAATTGAGAGTGGGATCAAAATGCTCCATCTCTTTGATTAATGCAGAGGCGGTTATCTTTCATCAGTACTTGTCTAGGCAGGGAGGGGAGAAGGCGTTAGTGGGAATCCAATTTGGACTTGGTGCATTCAATCAAACAATATCATGTTGCATGATTCATAATACCAATCCGAGACCCCCGGAGAACTCTGTGTGCCGCGTGTGCCTTAATTTGGCATGGTTTAAAATGTGCAATCAGAGGAGAAATTTACCATCAAGGTCGCATTGCAGTCAAGGGATGATGCATACTGAGACCTGAGCTGTCTCTGCAGAGACAGATCATGTTGTTTTGCGGGCATGCGTGCGGGTGATGCATGTTGGCTGCAACGCTGACAGTGCAGTTGACTCTCATAAGCACAGGTGTCCAAGAGCTGGTGGTCTGCAAGGAGTCCCTCTATTCCACACCTTTCCACTCTGCACAATTGGATGTAGTGTGGAGCGCTGGAGCGCGGTGGCCTTGATGGCACTTGAAGAAAAATGGACGAGGTCAGTGGTACTTTCACATCTGCTGACTATGTGTTGATACAGGAATATGACACACTCCCACAAACTGTACTGTAGTGCACAGTCATTTCTTTTTAAAGCCATACAATGGTCAGTGAAATTCCTGAGCGCAACCTCTTTCTGTTGACTTTAATGAGATCCTGCTGCAGTATTTTGAAGGGACACTGGGCATCAGCGTTCAGTCTGTAAGGGAGAATGCATCAGCTATTCATTCACTGAAAAAATATCTCTGGCAAGATGTAAAAGTAACTTTTAAAGTTTATAATATTTTACAATTCCATTGCATCTTCACACAATTATGTCTAGGTTTTAAGTCACTATGCTTTGTTTAAATCACAAGATATTCCACATAATTGTTCCACATAGGAAAGCCCCATGTTGTGCAGCTGCACAGCAAACAACAACCCTGTTTCATTTATTCTGTTCTGATTTTGCCCTGTGAGGGAACCTGCTTTTTGATTTAGCTTAACTTGTGAGAAATAGACAGTCTTTTTCTGTGCAAAGGAGATCTACTTGAAGGTAAGAATTGAGTTAGCAAAGTTACCTAACTGCTTTGATGCTAAAAAAAAAAAAAAAATCTCCAGTTTTCATGTTGTGAAAACAAAAAATAAACAAATTTAGTGTCATTTTAGTATGAAGACATGAGTCTTGTCATAACTTGCATAACTTGAAGCTAACAGTATTTAACTCAAAGATGAGGATGGCCTTAAAAGACTGTGCTAAGGTTTATTTGAAGCTAACCAGGTTATGAAGGCTATTTCTTTGACTTTAAAGTAGCTGCTGTGAACTGTGAAGCTAACACTGGCATTGGCTTGGCGCTTGGCTGTGAGGTGTTCATCTGGATGCGAAAGTCTGTTCTTTCATATGTTCCTTTGGGTATCAAATCAAATCAGATTTTATTTTTAAAGCACTTTTCATACAAAAAGTAGCTCCAAGTGGTTTACACAAAAAATAAGTCTTCACACATCCAAGTATAAAACACAACTATTTGTAAAAACATACCTGATCATAGTCTCACTCTCTCTCAAATACTCACACACACACACACACACACACACACACACACAAACGGATGCACACACACACAACATGCATTGACCAAACCCGAACCACCATAACCACCCATACCCCCAAAAGGGTGTTAAAAGACAAACATCTGGCTAAACATCTTATTTAACATCTGGCTTGACACTGCTGTGATGAAGTGATATTTTTCTTGGGTACAGTCAGTTCTAGCTTTTAAAAAATAGTTAATAGACAGTAGTATTTGGCATTTTATACATGTTTTGACTCAGCATTGGACATTTCAAACAGGAGGGTGTCTGTCTAAATTCAATTCTTAAATTTGAATATTTAAATTTCTGTAGTAAGTATTATATAAAGGAGGGAAACATTATTTGATTATTCTATAACTTGCCTGACATGCCAGACAGTTTCTTGCAGATCAGAAGGACAGAACTCTGTTAACGTCCTGTAAACATTATCTGTAACTCCTAAATGAGCCAAAACAGTTCTGTTCCTTGCCTGCTGTTACTGTGAAATACTCACAGATGAACACTTGCAGGGTATTGGCAGCAGACAGCCAGCAGTTACTGACAATCTAAAAAGAAAGACAGAAAAACATTGTAAAATATGTAAACTTTAGATACGTTTAGGAATTTAACTAAAACAATAAAAGAAGATCTTCATGATGCTCTCTATTTTTTCTAGATGTTACTTTGAGTCCATTAGCTCTGTCATTGTTACACATCTGAATGTGGTTGTGTAAAACACAGTTGTGTTTTGTTACTAAGTTATGGTTTCAACTTAAAGTTCTTTTTTATATATAATCGATCTGTTTTGGTAAATATTGACTTTATCATTCCTCAGCTTCTAAACAACTACATGAAATGGGCGTCAACACTTAGCTCCATGTTGTTAACATGTAATAACTAGGTTGTCAGAACAAGCTGTTTTATCAAAATATGTTTTGATTTTTATCCCTTTCAAATTTGGTATCCATATGACATTCCTTAGTGTGTCCCTTGGACTAAATTTAACCGCTACCTGCTTCCAACTGCCTGATCTGTACTTCATTGGATATTTTCAATATAAGGACAACTGTCAAAGACAAGGAAGGCTGTTTTTTTTGTATTTGTACATTTCATGTACAAAGAAAATAAGTTCAAATACAATTAAGTGGTTGGAAGACTGAGGAAATTAAGTAGATCCTGTTGAAGGAATTGGAAAGTTTAATTTGGTTTGACTTAAAATACGTTTTTAAGAATAAAAAGAAGTTTGTTTAACTTGAAAACCAACTATCTTTTAGATTCTTTTAAGATTTTACAGATTTAACATAACTAAAGGTATGTTAATATCAAGCTGACTTGACTGAGAAATTTTAATTTCTTGTCCTTAAACAATGTAGTAGTTTATACAATGACAAGGTTTGCTCAAAATGCATGATAAAAGGATGCAAAAAAACAAGCAACAAAAATATGAAGTAATCAGTGTATAAATACACATATGTTGACCCTTTTTGACTGCTGGCTAATTACCCTGCCATGGGCAATCACATGCAAGTCAAAGGTCACTTTGGAACAAATTAGTGAGTAGAAAGGAGCGACCTATTCTTCAAAGCCATTATCAGTTTCAATCAACTATCATTGTTATGCATTCAATGAAGGATCTCTGAGGACCACTGTGTTGCTCTGATTATTTTCCTCTCCAGCCAAATTGGTTTATTCAGTCCTTCATATCGTTTGAACAATAAGCCCAAATGGAGTCGTGATGGGTACAAGAGGAACACATACAAATATGTGTAAATCATTTCTATCTATGTGTCTCGCCTGCGTCTTTTGCAGCATCTTGTTCAACGACATGCAGTTGCTTCTTCCTTTGCAAAGACTATAACAAGGTCACCGTGTGTCGTTCTCTACATACCAGATGAAGTGCATGTCATGATTACTGGAATTTTCTAATTATATTGTATTGGATGCAAAGTGACAAACAGTGTCGGAGACGTGCACGAACATTTCTGCTGAGCCTTTTCTCTGTAATTTCTTGTGAAAAGACGTGTCAGTAAAACAGCTTGGTGCCACCCCCTTGTCGACAAATGATGGCAAAATGCTGCTTTGCAAGCAGCTCTGGCGATATCTACTGAGTCACAGGGCTTCAACATGTGTGTGTGTGTGTGTGTGTGTGTGTCTGCCCCAATTTGTGGATCGTGGGTTTTGCTAGGGGCCACATCTGCCTGCTGTGTGCTGGTGTGGCTCACAGATCTAATAGTGATTGATTGCCTGATTAAAGGAAATTGTGTTGAACTCCTGAGCAACCCAAGGAGAGAAGAAAACATATTTAATTAGCGTTGCAATAAAAGTGTGGCTATTGATTTGTAATGGCACGTGGGCAAAAAGACAACTGTCTCCATTATTTATTGTTCACTTGTTAGCCCTCTTATTCCTTATGAAAGTTGCCTCTCAAAGGTGATTTTGTTTGTTAAAGATCTATAATAGGATTGTCTGTCATTTCATTTACTAAACAGCAGATACAAAGATGGAAAAAAAACTCCTAAAAAATCTAAAAATGAACATAAGATCTGTTCCGTATTAAGTACAGACAGATTGAAATGTCCTGGATGTCATGTGCTGTTAGGATAACTCAGATGGGACCATCGTGATGGACTGACTAATGAACAAGCTGAAAGCATGGTCCGTGGAGCCAAGCTACTTGGCATGTGCTACCAGGATACTTTCTCTGATAGGGAATATCAGACATGAGGAGTTATCCAGGGAAATATGCTAAGGCCCACCATCTTCATAGCTTTGATAAATAGTGCTCTCTGAGATTGAAAAGACTATTTGAATCCGGTGGATTAAAAGACTAAGGCCCAGAAGTCACCTTTTCTTTAAGTTTGCAGTCTTCTAGCCTAGAAACTGATATATTTGGTTGAGGAGCACAAAATGAAACTTACACCAAATAAATGTAAAGTTTGATGCCTGTATAGAATGAGACATGCATTCACGAGACTCTCTGCATTGTAGTTGAACCACATGTTGACATCAGCCTGGATGCTACTTTTCAGAGTGTTGTATGAGGTCAAAATCCAGAGCAGGTCACTATCCACACAGACGTCTGGCGACTGGCACAGTTCCTTGTGTGCAGACCAGGCTGGAAAGCTGGAAAGCACGCACAAACAGGCTTGTAAAATCATACTTGGCCAGCGATACTCAGGGTGCCCAGAGGCTCTCTGCACTCTCAGATTGTGCACTGTAGCAGAGAGATGTGCTCATCTGTGTTCCAGCTTTGCCAGAAAACTGCAAAACTCCAAATCCAGTGACGAGTTAACCCTTTTTTCTGTGGGAATTCACAGGTCGTCAGACAGGAAACTCAAACAAACTAGCCATGGCAAGATGCTGAGCTGAGAGATTCAACAGTTAATCAATCCCTAATGTGATTATAGGCCCGTGAAGTGAGAATTACTTTTAGATTACTTGGTTACACATTTTCATTTTTGTCCATGAAAATGCATTTGTAGATGTTAATTAAATAATTCACGTTTAATAGCAACAATTCTTATCAACCGACAAAAAGACTGAAAGACTGATGCATAAATAAGCAAATAAACTTGAAATGATGAAGTTTGTGAAGACTTGAATTAAATAACTTAATATTTTATGACTGAGTTCAACACTTAAAAGAGAAAGTAATATGACAGTTTGCAAAATATAATAGTTTGTTTTATTAGATAGCTCAACAATCCATACATGACAGATGATTCCTTCAGCTCCTTGCTCACAAACACTCACACACAGAGTCAACCAGCAGGTTAAAAAAAAAAGTATTGTTTAGTTATTCACACTCGCTTTTTATTATCTGTGACAAGCACAACCATATTCTACATAACATTAAGCAAGTACAGACATATCATAATGCGTAAAGCATCACCTTAATGACAAGTGCGTGCTGGGAGATCATTATTTTCAAAGTGATACATCACAGTGCATTTTTTTCAGTTTCAGCTTCCTCTCGCTGTTTTCCTGCTGGGAGAATATTCGACAACACAGATCACAACTCGGTTTGCTGTGTGGTATGTTCCTAGAATAATATTCAGAAGCCTATGGCATACATGCCACTGAGGTGCTTTGAAGGTTTGAGGACCGATTTCACATCTGCAGGATCTCAGCAGATAATTCATATATTGATCAGTAAAAAGAAAGAAAAAAGACTCAGTTGTGATTGTGCAGCTTGTCTGATTAACTGTGGGAGTGGAGACCAACAGCCTGTCTGAACACAGGGGCTTGTATGGATCTAAATAAAGACTGGTTCTGCTACTGATCCACCCTTATGTCTTCTTCTGAGTCACTCTGGGCTTTCTTATCTAATACTTAATTTGGGAGACAATCAGTGAATACAACACTTTTTTTGTTTCTTTTTTTCTTTGCAATCACTGGGGAAGAGAGATTAGACTCAAACTCAATAAATTCTTTTTTTTTTTTCAGCTAAGAAATGATATTTTTCACATTTATTTCTTGAAGATAAGAGGTTTGATTATAAAAAATATGTAACCATTTGCTGTGGTCATAAGGCATAAGAAGGGAGCCTTTTATGTACCATAATTAGAATGAAATTATACACGGAATATTAAGCTCTTTATAGTCTGAGGTGCTCCTCATCTTTAGGATATGTGCAAACTATGATAATAAAACTGACATCAACTAAAATAAGAACATTACAAATTCTACAGATGACAATTACATTGATTTGATACATTTGACTGTGTTTTGATGAGATTAAAATGTGATCCTAATTCCCATTAATTGCCATAGTACCTATTCCACAATTGCCAGGGGATATTAGCATCCCCCCGCCAGTCGGAACAGGATTGTTATCTGGTGCATTATGCTATCTCTACAGCTCATTAGCAGTCAGCAGGTTATCAGAAAGATGCTGCTTCTTCTTTCATTAACTTAGAAAATAATGCAGTATTTTCATATGAATCAAACAAATGCCGAAAAGTCAAACAATAGAAACAAAGACAACATGGAATCATCAGAGAACTGTTCCTCCTGTCTCTGGCTGCTGCTGCTGATTTTACTTTTCTTTATAAAATCAAGGTCATACCACTTGTACAATTAATAAATCAGAAGTGGGATTATTTGAAAGCCGCACTGATTCCATTTTGCTTCCTTGTATCATAGGCATTTGTTCAAAGCAATTAGAAGACAGGAGAGATACAGGAAGGGCATTTGTGGCCAAAGCAGCAGATGTTAGTGGCAGGTTGCTCAGAGCGAAGGCTGCCTCCTTTGGCTCACTCAGGAGGTGATCATGAGACATATTGCCTTTATTCTTGCCCTAGCCGGAGACACATGACCGCTCCTTTCCCCAGCATGGGAATTTGACAAGGGTCAGCAGGATGCAGCAATGAGTTGGATGCTGCAGTATTCCCAGTGTCTTACAGCATTTAGTCAAACAAGAGCTTTATAAAGGAAAAATAATAACAATACCTTAGTGTGAGTCACAGTCAAGACAATCTTGATTAGGTTTTTACCATTTTAAACATGAAACACATGTCAAAAGTCTCTGATGTACTCTTATGTATTATACTCCCAAAAAGCATTAAGCATTTCTTTTTATCTTGTGCTTTTTTTTTTTTTTTCTGTTCAATTCCTCTTCCACCTTTCGTGGTATGTAATTGGGTTTCATTGATTTACTTCTAGATGATGCTGGCTTGGCCAAGTCTCTGCTGACCCTGCAGAAAAAATATCAGCCAGGCTGTCTAACAGGCACTGTTCCACATGCACACACACTCGAACACACAGTGAACTTCCAATACAAGCAGTGAATGATTGTGTCAGTGAGCTGGAAGTGAGTCAACCTGCCGCTGCTGTGGCCCCTCGCAGCAGAACCATAGATTACAACATAAGGATGGGGGGGGCAGAGCCACTGCACAGGGGCTCTGCTGTGTTTGTATGTGGGGGGGGGGGGGGTTGGATGAAGAAGAAAACTGATGGGGTCCACTTACAGTCATCAACGGGACCAGTAACATACGCGCTCATCTGTGCCTGAGTAGCCATGTGTCACCTTGAGCTCTCTGGAGGAGGTGTCCGGACGCAAACCTGCTGGGCCAGACGGGGTGTGAAGAAGGAGGCAGGATGAAGGCTGAGAGGAAGTGGAGCTAGCTTTCCAGCTTTCTGCATGGGACATCTGTGACTGAGTGGTTTAAAGCAGCAAAGCTTGAAACAAGAAAAAAAAGAAAAGAGAACTCAACTCACCTTCTCGATTCTGCATGCGACGATTGAGAGGATAAGAGGAAAAGGATATAATACAGACAGAGCTTTGATGCTACCTGTGTCCTCATTTCCTCCTCTCGACTCCTGTCCCCCTTCTGCCATGCATTATAAACGGCTGATTATGACAATGACAGCTCCTCAGGTGTGCAGTATGCTAGATTTGTTATTCAGCTCACACGCATTCCTGGTCCTCCCTCTCACCACTTGCACTAGCACACATGCACCCACACACGCTCACACGTGCATACACACACAAGCAGAGGTGCACGCACATACACATACATACACACACAAGTGCAAGGTATTGCTCACAGCTGCTGTGTCAGCGGGATTCTGGAGCCAGCGAAAGGGGGGGATATTACAAGAATCAGCCACACACAAGTGTTGTGTTCACAATGCTACAATCCAAACACACAATTCAAATAGATCTTCTGTTGTTTGAAATTGATTTTATTGGCTTCTCTTGTTTTCACAAGCATGAATTTGTCCAATTAACAGTTTTTTTTTTTAAAATGTTAAAAAGCACCATGTGGCTATGAATCACAAACTAAGCCTATTTTATACCCAGTGGTATTTTTTTTCTGTAGATTTTCTGGTTTTAATTATTGAGGTTTTTTTTTTGTTTTTTTGCTTAATTTCTATTCTGTGTTTAGTATTTTGCATATTTTGTTTTGCATTCAAGCTAACCCAAAATGCAGACTTTCTTTTGCACCATCTTTCCATTTTATTTTGCAGCACTTGCCTCCCTTGTTTGTGCATCAGTTTAGCTTCCATTCTTTGCTTCATACCATGTTTAAGTCACTAATCCCCACCAAGTTGTTTGATGTTTGTCTTCATCACGCTGTCTTTGTTTACATGTGCTGCCTGGTGTTCCTTCTTACATGCCAAATCATCTCGGCACCTACATCTGACCTCCAGTCAGTTGATTTACACTTTTACAGTTTTTTTTCACCAAATATTCAAGCTTTTTTGAATTTTCCTTTTTGCATTTTATGATTTTTTTCCCACCGTCATCTAATAAAACAACCAGGGCAATATTGACACATTATACAAAGATAATGAGCGGAGAGTCAAAAGATTGTTCATATCAGTCACAGTCTGACTAAATACGTACTTTGGCATAGGTGAGGGGTGGGCTTGAACATAAGTTTCTAATTTGGTCATAAACTGCAGCACCAGTCTTTTCCTTGTGGTAAATGACCCTGTCACTACCCCATGTGAGTCATTGCTCAAAGTCAGTTTGGCGTGCACCAGTAAGAAATTGCTCATGAACCTTATCCAACTAGCCCTTTCCTTACTCCCGACTCACCTCTAGCAGCAACACACACACACACAACACACACACACACACACACACACACACACACACACACACACACACACACACACACACACACACACACACACACACACACACACTGGAAGGTGACAGACACTTTTTATCTGTTGGATGTTTGCATTCTTCTGATTTCACTTCAGTTGCATGATGGGAATATTACCAATGCATACACTGGCTTGTGAAAAATTCATGGGACTCATTCTACTCATATTTTGGTTTGATTTTAGATGAATGAAAGTTGCCTTTCTATAGGGTAGATATTGGGGTGAAAATGTAGGATCTGAATACGGGCTGGAATAAACTGTATGATGTCGTCATGCTGCCTCTTTGCAGGTCCACCTCAAAGTGTACGAGTAAATCGCATGGTTGAAAAGTTCATAGCACTCGATTCATGTTCTCACACTACACGATGGTCCGCTTCTTGGATATGACTTGATCCCTCACACTGTACTTCTATACATGACACATCGGACCCTTGTCACGAGTAATGTCATAAGGACCCTGGAAGTGGGGAAATCCATCTTGCTTAAATGTGCACAAAAAAAAAACAAAATCAGCTGCCTTGGCTATTTTTCTCATTCTGTGTGTTGAGACCTCCAAAAAATAAAAAGGTGATGACATGCGTGGACTAGACATCGGCTGGGTAGACATGTGCTGCATTCTGCAGAGAGAATTGCTGCCATTGCCACTGTTGTCCTCTTCTTCTCAACTATGCATGCAAGCTCTGGCCAAGAGTTTCAAGCCAGTCGGCACACCGCCCTGCTCTTACTGCACGAGACCCCCACGAGGAGCCATGAGGATTTCAAATAAATTTGACATTCTTGCGATCCACAATTCCTGATTGGGAGCTGGTGGTGATCAGTTCTTGTAACCTTGTGTGGACTACACGGGACATGAATGAGCCAAAAATCTGGCTACTTGTACTGAGGGAAAATTTGGCTCACATTGGGTAAAAAAAAGACAGTTTATGCCTGTCATAAGGGATTTGGTAATGCCTCTATCTTTTCTGCCTCTTCATATGTCACTCTTCACTTTCACACTTTCAAAGACCTGCTGACTACTAACGTGTTTTTTCCCTGTGAAACTTAGCATGTTTTTGCATATTGTCTTTTTTTGTTGTTGTTTTTTTGCAGCCTAAGGCATAAATGTCAGCTAACTTGTTAGCTGTAAAAAGATTTAGATAAATTATTCAGAGGCTTTAAACCACCTGCTTAGCACCTGATGTTTGTGATCAGTCACTGAACAACATCAAGCTGAATGCAGAACCTGCGTTAGACTTTGTTTTTCCGAAACCTAAACCCTAATAAGCTAAAATATCTTTCTTTCTGACACGTATCACCTACCAAAGAAGCGGCCATTTGGCCATGACTTGCAATGAGGCTCCAAACCCCCTAAAATGAAATAATCTGGAACATTAAGCACTTATGATGCTTTTTTGAGCCTGTTGCTTGGTGACGTATTTTTGTGCAGCTCTGCCCGGCTATAAACGATGTGGAGTGAAGTCACCTTGAGATTTTTCCAAAGCTGCAAGAAATGGAAAAGCTTTAAAGTCAAAATACTTCTCTAAAAACATCAGTGCAAAGTATTTTGTCATCAACCCTGGCAAATCTAAAGGCAAGGACATCTTCCCTAGAAGCTGCATTACTTTGATGCCCAAGGTATAATTGGCTGGCTCGCCATCTGACTAAAAGTAACAAGCTTTATAGAAGTTATTTACAGCCATCCTGAGAGATGGAAACATGTAAAGAGAAGTAAAAACCAATAAGCACTCTCATCCCTTTGTAAAAAAAAATGCATAAGACAATAATGTTTAAGCAGAAAGGCCCATTGAAAGGTTTATATTTCCATCAATATAAATGTGCTCATCATCCAGGACATAATATCTGCAGAAGAAATAAATGAAAAAAACACCTTATGTTTTAAAAGATGCTGCATACAACAAACATGGAGACTCATCTCAATAAAGGCCTAGAAAAATTGACATTCCTGAGGCGTTGATTTTCCACATGGTATTTCTTGAAGTGCCTATTATTTCAGCAGAGCCCATGGTTGAGCTCACTAATTTGCTCCAGCTTTGGCGTCACTCTACCATGTAACTGCAATCAAGTTGCTGACAAAGTATTTCTTTTGGCAGAGCTGCTGTCTGGAATGTACATTTAAAAAAAATAAATAAAAAAGAGGAAATAAATAAGTGGAAAGTGATCCAAATATAGAAAAGATGAATGACTTTGGTTGGTTTTGCTGTGGAGAAGCAGTAACTTTACAGAGAGCTGCAGCCTCACCTTTTCCAGTCACACCGATTTCACCGACGTGGTGTTTCTAGAGTCGCCGCCATTACTTTTAACTTAACATAACTTGACAAGGTTAATTTAGTAAGGCCAACAGTACAGTTGTACAGATGGCTGGCCTTTGTGACAGGCGGAGTTACAGTCAACTTGAAATTAACATCCGTGTTCACTTCATTACTTTACCTTTATTTTCCAGTCAGCTTGAAAACAGCAGGTATATTAGATGTGATGTAACCTGAGTAGGTCAACTCAGCACCAAACCCCCTACATTAAGACTGATTGGCCAACCTTACAGATGAAAAGGTTACATCAACCTTCATTTTGGACCTTCTTTCCATTTTTCATATTTTAGAGTGAACATATGATGTAAATGTTAGCATAATAATGGTAAGGTCAGGAGCTGAAATGTTAATGTCCTCGTGCTTAATTTGCTTTGTCTCCTTGAGGGTCAGAAATTACTTCCCATAAATGCAACATTACACCTGTGTTTCAGTTGTGGCTTTTGGGCCAAATTAGACAGGCATCACCTTGATTGGAGGTTGCTATTACAAAGTTTTACTTTCATACTTCAGTAATAACAGCAGCACAAATCACTGTATGATCATAATTGCATTTGCTGAGGTCCCCACATGATTATTTACACTTGCGACAACGCCTTATGTTTGATTTTCCTAATGTCCATTTGTGTTTTTCTCAAGTTTTAACAAGGGAGAAATGAAACATGCAGAGGTATGTGTTACGCTTTGGAAATGACCAGCTGTTAGTCAAGGCCGCTTGGCTCACAATGGCAACGAACCTTAGGGACACTGTTCGAGCATCTGTTAGTGAGAATGCCAGGGCTCAGACCCCTTAAAATAAGACTGAAATTGATAGTGACAGAAAAGCTCTCATGAATGTCATGGGCCCTTGAATGTGATGACAAATTGTATTGTGCAGAGAGTTTAGGATTCGGGTGACAAAGTGTCATCTTGCATTAAGTTGCTGAAGATTGGCGGATCAGGCTAAACAAGGTGGCAGCGAGGTGGAGAGAGGCAGTCAGCAGATGAGTCGGTTCACTCCTGACAAGCTTACGCTGCTCATGCTCTGGAAGAGCCTGTGTAGCCAAGCAATTTTCTCATTTCAGGCTTTTTCACCTCTCACTGTGAACCGCAAGATTTACAAGTGCCTTTTTATTTTTTTTTTTATTTAAACTGCTAATTGTTCTTTCCCTTTTTTGTGAAGTCAAAAAGAAATGAATGCAGCATACATGATTTTAGAAACATGTTACAGAGAAACCTGAAGTGTTTATCTAACCTTACTGACACCGTACGCCTGGAACAAGCCGAACATCTCAGGGCATCACACTGGAATAACAAAATATAGAACCCAGCTGAGATTTTCTTTCCATTTCTTCTTATGTGCATTTCATGTTTTAGAAGTCCCGTACTCACACAACATGGCTGCGCTCTTACGCTTTTTGCCTCCACACTTCACTGTCTCTCTCATGCAGACTGATGTGGAAGAAGTCAACTCTCTACAAGTCAAGCTTTCCAAAGCCTTCAAATTCCTGCCTCTTGTCTTAAGGCTGCAAAGCTATTGATCTGTGCAGCTCTTCTTCTGAATTTAATTAGCTTCAATTAATTGCATTTTATTTGCAGCTCATTTTTAAACCGTTTAGTTTAATTCAATTAAAAAGCTGCTCTGTAATCAGCTAACCACCTTGTTATAACCTGCATCATTTCTTACAGGATTAAATGAGGAATTTCAATGGCACGCTATTTCTGATGCCTAATCCCCTTAAAATATTTTGGATTCTGTTTTTGTTCTGGCTTACTGTTCAGCTGCAGAGATGAGATGATGCATCTTAGCCAGACTGCAGAAAGGGACACTTGTCTCTCTGTCCTCATCATCTGGCTCCTGCCAGACTTTGAGTTGAAAAGCTGGGGCATCTTTGTCGTCCCTTTCAAACCTTTCACTGCAAGTTAGGGGGGGGGGAGGCCAAAAATGTAGAAAGATTAGCAAAATCGGTTGTGAGAACCCATTTTTATTCCATGTCATGCATAAAAATGTCTTTCCTGCCTCACAATTCGAGTTGTTCTCAGCTCTGCTGCTGCTGCTGCTGCTGGGTAAAAATAACAAATGCTATGAATAGGATGCTCAAAATTGCCCTTGCAATCTTATGATGCTAATTTGATTTGTATTCCCAACTTACAATTTGAAAGGACAATGTGACATATTCCTGCATACAAAGCAGGAAAAATTTTGTTATCTTATTGTAGCTAATTAGATTTGCTATGTGAACACTGACATGTTAAACAGTCTACGCCTGCCAGTGTCCTTCATGGGATATACACATGTTTATGATTACAATTAATCCTGCCTGCACAGTGGAAACATCTTCCTGTCTGTGTTGGCAGACCTCCTCAATCATGTAAAATCATTTGTCGTGTTAATCATTTAATATTGACCATTTAAGCTGAAGTTATGTTATTTTATTTGGACTAATGACTTTTTGTCTTATTTTGTTTACTTGCCAGGATTAAAAACATGTGTCAAATATACAATAGCTTAAAGGTGTGAGCATGGGACTCATTAACTCACTCATATTATAGTTTATGTCTCTTTAAAGTACCATTAAATAATTTAAAAGTTTTCACTAAGAGGTAACTAATTAAATAAATAAACCAACAGCTGTCAAGCATCCCACCACAGGCGCATGACAAGCTGGAATACTTGCTGTCAGCAGTATTGAGGCGTCTGTTTGTCAGCAACTTGAAAATTGTCGATTTACTCTCACAGATAAAAACTGAACTTCCTCTTAATTCAAAAAGAGATTTTTTTAAAGCAGGTTCAGACCAGAATAACATGACTGTCACAACTGTATAAATAAAGAGAAGAGTCCTTGCAGCCCAGATGCTAACGCCATCATGGTGATCTGTTGCTGGTATACTGTATATAAATACATGAATTTGCATTGCCATCATATTAGCCGTCATCAAATTTAACATGAAGTCCTCAGAAAGACATGTATAGATCGAAGTCCGCTCTGCATTTAGTGTTTAATTTCTTGTATAAATCTGGCCTCCTGGTCCTTGTGCTTTACTGTCACAAGTGAAAACACTCGGCTGGCCACTGCTATGTTCATTTTTGCTCATCTGACAGCTTTGCTATTCTGTTATCCTCACAAACTCAGGATGTCAGCAGTTGGCGCGTGTCTCATGTTGCTTTTGTTTTTCTCAATAATGTTTCTGCATACATGTAATAAAGCAAATATGTCTAAAATCTCTCAGACAGGCTGAACATTAACACTGTATTAACCTGTCTTTAGTTTCATGCAGAGATGTCTCTGAAGGTCTTTGGTAAAATTTTCCTGGATCAGTGATACATCCTCCCTGATTTGACTCGACTTTTGTTATCAGGCATGTGTTTTGGCTCAGTGTTATGAGTTAATAGATGAAGAAGCAGTTGGTGTTAAGGAGTACAACTCAGTTAATTCTTCAGATGTGACAACGTAATTATTTATCTAAAAGTCTTGTATCATGAGATAATTCCTATGAAAATAGTCTAACAAGTTGGAGGCAGACTTGGCACTGGCAGATGTTCATCTTTCCAAAGATCCACATTCCTTTGCCAAAACTGAAGCTAAAATATAACGTTCAATTGTAATTCTTGATAACTTAGAATGACAGTTTTATGAAAATAGGCTGCAGGATACTTTAAATTTCAGTGTAACGCTAAACTGTTCTCCCTGAGCCTGCAGGAGCTTTCATCAGGTGCTCTAAACTTGTGCACATTAGAATCATTTATAATTCAGAATTGACCGTGGGAATGGGAGTGCTTGGTTGTGTTGGTCCTATGATGGATTGGTCACTGGTCCAGGCAGTGCCCAGTTTACCCAGTATCCAATGGCAACTTAACAATCTCCTTGTGACCCATAATAATATTAAATGGAAATAGAAATTTAATCTTTTGAATGTATTAACGTTTACAATGGTCACATTAATAAAAAAAAGTTTGTGCTACACAGAACTTTTATCTCAAAATACATTAAATACAGAAATTTGACACTTAAAAGTAGACATTTGCACGTGAGTTAGACTTTGATGAAAATATGCTAAACAAATTAATAAAACATGTGTTTGTATTCAAACATCAACTTTCAGAAGCATATGATGTAAAAATAATGGTTGTAACACAGTTATATCACCATTATGTCCTTATCATATCTGCTGAAGAATGTGATGGGCTGTGATGGCTCCACATTGTCTGGCTCTGACCTTGAGTGCCATGAGAGCCTGGCTTGTGAGTAATGTGTGCCAGTCAGGGACACAGGCACGATAAGCTCTTGCTTTATGTACATAAAGCAAACATGCCATTGGATCTGCAGAACACTCTGAACTGCTGAGTGCTTTTTACTGACTGTTATCCCTCTGATCAGAATTAAAGGCTTGTCTTTTGAAGCTTTTACTTCTCTTTTCAACATGCCTTCATTCAAGACAAATTCCACAACATGTACTTGTAAAAAAGAAGCTTCACAAGTTTGTACTTTTTATCCATAAAGGGGCTGGTTTGTTAGAACAGTTTTTTCTTTTTAAAACCATTCTGATTTAACACTAAAAACATGGTGGAAATGGATTTTCTGCCTGTTTGCAGCGTGTACTGATTTATGGAATGATAAAAACAAGTGCCAAAAATCGCTGAACTCTGTGACATTATTATGTCACCTGGAAAAAATGGCCTTTTCCAACCTATCTTAATTTATTACTCAGATTTTTGCTCTGGAATTTTCATGTAAATGAGAAAATTTTCCTTTGCTAGATCATGTTTTTTTTTGTTTTTTTTTAAACCAAAAACTGATTATTTTTCATGCTGTAAGAGACAATGCCTTGAAGCAAAACAGGCGAGATAATTAAAAGCATTGTGTCTTGCCCAACTGATCTCATATTTAGCTGTATCTCATATTTGTTCTTTGTCATGCAAATAACATAATAACATAACAATATTAAGGCTAATATAAAATGTGGTGGTACATTAAATGAGTTGTCTCTGCAATTACAGAGATGCAGTTGCCAATCATGTGACTTAGAAGCCTCTAAATGAAAGTCTCCCTTTCTTTGCTAAGAAACAGGTGTCAGAGAAGATATCTTTTATTCTATTCAGTGTGCTCTTCAGGCCAGCACAACGAGAGAGGATATCAGTGTGAATCTTTTGTGGTGGGAAGGTTTTTTCGCAGAATTCAGACAGGCCATTTTTAACTAAATGTCAAACTAGTGGTATCGAATGGAGGAGTTGTTTTCACCAGCTGAATGAAACAGACTGAAACAAGTAGCTTTGTTGCTGATCTTGTGGCTTGGTAAGTCTTAACCTTCAGTTTTGTTATAGAGCACAGTGGGATGGTTCTGATAGCTCTCATTCAAATAAACACTTGTTATCGTAGCTGATGTGGTGGCAGAATATTACTGTGTTGTTGTTGCTACCTCACGCCATTGGTGACTTTTAAGAATTTAAAATTGTAAATCATTGCTCTTGATTGAAGGTTTGCCGTTGACTTCTTGACTCACTGACTACTTGACTCAAGTTGAGTGCGTACTTGAAAATGTATGCTGTTATTTGCATGAGAATCAGTATTTCAATTATAATGTCTGTATGAAGCACGAATAAGCCATAAAAATGGATGTACACTGAATCATAGGATAGCAATGGAAACTAGTTTTGTCATTTTGGGATATTTGGAGGGGAATTTCTCTACATTCTCACAGAGTTCGCCAGGTTTTATCAAGCTTTCTACTCTGACAGGTGAACAAGCTGTGGTCGTAGGTCATGAAATTCAGCCAAATTCTGAAATGAGGAAACTACAGAGCCCAAATCATCTGTTCCTCTGGCTGAAACTCTTCTCAGCTGTGGTCAGTCCTCACTGACCTCAACCTCAGCGGATCTGCCAGGACTGTTTCTGAGTGTCGCAGGCCACTGTACCAAACATGCAGTGACAACTGAACTGTTAATACCAAAACAAATGTACAACTTGTGCACAGTGTGAGTAGTTTTATAGCAACAAAAGACACACATCAGAGGACCTAGTCTTTACACTTATGAAAGTTCCACATCTCCAAAAACGCTCTGACACAAAGCCATGCCTTAAAGAACAGCTATTTTTCTTTTTCATATGCAAGAGGGCTACATCACCCTCTTTAACTGATTTGACCAGATCATGTTACATGGTGTTTTTTAATTCAGAATTAATAATTTGGTATTAAATAATTCAGAATTAACTTACTCTCTTACGAGTTTACATGAAAATAGCAATTCCAAATGAAGGTTTACATGAAACACGTCCTCACTTAATTCCTCTTTAGAGCGGCGGGTTGGGAAGGGTTCTGATTGAACAGAGGGTGAACGTAAACCAGAAATAACAAAGTTGGCTCCCTGCTCCTTGTCGTTTCAGTCGTAACTTGTAAAAACTACATAAGTACCAGTTTCGCCGCTAATTTTATTATAATTTTGAAGTACCAGCTCAACAGGAGCATACTACTTCATTTTTTGCAGCAACTGAGAAGAAGAAGAAAAACAGACCATCGAACATGGGAGTCAAAACAACGCGCGCCATCGGGACAGGACAAGGTAACGAGCATGCCCAGAACGACCGGAAATAACTTAGAGTGGAATTAAGGTTTACATGACAGAGGAATTAAATAGTTCGGAATTAAAATGTAAATAAACCAGCCACTTACATCGGAATTAAGTTTAATTCCGAACAGAAATTCGCATGAGGAATTAAGTGTTTACATGGTCATTTTTCATCAGTTTAAAGCCAAATTAACTTTTATTCAGAATTAAACAGGAATGTAAACTCCCATGTAAACGCATGATTGATTCATAATTTCTTTATGTAATCTGTGCAAGAATAACATAAACCATACATGTGGAACTCAGGCCCTGCGGGACGATGTTTTTTGGCCTGAGAGGCAGTATTTCATCTCTATAAGAGCTTGCCTGCCAGCATATTGAATTACCACAAATCCAAGAATGCACTCGGATTTGTAGTATTTGCTCTGAAAACAAAGCTGTGTGACATAACAAGACACTGCAATGCACTCTTTGTGCACTTTCTGTGACAAATCATGACAGACAAAGTCTCTTTGTTTTTAACTTCATATCTTGCCAAAAAAACGGCATGTTCATATGGCAGTTTGCTGACTCTGTCATTTAAATTAATATTGAGTATTTCACCATTCAGTTGATTTAAATAAATCCAATCCAATCCAATCCAGTTTATTTATAAAGCACCGTTAAAAACAACAAAGTTGACCAAAGTGCTGTACAGAAGAAACAATAAAACATACATATTTACATCATAATTGGAGCATCAGCACATTGTTAATAGTAAAACAACCCTTTAAATTAGTAAAACGCCAAAGAGAAAAAATGAGTCTTCAGACAAGACTTAAAAACAAGAAGCGATTCAGCCTGTCTAATGTACAGGGGCAGCTTATTCCACAACTTGGGACCAATAACAGAAAAAGCTCGGTCACCTCTCAGTTTACGCTTCGTCTTAGGAACCACAAGCAGAAGTTGATCTGTGGACCTCAGAGAGCGTGTAGGGGAATACCTCACCAGCAGGTCTGACAGGTAGCGAGGGGCCAGACCGTTCAGGCATTTAAAAACAAATAAAAGAATCTTAAAATCAATTCTGTAACGGACAGGGAGCCAGTGAAGGGAAGACAAAATTGGTAAAACATGGTCAGACTTTCGAGATCCAGTTAAAAGACGCGCTGCAGCGTTCTGCACCAGCTGCAGCCGTGCGAGAGAGGACTGACTGATCCCACAGTACAGGGCGTTACAATAATCAAGCCGTGTGGTTACAAAAGCATGGATCAAAATTTCAAAATCATGTCGTGAGAGTGAGGACCTTATTTTTGCAAGCTGTCTCAGGTGGAAAAAACTTGCTTTCACCACAGCACTAATTTGTTTGTCCAATTTAAGTTCCTGATCCATTTTCACACCAAGATTGCAGACAGTAGGCTTAACAAACTGTGACAAGGATCCAAGGTTAACTGAGACAGCATCACCAACACTGCTAGGTCCAAGAAGAAGAACCTCTGTTTTTTTATCATTAAAATGCAAAAAATTTGTTGACATCCAAATTTTAATTTCATCAGTGCACTTTAAGAGTTCAGTGGCACTGAAGCTTTCTTGACGTTTGAGGGGAATGTAAATTTGGCTATCATCAGCATAAAGATGAAAAGACACACCAAGCCTTCGGAGAATAGACCCCAGCGGCAACAGATACAATGAAAAAAGGAGCGGACCAAGGATTGATCCTTGTGGCACGCCACAATTCAAGGGGGCCGAGGTTGAAGCAAAGTCACCCAATCTCACACAAAAACTCCTATCTGCTAAGTAGGAACGGAACCACTCCAAGGCAGCCCCGTGAATGCCCACTGTGTTCTCGAGTCGGCACAGTAGGATTTCATGATCCACTGTGTCGAACGCAGCGGTCAGATCTAACAAAACCAGTGCAACAGTATGACCAGAGTCAGTATACATCAAAATGTCATTAAAGACTTTAAGTAGAGCAGACTCTGTGCTGTGCAAATTTTTAAAACCAGACTGAAAAACTTCAGGGATCTCATGTGCATCCAGAAATGCCTTCAATTGACAAAATACAATTTTCTCTAGTATTTTGGACAGGAATGGAAGCTTAGAAATTGGACGAAAGTTTGAAGGATCATTGTTATCAAGGCCAGACTTTTTTATTAATGGCTGAACAACAGCGTGCTTAAAGCATTTTGGCACCACTCCTTTTACCAAGCTTCCATTCACAAGATGTACAACAAAGGGTGCTATGGTTGGAAACACCTCTTTAAAGAGGCACGGAGGAATGGAATCATCAGGTGAGCCCGCAGGCTTCATTCCACTAACAACATTCTCCAAAGTAGAGAGAGTCACAGGCTCCAACTGAGAGAATAAGGCAGTGCATGTGACAGAGTCAGACAGACAGACAGATTGAGGGGAAATAAGAGCCCTTGTGGTTACAACCTTATTCACAAAAAAGTTCAAAAAGTTCTCACACACTTTATGTGAGGCTTCAAGGCTGTCAGATTGGGGGACATTAAGAGAAGCATTCACCAAATTAAAGAGAGCACGTGGGTTGTGCCTGTTAGCAGTAACCATATCAGAAAAATATTTTGACTTGGCTAATTTTACACATTTCTGATATCTGTGCAGACTGGCCTTTAACATTTGAAAAGAAATTTGCAACTTATCCTTTTTCCACTTGCGCTCAGCCCTCCTACACTCACGTCTCGCAGCGCGAGTGGACTCATTTAACCAAGGCTCAGATTTAGGCTTTGCCCGCCTAGCTTTTAGCGGAGCCACACTGTCCAAAATAAACACACAGAGCGAATCAAGACGAATTGCGAACTCATCAACGTCACAATCAGGGCTCAAAAAATCACTAGATAAAATGGACTGGTTAAAGGCAGTGGAGAACTGAGCCGCAGTGGACGAGTTAACGACACGACAGAGGCGCGCAGGAGCGCACGGTTTATCTGCGTTGCACAGGAAAGGCACATTAAATAAAATCGGCATATGATCTGAAAACACAGCATCACAAACTTCCAGGTCACATATTGAAAGGCCGTACGACAATACAATATCTAATGTGTGTCCGTGTTCCTGCGTAGGTCCGGAGACAGACTGCACAAGGTTAAAAGTCTCGATAAGGTCCAAAAAGTCTTTCGCCATAGGCTTATCAGTGCAGCACACATGAATATTAAAGTCACCAGCAATCAGTATGCGGTCATATTTGGGCAATATCTCTGCTAAGAAGCGTGAAAAATCACTGATAAAGTCTTTATTGTACTTGGGTGGCCTGTAAACAACAGCGCACAACACAGGAGGATCAGCGGCCAGAACAAACGCATTCATTTCAAAGCTCGACGCAGACAGATCACAAATGAACGGTGTGCATTTAAATTTGTTCTTAAAAACAGTCGCTACTCCCCCGCCACGACCTGACAATCTTGGCGTAGAAATATAGGAATAGTCGCTCTGAAAACAAAGCTGTGTGACATAACAAGACACTGCAATGCACTCTTTGTGCACTTTCTGTGACAAATCATGACAGACAAAGTCTCTTTGTTTTTAACTTCATATCTTGCCAAAAAAACGGCATGTTCATATGGCAGTTTGCTGACTCTGTCATTTAAATTAATATTGAGTATTTCACCATTCAGTTGATTTAAATAAAAACAACATGGACGTCCAAATGGAGCACAGTGAAGTCCAACATGGCAAGACACTGGAGGTAAAATATAACTGTGTGTGCAATGTTTCATCACTAACAGAATGCTTGAGCTCCGTAGAGGCTGCTCAAATACTGGCTATGTTTGGCAGCACATGAGCCCACCTGAGTGAGCAACTTTTCTCTGTGATGAAAATGAATAAAACATCACACAGGAGTCATCTCTCTGATGTACACCTTTATTCAGTCCTCAGAATTTCTACGGCTTTGTGCCTGACTCCAAACACTGATGAACTTATGGTGAAAAATAAGATGGCATGCATCTGACTCGGTCCAATGTGCATCCGAACAGAATGCTCATGTTACCCTGCTGCTAATCACACTTCACTGGCTTCCAGTTGCAGCACGCATCAAATTCAAAGCTTTGCTTCTGGTTTAGAAAACAAAAATTCAAACGCCTCCTGTCTACCTTCACTCCTTAATCCAGAGTTGCACTCCCTCTCGGGGGTTGCTCTCTACCGATGAAAGACGCCTTGTGTTACCACCTCTACGTGGGACTAAACCACTAGCCTGACTCTTTTCCTCGATGCCACGATGGTGGAACAACCCACCAAACTCTGTCCAATCTGCAGGGGTTCTCTGTCATGGTTTGGATGTTTTTGTGTCTTTTGTTCTTTCCTATTATATTTTGTACTTCAGCTCCCTTGTGTATTGTAGCCCATTCTGTTTTCTTTTCATTAGCTCACCTGGTTGGATTTACTGATATATTTTACCTTTCTGTTTTTTTTTTGTTTTTTTTTTGTAACTGGAAGAAATAAGTAAGTATTTATCTCTTAGTTTTTGCTTTGATGGCCTGCAATAAAATGTTTTCTTACAAATGATTTGGAGAAAACTTTGCTAGATGAGACCACATAAAGGAGCTAATTATGACTTACAACAACATCAACAGAAGAAATGAACTTTTTGAGCTCACAGGATATATCCCACAGGGAAGGTTTTTTTTCCTTTTGCGTTAGTTTGCCATGTTTTTGCGTTGCCATGCATTACTTGCAATAAGTTTTGTGTTACCTTACAAAAAGAGATCGTCAGTCTGACACTGATTACATGGCTGTTAGAGCGCATGGCTTGTTGAAGCTGTTGTGCTCACTTTTTTAAAAATGTTTCTGCTCTGCATCTCTCTCTCTCAGCATAAAGTCAACATAACACGCACACATATGTTCATGTTAGGAAGTATGTTGTTGTAACGTAGTGCTTTAAAGGATTTATTACAATGCTATAATTATTTATTCATAATTAAGATTGTGTCAAAAAAATAGGTTTATATCATAATACATAACACATAATACATTTCTTGGACTATTTGGTCTGCACTCTTCATCAGACATGGCATCTGACAGCTGTGACATGTCGTTCAGAAGCTGTTATTCTGATGGACCCGACCGATCCACCAGGTTCCTCCCTGCCTGATGGTCAATGTGTAAGCGTATAAAAGCTTCCTCATCATGTTGATTGAGTTCTTTATCCTGTTTCTGATATCTAGCCTGATTTCCTCCTCAATCCATCTTTTGTTTTTCTCTCTTTTCTCTGATTACTTTAATATTTGTCTGTTTGGCTCACCTGCCGGGTCTGCTGATGAACAAAACGTCACAGCTGTCAGATGACACTTCTGATGAAGAGTGCAGACAAAATAGTCTATGAACTATATTCCGTTATGTGTTGTAGACCTAGCTTTGATTAAATTAACATCCTAATTCTCAATACAGTAATAATCAGTTCCCTGTTGGGCAGTTAGACATTTCAGTCATGAAAATGAATGGAAATTTTAATTTATTTAAAACATCATCAATAAATCATGTCAATTGCACTTTACAGTCTAAAACACAACAACAGTAAAGCAGAATCATGCTTGATTACAGCAAACCTCTCTGTCTGTAGGGCCGAGGATCGTCACTGATTTCCTGAATCGGCCTGAAACAGCCTATTTTGATAGCCTATCAGCCTATTTGAACACATATCCTTCTTGAACGTTCCCAGATAATGTCTTATAAAGACACTGAGCCATTTTGGTGACAATTAAAATATCATTTTTTGGGTCAATAAGATAATTGTAATAATGTAAAAAGACATGACATGCACTTCTGAAATACCCTAACAAAAGTGTTTCATTGGATTCACACGTCAGGAAGGCTGACATTAAAAAAAAAAAAAAAAATAAATTTCAAACCCAGCGCTGTTTGTCTGTGCTTGTAATTCATCCTTTTAAGCACTACCATACATACTTCCTCACATGGACATAATGTCAGGTGTATGTGCGTGTTATGTTGACTTAGAGCTCAGAAGGAGAGATGCAGACCAGAAACGTCTGAACAAACGGAGCAAAACGGCTTTAACAGGCTACGCATGCTCTCATAGACATGTAATCAGCGTCTGACACATGATACCTTTGTCACAAGGAAACGCAAAACTTAATGCGAAGGAACACAAAAAGAAAAACAATCCTCTGTGTCCTCTGGAAGACTCCATATCAGCATACATATTGGTGACCCTCACTATCATACAGCAGACAACTGACAAGGATTATAAAAAAATACATTGCATCAGTTCTCACAGTAAAGATTACACTGTTACATTCAATATAGGCAGAAGAAGATAATTATTAAATCAGTGTGGTTTGATCCCTGCTTTTACTTCTTTTTTTTCTGCAGTAAATATTACAGCCTTTTACTTCTCAGAGTAAAGATTAGATTTAAGAAGTGGTTTATAAAACCAAAGCTGAGAAAGGTCATTCAGAGTACATACAGTACTGGTTGTCCTTGGATACTAAAAACATAATATCACATCACTGCTGAGTACGCTCTACACAATCTATTAAAATGAACTACAAAATGCCTAAATTTAGTAGAGAGAGATTATCATCAAAGCCATTCTAGTACTGGAATCACAAAACAAGAGGCTGATTGTAAAAAAGGACTTTTTGATGGGAAAAACAAAGCTTCGTTTGGTGTCAAACTGTCACTGAACGCCACTGATTAAAGTATAACAAAAGATGCACAAATTAAAATGCAGATGCTGGTGTTGTTTTCACATAAGTGACAGCTTGGCTCAGCCATGAGAGGCATATTGCTGCTCACCTGACATGGGAAATCAACTCGCTTGATATCTAATGCAACATTTTTTAAAAATGCATTCAATTAAGCTGTGGATTTGCAAAAAAAAAATGCAAATAATCATCATTTCAAAATAACAAATACTGAAACTGTTTCCCGTCTTATCAAGAGAGAGGAGGAGACGCTTGTAGGTATTTCACATTTAATGCTCTTGACTTGTTTATTTTGGTATAAAAAATGCAGATGATGACAGTCAAGTTGCCTATTTTTTAACTCAAGATTATAAAAGGAAGCAAGAGCAGCCGTGAGATGCTATTTTCTTTTGTGCTGATTGATTTAGAGGAATCTACCATGAACTCTAATATAATTAACTCACAAGGGTTTTTGTAAATTCAATGCTGTTCAGTCAAGGCATCCCTATATAAGAAGGCTATCCCTGCATCATTTACCACTTATTGTACCTGTGTGTTAAGACTAGTGAAATCAGATATTATAATGGTACAGCTGTACAGGAGGCCAAAGAGCTTCTTCACACTGCTGCTGTGGAATTACGGTGGTAATTACAGACACAAATCACTTGAGCTTTTCCCAACTGTGGGAAAATGGATAAACTCATTTCTAAACTTGTTAAAAGGGTTTCTAGTCAATGTTTTATGCAGATATGTAAGGATTTACTTTGTTTAAGATCTTTAAATTGCAGAACATTAACAAAATGATCACGTTTTATCACAGATATTTGTTATTTTTGTTACCTGCTGCTATGATTGTCAGTAATCAAATATTTTAATTCACACAGGCAAATGTCATGCTCATCACAGCTTTGTTTCACATGGTTCTTTTTTTCATGCTCAAGATCAAATTGCCGCCGTGAGCATCACCACACCATCACCATAAAGCAAGAGATCAGAGAATGAATCAAAGCATTACATCATGCTCATTGGCATGCAAAAGCACGGCCAGCAAAAGCTTTGGAACAGACTGTTTGATTAAACCGTTCATGGTAGATTGGCTATGAAAACACTAAAATCAACGGTTAATCAGAAAGCAGGTCAGTCTGAAACACGGTCCTGTAACATACTCAAGACTCCTGACACCCCTCCCCACACACACACACACACACACACACACACACACACACACACAAACACACACACACACACACTTCTCATCAATACACACACACACACAACTTAAAATAGCAATACTCAAAATCAGTGTTTCTCAAAATTTTTTGAGCCACAACCACAGAGATATGTTGGTCTTTGAAACCCCCACCCATATGTGATGACTGAGAGATTAGGTATGTGATATATCAAATGGGTAGTCTTAAAGTCATCCTTTATAATCTCCATTAATAAGGAGCACTAACAAGCACAATGTCAGCGTATCTCAAAGAAATAATGCCAAATTCAGATTTCTAGTAAGGGATGTGTAATAACTTTGTTGTTCACGCGTTAATGTGTTAAAATAAATGATGGTGCATTTATGCAGATTTATTTTTGCATTAATTGTTCAGTTTTTACAGACCTTGTGAAAAGCCCAAATTTATTTAGTAAATGTAAGCGATATATATTTAAAAGTCATCTGGTGGCTCCCTGAAATGATCTCGGGGTCTTGACCCTCAGTTTATAAAATCACTGGTTTAAAACTAATTTACTTTGCGAAACAAGAAACTTTTTTTTCTTGACAACAAATGACGTCATTTTGCTCACAAGGACATCTTTGGGGACATCTTGTGGCTTGTTCTTCATGCATCAGCCAATAAGAATTTTTTTCTCATTAAGTTCCGAGAGGATTTGAGTGATTGGTCAGACATTTGAAGTGGGCGTGGTTAATGTGGAAAAGCTTGAAGTGGAAAATTGTGTTCTGCATTTTTGCTGAAGCAACATTGAACGTATAGTTTCAATTAAAAGTTTCTCGAAGGGTTGAAAAAGTCTGAAAATCTATACAACACCTGGCATTTATGGAGAAAGACACCAATCTTGCACAACCCCACCCTGCCACGAACAAAGTTTTTCTTAAATACAAAATAATGAGGGTAATGGTTTCATAAAATCTGTAAACTCCACCTGTCTCAGAATAAGCATTTAGTATGAATTGAGCAGTTCTTGCTCCTTGCAGAGTATGTAACAAGTTTTAATTTTACAACTCAGCCATTACCTTTGCCCCCCACCCCACGTCCCCCTCCCGCCACCACCGTCTGGAGAGACTCTGCATTCAGCCAATTTTCCTTGCTTATTTCATTCTTATCACCTCCTCCAAGGACTGAATGTTTTCAGCCCCACTTCTTTATCTGTTTGTCACATATCTCCAGCTTAAATGAACAGATTTCAATTTCATATTTGGTATTTTCCATTATTTAAACACAGTCTCTGTATGATTGGAGAGCATGCATGTAGTCCTTGCATGCTTCTTAGTATTCATAGTTTGTTTCTTGTGAATGTTCAGGTCATTTTTACACATTTTTTTTTCTTTTTCATTGGATTCTGTACCATTTGTTGCCAGTGGCACTGCTTGTGAAAGTATTAATCTATGATTGCAAAATAGCAAATCCAAAAAAAATATTTATTATATTTATTTCTAGATTCTTACGTATTTTTTGAAAAAGTAAAAAACAAAAAAAGCACGATAGTTTGGTATAGTGATTTAACTAAACAATTTTTGTAAGCTTGGATTGTGTTTGTCTTACAAATTACCTGAAAGTTGAAAGAAATGCTACTCTTATCAGCAAGATGCCAACAGTGAAGGCTTTACAGAAATCTAACAAGAAAAACTGTTTATTATGTGTTTACTTAGAAAAGACAAAAAAAAACAAAACAAAAAAAAAAACTAGACTGAGTTAGACACAGAAAAACTTTGTTTTGATTGGTTGTTGTGTTGTTGGATGTATCTGATGAGACACAGACTGCGACCATCAACAAATCTCTCAAATGTAAAGCCACAAGTTGTATTTTTTTGTATTCATTCATGCAACATGCAGTCAGTTAAACAGACCCAAAACATAATCAATGTAGTTTCTGACTGATTGTAGCAACAACCACATGTCTATTTCACAAAAGTGGGATTCAGATATCCAGGGTAAATAACTAAACTAGTTATGAATAGGATTACTCCACCTGCCATTGTTGTTGTCATTGTAGTGGATTGTATTGCACTGTGTGGTACTGCAGCTCTTTAGCATCTCCTCCTTAATGCTGATGTATTTGCACCATCAGCAATTCCTGATAGTCGCCAGTATTGGGTCAGCATTGCATCGAAGGTAAGTTGGGTCGATTTAGCACTCTATGTGTTCCTAAGTTCATGGAAGTCATTTAGTAATCATATGTGTAGAGGATATTTTATAACTGCTTTTGAAACAGGTTAAAAACAGTTTTACATAAGCAAGCTCATGTATTCCTACATTAAGTCTTTCCATTCCCTTACAGTGTGCGTGTAACGCGACTGCCATCTAACTGTGCCTGATCAGCACTTTTGTGTTCTGTGCAAAATAAATGGCTGTTGCAAGCGAGACCAGATCACTGTCTTTAAACACATGGCAAAGTGCTGTCATAGAGAAAGAACAGAACCTACCATCAACCAGGGCTGGCATGGTTACACGAGGTTCATCAAATACAAAACCAAGAGTGTTCAGGTGTAATTGGTTGCACAAAAAGCAGACCAGGATGAGCAGACATGAATTTTTCAAGCCAGATGAAACAAACCCTGGATAAGTGTGTGCTCGTGGCTTCCTCAATGGACCTTTGTGATCTATCATGGCAATGAGAGCAGTGCACTTTTCTCAGTTGGAGCCAAAAATCCTCCTAGAAGTAAATGCTCGCTCAAAGGAAAGCCCACCATGGTTATAAAACAAAGAGAGAAAATGTGGCAGTATTGCAGACCACCTGAATGCATAAATAGTGCGCAAACACACTCTGACTACTGAAACTGTAACAGTACTTAGAAGAGGAATCCATTGAAATTGCAGGTGAAATTGACTGCAGATGTGAGTGAAACCAAAACGCAGAGACTCAATCCCAAGGCTATCAAACTGGATCCAGTCAACATCTCGGCAGCTCCTGGAAACTCTGTTCATAAAAGTTATAAATAGAATGAGAGACAAAAAGGTTGGTGGAGTCTCCACTGGAAATGAATAAACTTACTGCCGGCAATGCAGACAGAGCTGTGGCACTGGCCGTACGAGCACCAGGAACTCTTACAGGGGGCCTCCTTACTTCTCCGGTTAACCTGATCACATGTGGAATGTTACAAACTGGTGCTTTAGATCCTTCCTCAACTTTCTGAGTTTTTACATTTTTTTATCTTTTTGCAACTGTCCCAGCAATTTTTTAAGTTTGTTGCAAGCTCAATTAAAAAAAACAAGTGAATATTTGCAAAAGTAAAAAAACAATAAAGTTTGTCAGTTTGAACATTACATATGTTGTCTTTGAAGTGTATTCAGCTGAATATAGGTTAAAAAGATCTGCAAATCTGTTTGTATTTAAGTTTCACACAACATAACAACTTGGTTTTAAATCACAGTGAGCCAACAGGAAATGTGTTCTGCAGTTATTAGATTAAAAACACTACCCATTTTCAGGGGCTTTTAGGAAAAAGAAAAACAGCATTTTAAGGGAGGTTAAATAGCTTTAAATAGATAAATCTTCTGACCATAGCACGTATCATAATTGGTTTAAAAAAAAAAAAAAAAAAAAAAAATCTTCACACAGGAGGAGCAAAAGGCATAGACAGGGTGGCACATGGTGCAATTTTAATCTGAATGAACCTTTAATCAGCGTAAAACATGTCATGTAGTCACCTCAGTTTGGAAGTTTGGCCTAGATTGGAAAGGATTTTGAATTCGATCAAAAGAGGTGGTTGGAACCTTTCCAAGATCAGATCAACAGGAAAAAATTGAGCATGTCCATCCTCATTGTGATGGTTCGTTGTGTATGACATGTCTGCTTGAACCATCTGGAGGTTGGGTGGCATGATAAGGTTAAGGAAAGATGTAAAAAATGATGTCAGCAACACAGAACTTAAATATGGTGGATTACGTATGCATGTATGGATGTATGAAAATACATACCTCCTCCACCCCCCTTGATCCGCCCCTGCTTAGAAGGCAGTGGCAAGTGTAGTGGGGAAAAGAAATCCAGCCCTTCCTTACTTTATCTGGATTTCCTCTTCTATTTCTCCTTTTAATGCAAATAAATCCAACCAGCATGAAAACACACAATGAAATCTAGGCAGTGAAGGCGAGCGCCCATCTATTCCCACAGTAATAATTCTTCACTTCAACCACATCAGAGCACCGCCTCAGGGGATTGGGATGGGTAACACAGATAGAGCCTGTGTACTTCTTTCAGTGATGGCTAGATAGAACCTGAAACTGGAACATCAATCATAACTTGTTTTTTTTGAGTGTACCACTATAAAGTTGTAAATCACATTTGTCACATTCTCATAAGACACATTTGCACGTGCCGATGTCGTTGAAGTAAAGATCAAAAAGCTGTTAAGAATTACTTGTTTTTTTTGCAAACATTAACAGTTGTAACATCTGTCAGCAGAATATAGACATCTGAGTCCCATCTGCACAGTTTAAACAGCATCCAGCAAATTTTTCACGTTTTTCAATCTAATGATCAGAAAAATAGATATAATGATAAACTCTTAAGTCATTTAAACAAAACCTACAATATCTCATTTTCAACTACATTAATTTCAATTCAATACCTTTTTGCTTTTCTTTCTGCAGTGGTGTCTGAGTGTTGCCTTTGGCATAACCATCTTGATTCTTACGTGGCCAAAAGTTAAAATAGGAATAACCGAGTACTAAGTTATCACTTTGGGTTGTTGTAATAACTGGGATGCAAAACATGTTTGACACCAAGCACATCAAATGTGATGTCTGGAATCCATTTGGATGTTTTAAAATCTAAACGGACAAAATGTACGTGACATTTTTTCAAACGCAAAATGTGATCTACACAATGTTCATCGATCACAGTCGAAGCTCCGCTAATCTTAACAAGTGGTTGAATCCATGGATGCTGATACAGCTACTGAAGGCAAGTTGCAGCGACAGCCCTGTTTGACATTGATTTATTATGTAAGACTTACAGCCTTCAGTGAGTATGACCACTATGGTAAAATTTAGATGTAAAGGAATTAGAGACATAGTTAATAATGACTCAGACAATGGTTTGCTAAATTTGGAGATCAAAATAAAGAATTTCTCTTTGTTATAAAGTGATAGCATTAACAGTTGTCTAGTCTTTCATAATTAATCCCGAAGTCTTAAACCTTTTTCACAGTTTGAACAGAAAATCTATACCTACATGGAAGAAGTATTAAGCATTGTGGCTGAATGTTGAACTGCATCAGATCAGATGAAACCTAATCAATAAAATCTCAGAATTTGCATAAAACAGAACTGTTTGATTGAAAAATTACCTGCATCTTACTCTATGTATCTAAATATGTTTAAAATAAGAGATGAGCAGCACCCTGACTGAACTTCCTGCCTTGCCTTCCTTTGTACTTTTTCAGTGCCTCCAATAAGATCTTTGGCTTATCAGTCTAACCAGATATACCCTCAAAAAGAAAACAAAAATCCTATTTGAGACCTTATGATTATGAAATCGTTCTCAGAGGGACCACTGACATAAGAGTTTGTGGTGACAATTAATTACCTTAGAAGTTGATGGGTTCAGTGGTTTTCAGCGGTATTGCACATTAAAGTGTCTCCAGGCTTATGACTTTGTCCATACTTTTCACACTAAAATAACAATTTTCAGTCATGTGTGGGAAGAATTTGTCCATGGATTATTGTTCAGTCTGGTGTTTGCAAAAATCAGTTGAGTGTAATTCCATACTTCCGACTTGACTGAGGGAAAATCAGCCATTTACACATGACGTTATTTTGTCCAAAGCTTCAGCAGATATTTTTGTTTTAGTTTTTTTTTTTTTTTGTACTGACATAAGATTTTCAAATAATATGTTTTCCACTACACTGTTCAAAGAAAGAATTGCAAGGGGGGCAATCTAAAGGGTGTTATTGCCCTCTTGGATTTCCATCCACATACCACTCACAGCAATGATCATCACAACCACTGATTCAAGGATAATCGCTTCATATATATGTGGTCATCTGCAACTCCCGCTTAGACAAACCAGTGGATTAATATGTAATCGATCTAAATGAATCATAAGTTCTTGTCAGCTCTATTAGAAATACAGACTGTGAACAAGACGTTTTTAATTAACCCTCAGTCCAACATATTGGACATCTGTCCCAGAAGTCATCATGTATAACTTTAGGTAATAGAATGAAATGACTTCTGATATACTGATTTTGAAATCAGTTTAGAAAATGAATGTCTTCGGCCAGACAAGAGCCGACATTGTACTACTTATCATGTGATTAAGGCAGACTCTTTATTCCACTCCAGTTTCCATGGAGACATGGCTTGATTTGATGAGCATAATGTGTGTGTGCCTGTGTGTGTGCATGAGAGTATGGTTCTATGAATGTATACAAGGAGAAAAGCGATTCAGCTAAATGGAAACTTCATAAATCTTTTCTTGGGGTAAAATGAACCTCCTGCTTTATTGCACTACAGGATGCTGATAGCCATGGCAACCAGAAACCAAAGTTCGAATCCAAGGCAACGTTGACATTACCATCTAAGTTTGCGCAAATCTTTACCAAAGCACTGGAACTTACTGGAACTACAATCTGAACCTAACACACCAGACCAAGAGCAATACGTGTTTTTAACTACAAAGGTACAAAAAAATTATAGCATGAGAGTGTAAACTGTTGTCCACTAGCACTTCTACATATTGAAAAACAATACAATAATACATAGTTGAAACATTACGGTTTCAACTATGAATAGTAAATAAATCGATAAGGTGAAGCTTCCAGTGGTAAATAAGTAGCAGTGGAACTGCATCAAAGAACAAGTGGAACCTGCAAGTGTTGCTTGTCACACCTTTTTGTTTTACAGAGAAGTATGTATGCTGCTACTGAGCAAACTTTGCAAACCACAAACTGATAAAGTCTTGTGTTCTTTTATCTCTATTTCAAAGAAACGTCGGTGCTGTTTTATAATATCATGGGTCACTTATTTGTTTGGCTGCATAGCTATTAAAGAGCCTGCAGTGTGCGAGACAGTTGTCTGTCACTCCCCAGGCATCAGTAAGGCAGCTTGTTCCTCTGTTGACTAATCGTACCTGTTTGCAGGCAAATAAATTAACACATACTCTTTGCACTTTGGTGTGATCAGTACAATCCAACTGTGTTTAGTTCACTAAAGGGAATAAAAAACTTGGAGTGGGCCTTTATTTATGAGTTAATTGAGAATAATCATAAATATATCATAAATAAAGACCAGATGACCACATTCACAATTAAAGAATCTTATTTATTACTGATCTGCCACTGCAAATAGTTTCCATTTTTCCTTTTTGGATACAGATTTTACCCAAACTTTAACCAAAATATCTGTTAAGGTTATGACAATATCATGATATAATACCAAATATAAGCTTTTGAGGAAAAGATCAAGAAATGTGGCTTTGTATAGCTCTGGAGCCGCTGGAGCTGATTGTTAAAGAATGTGGCACAAGCTGAATATCATATCTGATTGTTCGGTTTCCAAGAGACATTGCATAACTTCAGGCAATATATACACGTATTAAACTTAACTGTTAGCTAATTTCCAACAAGGAAATAATTCTGGCGACATTTACTTTGCTGTTATTTGATGGAACACTGCATCTATGGTAAATAGAGTTAAAACAAAATCTTTTTCATGCATAAATCTCCAGCCCCACTTTGATCTTCTCTGTGCACCATCTTTGACACGTACAAAGGATTATGTATGCTTTGAGAACACAGTGGATATCCAGAACTACAAAGTCCTTCTAAGAACCTTTTTTCCCCTTTTCTCTTAGTTCCCATGTGAGATTAGATTGTGGGATGTTTAGTATTATTCCAAAAGATGGAGTGATTTATGATAAGGCATGACTGGTACATGGTTGCCATGTGTCACAGGTTAATGACCACATATGATGGATAGGGACAAAGCTGGGTCAGATTTCAAGATCTTAGAACGTCTTTGAGGAACAAACCTTTGCAGCCTTAACATCTGTGCATGGATACTTTGAAATATGCTGCTGTATTTTTCCTTTCTTTTCTTTTTTTTTTTTTTAGATGATTTTGGTCAGGCATTATCTTCAAGGATCACATACCAACTTTAGCTGAAACAAGAGAGCCTGCACTAATCCTCTGAGTGCATCCTCTCTCTGTGGAACATCTATTACGCACTTCTTTCAGGGTGCGCACAATGTGGCAACAGAGCAGCAGAGGTCATGTGCAGTTCAGCTTGCAATTAACTACGCAATTAATTGCTGATTTCAAGAGAACACATTGTTCTGAAAAAAAAAAGGACAGTTTGGATTTTGAAGGGCTTGATTGGCTTTCATGGTAGCTTAGGATAAAATGGTTCATGCATAATGTCTAACACTGCATTAGTATGCCATTAGGTCCGCTTCTGCATATAGGGAAGAGTATGCATTGGGAGTAACATGTAATCAAATATGCTTTGTGTGTATGAATTACTGAGAAGTACAAGGGCTCTCATTGTATTATCTGTCCACGTGCCCATTAGTTATCCTTGACTTTCAAACAAATTAATTTAGCCTTCAGCGCCCAGAGGAATGCGGAGTTATTCTGTAGTCATTTCCTGCTGTGTTATTATTGCAAGGATTGCATACAATCACAGGTCAAAGGTGCGTGTAAATTGTAACCTACAGTTGCAATGCTTTGCAGGCCCGGAAGCAACCTGTGTTTGATCATAGTAGGAGGCAAGGGGGAGCGCAGGAGGAGGCAGTAACTGTCATAGTCAGGATTGTGATTTGAGATAGAGAATGAAATATTTTGTCTATTAGGCAAAAGAGGCTGATTCAGAAGATTTTGCTTGACAATAAGCTCAAGAATTGTCCTTTTTATTTTGTCAGAAGTAAGGATGCTTTAGATTAATTTCGACAAAATACAAAAAAAAAAAAAAAAAAAAAAAAGTTTGTGGCAGAACCATTCTGGAAATTTCATGACACTCCCAGAAAAACAATTCACAGAAAATCCAGCAACCTCAAAGATGAGAGAGCAGAGACGACGGTGTAATTAGTTTGGATGCAGCCTGTTTAGGGGGGAATGTACTGATGCTGTGCTGTGAACCAGGATGTAATGATGAGAGAGCTGGAGTGTGATTGCCAGTGTGGCCCGGAGACCCAGAAGTTTTTCGGAAGGCGTGGGAGGAGAGACAGTTGAGCTCTCCCACATGACACTGTTTGTTTCACCATTTGATATTTGACATAATGAGCGGGAGTGTATCTCTTCGTGTGCATCGCGGGTGTCTATTCGTTCGTGCATGTGTTTGTGAGCTACTATTAGGCATTGGTGGTGGGGGTGGCGGGGGGCTAATAATAAATGGAGAAAAGAAACAGAGCGCTCCATCTGGTGCTAGGCACTACAACTTCCCCTGTCAACAATCCCTAATCACTGGAGACAGGCCCTATTAGAGGGCACAGGCTGAGATGTCCGGCCCTCACCGGCGCACCCTCTGAGCGCAAATCATTACTCCTCATGTAGCTCCATCTTTTTCTCAGCCCAGGTCATTAGTCAGTGTAAATATGTAATGTCGTGACATTTAGGGTAAGGAAGAGGGCAAGATGTGAAAGCAAATTTAAATGATTATAATTAGGAAATGCAGAAATGTGGATAAATTTAGAAGAAAATGATCAGATAAAGCAATACTTTCCTGTTCAACAGAAACACTGAGACCAAACCTTATTTTGTACTGACCTTAACTTTAATACCATTTTGGCCAAGATCTCCCGTGAGTAATAAAATTCACATGACATAAAATACAATTTGCAGTCTAAAATTTATCAGTATAATGACCTGGTGATCATTTATTACCATTTACTACATGTTTCATTATTTGTCACAAACATCTAATTACAAAAACTGATTGTTGTTGATCGGAAAAGTGGCTGTTTGTAAGTGGTTGCTGATCATACTGGTGTGGACGTGATTTGTGTTACTTCAATATTTTAAAGAAGGTGATGTTTTCATTGAGTACAGGATCATCAAGGTCGACTTGTTATTAAGACGTAGGTACAAGTGACAGCTGACCACCTTATTGCATTCAATATCACAGAGCTAGAATACGGTTATTAACCGTAGTAGGAAAATATTTTATTCTTTTGCTTTCTGTTTAAAAAGTAACCGTTTTATGAACTTTATATCAGCATCGTTGTTTTTGTCCTTTCAGGGAGCAGAAAAAGTTTTCACATTTAAACGCGGACAGTGTTTTTGCTACCCTCTCTATTGTCTTAAAGCCATGCCAGAGCAAAACATTGATATAACTGACTGAATCAATATGCCCAGTGAATAAGTATATTTCCAAAGGATCAAGTAGGATTTGGGTTTGTCAATACAACACAGAGTCTGTTGTCTCTGTCCCTCAGTTAAGCCTTCTAATCTAGAGAGCCTTTACTTGAGTTTAATACGAGTTGTTGAATGTGAACGCTTACTGGGTTATGTTTGAGTGGCTTTGCCAATGATGATGACCAAAGCAGAACCCCAGAGACCTATCAGACGGCTCATTTGAAGCTTTAGGAAGCCAGCTCTGACCACCTGTCAGCTAAAGCTATTAAAACAAACAGCACAGTGAGTGATGCAGGAAGATTATTGACTTGTGTGATTCTCAGGAGAAGCAGAGTTGTAGGAACTCCAGAAATCTCAGACACCTACGCAGTTGTAGAAAGGTTGTTTTCATCACCTTTGGGTGAGATTTTCTTTTAGAAAAATAGCAACAAATACATATATATTTTTAAAATTATTAGTACTATTGTTATTTATGAAGTACAAGTAACAAGGAACTTTAATACATTACTAATTTCAGCTTTTGGAAACACAGACTCTCATGCATTGTGGTCCATGGGAGTTAATCTGTTCTATTACAGAAACACTTTACAGGTCCACGCCATATTTGCTCCAGTCACTCACTTCATCCATCTCATCCATTCACGTTGGCCTTCCAGGATAGGCAATTTAGAGGGACAAAAAAAATGGCATGCTGTGTTCATTTTCCAAAGCTCAAAACTTTTAATTAGGACAAGCCACTAAACAACAACAATATTAACAACAGAGCACAAAACAATAAAGAAGTAATTATAGTGAAGCCACATTTTGGCTTCCAAGAACAGCATAAAACCAATTACCAGTGTCTGACAGAACACAGACTGGAGATTGCAAATAAAACCAGGAAGGTATAACTGCATTAAAAGTTTGGTATTTACCCTAAAAATTTAAGTGAACTCCATTTAAAGTCCGTTCCTAATGTGGTGGCAGTGTCATACCAACAAAAACTTTGGAGTAACAGAGAAGTGAAACAACGGATAGTTTATGGTTTATGAATTACAGCCCTGAGTAGCAGGCTGGTCATCCAGCCCTGACAGGCTATCTTATTCATACAAACACTTTGGCAGGAGATATACAAACACATACAGAATGGGACCCACATGAACTTTGCATGTCAGAGACCGGGAGATTGGTCATGTCCGGTGTGTTTTTAATCACATTCAGACAAAACTTCCAGCAAAACAAGTTCACGAGGAGGCAAAAAGTTGAAAAGGTCAGCTCTGCTGTCAGTGAAAGAGGAGAACAAGCAAACTTGGCCCAGTCTAAGCAAACATCCTGGGAGTGTTTTCCAGTTGACATAAAGCAGTCGGATGTTTGATGAATACACAATGTCACACTGTAGCACCCTGTCCTGGGACCCTTGCAGTCATATTTGTGCGTGTCAGAGTAAAATAACAGCACATTGGCAGCCATGCTTTTGAAGCCAATGTTTAATGGCATCTCCTAATAAAACTTTATCTTTCTTTTAAACATCTGTCTTCATTTGACATGTGGCCATATGTGTTTTGTCTCTCCTCTGAAATAGGGCAGTACCTCTTGAATTCCAGAAGTGATCACTCAAACTCATTTAAAAGCCTGAACCTGGAACATGTTGAGGACACCACTTTATATTTCTGAAAGCATCATGGCTGCAGTCCAAAAGCACTGGAATAAATGTAATTAACAATTATGGTCTGCCCTGCTTGACATCTCATTATTTGAGCTTTCCTGATGCATCTCTGTCTCTCCTTGTCTCTGCCGGGGAAACGTTTCAGCACACACGGCGACAGGCATGGGGTGAGGCAAGGCAGATGGGGGTCTGAGGAAAGGCTTGTGTTTAAGTACATTTTTGGCTTGAGCTTCAAAACCAGGGGTTGAAAGAACTTCCAGCAAACAACTGGATTAGAAAATCCATTTGTGAGCCGAGACACTGTACTACCTGCTGATATTCTGACATAAAAAGAGAAGGTGGGCATGTGGTATGTACACAACACACAGGCTAACATGGCAGTCTGCAGTGAGCCATTAGACACAGGTGAAGAGGCTGATGGATGTTTTCTCTGTCTGCCTTGAATCACTCACATCCAGCTCAGTCCGTGGCGTGATTGGATGAGGTCTTGTGAGACTTTTCAAAGTCACAGAGTGAGCCGACTGTCGCTGCTAGCTTAACTCTGAGCATAATGGCAGAATCATACATTTTTTCCTCATTTATTTTTTTGTACCTTGTGCTAAAGATGGCTTAAGGTGTTTGCCTAGCATAATAAATATGCAGACTTTTTACATATCAAACACATTTGGAAGGAAAAAAAAAAAGACTTCAGGCTATGTGCCATCTACACACAGACAAGTCTCTGCTCATCCTCCGTATATGCATTCACGTCTCTTCACATTTAACAGTCACAGTTATGATCTTATAAAAACAACATGGAGGACACGCGCAGATGAGCAATTCAAAAGCTACCATGTTGTGTAGCAGAGGGCTTGCAGACATAAAAACATTTTTAATCACTCAGTGATTCCACAATGATAGCAGGCTAGCATTACCGTCGTGTGCTGTGTGCATCATGGGAGTGATGAAACACTTGCAAACAGAGTTGACAAAATGCCGTTCCAACGTGGTCGTACAGCAGACGCATCAGCACTCCAGACTAGCTTACGCTTTGATTTTTTTTAGGGCAATCCCACTTAAATGCTAAATTATTCACTCTGTTTTGAGAGAAAAAAAGTGTGTGCCCTAAGCACGAAAAAGGAATGCATGTTGTAGATAATGGTTAAAAGCAGTTAGTGCAGAAAAGAAGCACTTTTTCCTCCAGAGTCAACCGTGATGGATGACTCCTTAGAATGATTTTAAGAAAAGCAAATGAGAAAATCAACCTGGCCCATTTACATGGTAAGGGAAAGTCATCATGTTGATGTACGTTAATAAACAGAAATGCACATGACAGTCATGTGTAACGTCATATCAGCGTGCTGAGTGTGGTTCAGATAATGAGGAGAAGAGGATTTTTCTTTAGCAGCCACAGAAAGCTTAGCTGGAGAGAAAAAGAAGTTACACTTAGGAAAGATCAATACAAGCTCTGACCAAAGTAAAATGGATAGCGTGTCTGACCCGCTGAACTTGTTGGAACAAAAAGTCATCAGACCATTATCAGAGCATCCGTGCAAGACGCCCACATCAGCAGAGAGAACAAGGGCAGCTTGTTGCGAATACGGAGGCTGCACTTCCTGAACAACACTGACCTTGGGTCATCATTTTATATGGAAAATTCCAGCAAATCCAATACAAATCACTGAATTAGAAAGCAGCTGTATTGGAAAAGTGATGACAATATTAACTGTGCAAATCTAAAAGAATTAACAACTCTAGAGAGAGAAACTTTGACCATACAGAATTCTCTGCCATATTAGGTCAATATATTGTATCGCTGTTGGTATGAAACATGATGTCTTGATTTCATTGATTCAGCCTGTTCGGGAAGCTTTTATTCAAGCATCTTGATCATAAAGACCCCATGAAAAATGCCACAGGACAGGAATCGTTCAGGGGAAACTGTGGTATAATTAAGAACCTGCCGAAAACCATTAAACTTCTGAGTGGCTCAAGCCTCTTTAGTTTGGCGCACACAGTCGCCAATAGTCCATTACTTTGATCTACAGGTCACCAAGGAGCAAAACTCAATACACAGGCAGAGATGCTGTTGTGAGCTGTATCAAGTTCAGTTCAGTGTCAGCCTGAAATGCATGACTTTTCTACAGCACATATCAGCCTTATTTTTTTTCAATATAATTTAGAAAGAAGATTGGAAAAAAAAACAAGCTTAAGACCATCATAGTGTATCACGTAGGTGACAGAATAAATTAAAGGAAAGCCCTTACCCTCCAAAAAAAAAAAAAGCTCCATCTTCAGCTAACCTCATGAGACTAACTGTATTTTACCACATTTGAATTTCATTGCAGTGTCTCCACTGTGGCAAACTTCACACATTAAGCAGCAGTCCTTGAGAACATGGATTTATTGGCAGAGCTCTCTCAATGCTGTATAAAAGTTTCATCAACAGTTTTGATCATACAGTGAACATTTCAGTGCTGAGCAAAGATCTGCAACAACTTTGGTGAAAAAAAAAAATCATGTTGATACAACAGTCCTGGAGCCCTTTTAGAAATGTAAGGATAAGTTATACATTTAGGACTCAGTTCAGACTGAGTTAAATAGACAAAATAAAAACAAGCTTACTTTTAACCAAGCACTTGTACTCATCTAAAGCTATTCTGTTCTACAGTCATATGGCAGATGCTTTTATCCAAAGTGACTTACATTTGATAGGTGATCAATTAACCTAGCATGCATGTCTTGTTGGTGGGAGGAAGCAAGGATAGCTGGAGAGAACCCATGCATACAAGGGGAGAACAACCCAAATCTCCCCTGAGCTGAGGCTCAAACCAGCTACTGTCTTGCTGTGAGGTGGAAGTGCCTTATGATCGTAAAGTATCTTTACAGGCTCTATCAATCGTATCTGGATTGAAATGCTTACCAACAGCCCATTTTTTATTACACAAAGTATTTGTTAGGGAACGATTCACATGACCTTATGTGAAACTAAATTAAAACCATCTTCTCCATGCAGCTCTAGAAACATGAGGATCGTCTACCTTGCCACATAGGCAGTGCATCTTTTTGATGACACAAAACTTCCCGCTCAGCTGCACCAGCATTCTATTTATGCACACAACCTGTGCAACGTTGCCATATGCACTTGCCAGATGCAGTGGTTGCAAAATGTGTTTGTCAGGAAAATTCATCTGCCTGTGGTAACACATTTGAGATACAGTCATATTTGGGATCCGGTAAATATGTGCTTTAGGCTTCTGCGTTTTCTTGACAAGAACTTAAAAGTCATAGCCGCGTAACTGCTGCAGGCTGTGAACTTTCACAAAACTAAGTCTCGTGTCAAAATGACTTTCGTATGAAATGGAAACACAGACGGCGATGGAAACTTAGTGCAGTCTGACACAGCTTTTTTTCTGTTCACTGCTCCGATGCTCTCCAATCTGGTGCTGGCTTTTAGTGAAGCCAGGCAAAAGGCTTTGGACTTGACTGACAGAGCAAAGAACCATGTGGGAGAGATGCTCTGTGTTGAAGACGGATTTCAGTGTGACTAAAACCATGTCACAAACTTTTATAGATGTGTTTGCACAGTTTGGTTTAGTCAGCTACACATATGAGTTATTAAGCTATAAAAGAAAATAATAATGAAAACAAATGAATAAGATAAAATACATGTTATTAATAAACTGAAATCTGTTCAATTTTAAAGCTGAAAATAACACATTGTAAAGTGCAAAACAACAACAGAGACCCTGGACTATTGAGCAACTGAAGTTGTACATCAAGAATAGAAAATAATTCCACTCAAAACAATTAGTGACTTCATTTCCAAAGACTTATGTTAAAAGGAAAGGAATGACAGTGGGAAACACTTTAGAACATACTGCAAGAATCACATTAAATTGGACTGAATATTTAAAAAAATTTTTTTTATGAGGTTAAACATTAAATATCTTGTCTTTGCAGAGCATTCAACTGAATATAGGTTCTTCTTGGGGTTTTGCAGAGTGCTGACGAGACAGAGGATCAGCATTTTTATTACTCCGGCCTGAACAATATATAATAAAGTATAAAGTGGTTAAGGACCACATACCAAATCTCATGCACAATTAGATTGGTACAGCCTAGGTCCCCTCATGAGCTGAGAAGACAGAGCTATACTGATCAAAAAGAGCTAGCACCTTATCTTGTGCCTCTAAAGGCAAATGACCCAACTCTGAAGCTGCTATCTGATCCTGGACTAAGGGGGAAGTTGACTGCAAGGCCACGGGCACCTCAGTAATACTGGCAGGTAAGCTTACCACCTGTACCTCTTCTAAAGACCCAACAATCAAATGAGGTTGCAGCGATACATCAAAAGACCCTACATTTAAAATGGGGATGTAGACTGTCCCTCGCACCACTTGCACTAAGGCAGGAATAGTGAGGAGCCCAGCAGGAAGGCCAGCATCTATGGCTTCTGGCAATTCCTGGTGAACCCTCCTGCTCACATAGGATTGCCTCACTTCAAACCTCCAATAAGGTAGCGGCAGGATGCCTATGCACAAAGTGCTTCAGTTCACAATGCAGAGACCCATCCACACATGCTCCACAAACTGATCATGTAACAACTCAGCATTTGGTACGTTGCTGGGTGCATGCAGCTTCACTGAGGTCATAAGACCCATTAAGGCAAGTAAAAACTAACAGTCTCCCTCTTGTTGCCGTCAAGAAAAAAAAAAAAGGCTTGTCGCAATGATACATATGACTCTGCACACCCATATAGCTCCTGTAGTGTACCAATAATCTTAGCTGGGTCAGCCCGCTCCTCACTAGAACGGTATTCAATTACCTCATGTGCTTCACCCTCTAAGTGGTCATACAGAAGGAGGCCTGGTCAGGTTCTGTCAAATGATGTGCCCTCATATGCCTTCACTTCCTCCAACCACTTGGTTCACCCTATGCCTGATGTTCCCCGGAATGGAGAGCATTTCCTTTCCCGAGGTACAAAAACCAGTCTCTCCATTAGAGGACTGGCAGTGGAAGGAGCATCAGAGGAAAGCAAATTTGAAGCTACTAGGACCAGGTACAGCTGAAACTTGTTTGTCTCAGCCTGTCATTATCAGCCCTTACTTGAGCTACTAAATCAAAGTTTCTGCAATTCTTTCTCCGTGGCTAAATGGGCAACAGAATTTTCCTACCATGGAAGGGAGGGGAATGTGGGCTCTCCAAACTCTACCCAGGTCAGAGAACCAGCTGCCGCTCTTTTTTTTTTTCTTTAGAGGACTTGAGTAATACTTTTCAGGAAAAAAAAAAAAAAAAAAAAAAAAAAAAAAAGTTAAATTACCCACAAAAATACCCGTTTCATAGCCCTCAAATTTCAGATCCTGTCGACAGCTTTTGTGGCGATATAAGTAGGGTACTGACTAAAGATACATACTTAACCACCCTGGGTATTATGCACAGGGAAAATTGCAAGGTGTTTACACCCACCACCAGGCACTCAGGTTTGTTTGCAATGGAGGAACAAACAACCGTTAGTGGTGCTCAAAAGAGATTTTAATGCCATTTTAAAAACAAACTACTTTAAAGAAAATTAAATCAGGGCTGAGACCTACTGGGCTGGATGTGTCCAAAAGCTAGGGATGGACCCCAGGAACACCACATGAAAAAAATACTCAAACAAAAACCACACCAGGGAAGAAGGGAGGCAACACCACCAGGCCACCAATCCACCACTGCAGGACCTGAAGGAGAATAGAAATTAGATAAAAATAAACCAAACTTAATGTAAAGAAATTAAGAAAATAAAGCAAAAATCAGCTCCATCCCAAAATGTCCTTTCAATGCTCCACCCCTGCAAAATTATTATGGGCGGCTGAATGTGTCCAGTCCTGCACCACCTTGTGATGAATCCAGCGCCCAAGTCAGCGTTTCCCCTTCCCCAGAGAGGAGGGATCGTTGAAAGCGGAGGCAGGAACGGAGAGAAACAGAAGCCACAGCCAAACAGAGCAGCCGATAAAACATGCAAAATGCGACAGAGCAAAGCAGCAGCGGCCTCCACAGCAGCTGGTTTAATATGGTGCATCCACCTGTTTCTCGTAGCTCGATGAGGAGGGAGGTCAGTGTCAGCCACAATGCTAAGTGGTAGAAGCTGGTATGTTGTCATCAACTCGGTAACCCTTGCCAGTGCAGCCCAGTTACGTCAGCTACTGTTGTCTGGCAATAAGACTGGAACCCAATGATGTGCCTCAGAACACTTGATGCTAACGGCAGCAGCTTGCCACAGCGACCAATAGGTCCAGAGTGCTGAAATGAAAGCCTCAGAGGGGTACCAAGTGCCGATCTCTGCCACCAACCTGAAGTGGAAGCAAGGAATCCCCAAGAATGACGTAACGCAGCTGCCAGTCGGCAATTGATGCAATGTGAATACCCAGCTACCTATATGGGGTGGTTCCCCTGCAGCGATTGGCTGCTGGGAGGGGAAGCCAGAACTACTAATAGGACACAGCTGTGTCCTGCTACACTTTCATAGCTTGCAATTCCAGAAATGAAAGATTGAAAACATAAAGCAAATGGAAACCAAAGCTGCACCTCCTGAAATGTGAAATATTTTAATTTTACATGAGAAATACACAAAAAAAGGGCAAAAGTAATGCAATTGCAACATATATGCAAATAATTTGTAATGAAAAGAAAAATAAACAGATAAAAAATGTGTTGCCAGATGTCGTTTCCCAGATTTTTCAGAAAAGCCAAAAAAGGAAATTGCCAACATTTGAGCTTAACAATGAGAGGAAACACCACATCTCATGAAAAATACATCTGTGTAAAGAATAAAATGAATGATTTAGTATCTATAGATGCTAAATATTTATCTATCTATCTATCTATCTATCTATCTATCTATCTATCTATCTATCTATCTATCTATCTATCTATCTATCTATCTATCTATCTATCTATCTATCTATCTATCTATATATATATATAGTTGGCTAAGATGTACTGCATGCATGATTTCTTTTACTGTTTTTATTTATTAGCCAGCGTAAATGTAAAACTCAAATACAAATGCATTTTCCAAAACTATTCTCTTTGTTAAAAAATTCAGTGAGCAAATAAAGCATGAACCAGGTAACTTTGTAATACATGAGCATCCCAGGAAGTGTAGTTATTAGGTATCCTTTGGTTAAATAAATATATTAAACCTAAAGCTATTGATCTCTTGATTTAAGGAGGAAATTGCTTGCAATTCAAAAACTGTAACAGCATTAAATAACCTTTTGTAGTCTGACAATGTGTTTGCTGGCTTTCAGGAGCAACACTGGGTTCATTACAAAAGCGGAAGTGCTTGGCAGCAGTGACCATCAAACTCAATAATCAACAAGAAAAAGCAGATTTTTCCCTTAAAAGGGCCATTTGTAGAGTAGAAATGTTCAAAACATCCAATTTCAACTACAAGTTTCTACTGAATTGAAACAAGCATTACCCTTGTTATTAAAAAAACATCCTTGCAGTGCAGCTGAGATATAAAACTAAGAAAACTCAAGTGGCAGACAAAACTTTACTTGTTCCACAATAGAATCTGAATCACTACAGTGTTCCATCGGCCCGGGGGAAGCAGAAGAAGATTAAGGAGTAGTTGGGTCTGGATGTAGAAAGCAAACCTGGAGTCTAATAGAACTGCAAAAAAGAAAAAAAACAACACAGCAATAATATAGTGGAAGTCCCTGGCAAGCAAACCTTCCCTTCACCATGACAACTTCCCAAGAAGAATCTGTGTTCAGCAACAAAATAGCTGGAGACACTTTTTGGGTCATAGAATATGTAATATTGCTTCCAGACATATAGTAAAGGTTTGTATTATGCGGTAAAGCATTCATTTTTGCCACAGGTTTGTAGTCAAATGCAGGCTAATTGTGTAATATAAACTGGACACATGCAGACGTAGCTGTACAACAAAATTAAAATCTGTTCAGCATACTGTTAGTCTGCTGATTTTTTAAAAATATTTTCTGTAAAGACTAACGTCACCAGTGATCAACATGCAACAGAGCAGATGAAGAGGAGGGTTTACCTTGTCTTCATCATGTGGTTGATTGAAAGGAAAGGGCTTCTGAATTTATACATTTATTTTTAATTAATAAATGGAGATCTACATTTCATCCTATAAAACAAAACATACTCACACACACACATACACACACATACATATACAGGATACATATATATATATATATATATATATATATATATATATATATATATATATATATATATATATATATATATATATATATATATATATATATATATATATATATGTATATACATATATACATACACGGTTTCAGACATCTATTCTGCTTGGTAGGCTTAAGAGAATGATTTGCCTGACTCTGTCCTTGGCATCCCATGTCATTAAGGATCTGTCTGTATTTGTTACAAAATAACAACAGAAACATTCTGTTCAAGGTTTTCGGTCATATTTACAGAAAAAATATGGTAACTCTAGATGGGGCATTTGTCCTACATTTCTGTACACACCTTCAGTATATTTGCAGATGAAAAAAATACTTTCTTAAACATCACTGTCAATGACTTCTTTAAAGTTTTAAAGTTTTGATCGACTTCAGGTAAAAACATATATTTTTGCTTGGGTTACGGTGCTAAGGATCAGACCCTCTATAAAGTATTTCAGAATTCTCCAGAGTGTCTTTGATCCTTGAAGCCCAAGGTTGTAGAGTTTGGTCTTACAGATGCAGGGCTTTTATTGACTAATTTTGCCCACCTTTTTCAAATGGAAGTATGAGCATAGAGCACAGGGCTCAAGGGTTCCAATAACAGTCTCATAAAGACAGTTTATGGCATGTTAGAAATCCGTATTTTCAGACTTACTGGACAGACACATCTTAAAAAAGAAACAAAACACACAACAGAAAACCAGCTTGCAGCTTAATAAAGTAACTTTTATTTCCTATTTAACAACTGGTGATAAACTCAGGCTCTAAAAGAATATCTTGCATACGTTTACCTTTAAAATGATGTCTACATTCATACAAATGAAATCTAAATAACTTAAAACTCACTCAGAAATAATGGCACCAAGGAGACAAGAAATCTAGTCTTGTTTTTAAAGACTTTTGGATGTAATAAAATGATAAAAGCAGAAGTTTATAGAGAGTAATTAGAAATTGAGATTTGAATCTGATCTCAGAACTATGAGTGTAATAGATGTACCAGCAAAGCGTGCACTGAGAGACGTTCCACGTCGTATGGAATGCCAGCTGTGATTACATGCATTAGATAAAGCCGTACCCCTAATAAATATTAATATGTAGTGGACAAAAAGTTGATTTTAGATGTAGCAGGGATGGATTGTAGTGATGGATTTGGATTTGGAGTTTTTTAACAGAGATCACAGTCATCTGATGTGAGCATGCTGTTGTTGCTCAACTTGAATGTGTATTTGAATGGTACTGACAATAATACAGATGTGATAGAAGATAATCACAAATAATTCCTCTGTTTTTCAAATGTTACCAGAAAAGGCATTCTTCTTCTTAAATCAATCAAATTTTTAAATCAACTTCGACCAACAGCAAGCAGCTGCACCAATATGCATGCACATTTTAAACCAAAGGCACCTTTCAGAGCCACTGTTGCTCCTATTCATGCTCAATCTTTCTCTCCATCTCTTTCTCGCTCTTTCATTCTCCTAAAATCTGCAGTGTGTGTAAGCATCTATAACCTCATCAATTAGGCCTGAAAAAAAGCAAAATTCCAAAGCCTGCAGCATCAGTAGGTGTCAGCTGTGAAAAAGAGCAACATGAAGTCCAATGTTCTTGATTACGCTGCCATTCTGGTCGGTACAAGAGTGAATTGACTTGCAGAAAAGCTCTGATTTTCCTTTGCAGAGTACTACCTTCCAGTACTTGAATGAAGAAGTTTCTTATTTATCAGCTCGCAGAGTGACATTCTCCCTCTCAGTAACAATTTAAAACTGATACTTTAAAAAGGCAATTTTGGCTCAACGTTCATTTACAAATGATTTGTTTCTTATTCATTTAATAGATAGATAGATAGATAGATAGATAGATAGATAGATAGATAGATAGATAGATAGATAGATAGATAGATAGATAGATAGATAGATAGATAGATAGATAGATAGATAGATAGATAGATAGATCTTTATTCATCCGCAAGGGGGAAATCCAGTCACTGCAGACATCAAAAGACCTAAGCCTCATGAGGAAGAAAAAGCGACTGTCCTTTCCTGAACTGTGTTGGCTGATTATTCCAACCTCTGGTCCAGAACCACCCCAGGTTCCTGTAGGTCTTCACATTCTCTCTTTCCTCTCCATCAATACAGATTGGCTTTCTATGTGATGCAGATCTCCTGAAATCCACCACAAGCTCTTTGGTCTTGGAAATATTCAGGAGAAGACAGTTCTTGTTAGTCCAGTCTATGAAGGCCTCTACCAGGTCCCTGTACTCCCCTTCCTGTCCACCTCTCACACATGCTACAACAGCAGTATCATCTTGTATGTAGCAGGACTCCGGGTTGTATCTGAAGTCTGAGGTGTAGAGTGTGAAAAGAAAGGGAGCTAAAACAGTCCCCTGTGGAGCTCCAGTGCTGCACTCCAGAGTTCCAGTCACACTTCTCCCCATCCTAAGGTATTGTGGTCTTGATGTTAGATAGTCCATAATCCAGGATGTCAGGGAGGGGGCTACCTCCACATCTAAAAGTTTATCTTTCAGTATGGGAGGCCTGATGGCCTGATATATGCTATTCATGCTGGGTTTAACAGGTTAAACATAGTAAAAGAGCAATCTCTACTACAACATTGCAATTTCCCTCCAGGATTAACAAGGTATTTCCTTTGTTCTATTTCATTTATAAATTTGTGATCTGCTAATAAAAGAGTTAATTGAATCATAGTTTCTTACGATGCTTTCTCAACAAATGACTGATTTAAAACAACATTTCTAGCTCTGCACGATGCTTGTTTCACCAGAAATACTGGATCTAAGTGATAAAAACTAAGCAACATTCCCCTAATATACAACACCACCATTTATTAAACAAAATATCAGAAATTCTCACCATTTGCATACAGTATGTATTCTCTTATATGGTATTTTTTCCTCACTGTAAAAAAAAAAAAAATCCAAAGAAAAGTGAATGTAGTGACTTGTAGAGTCTATAGTCTGTTATTTTTTAACACTTGTTGTTTTCATATTTATGTAAGTATTATACTTTTGTTTATCACAGGAGGGTGATAATTAGAATGGTCTGACCCCTGACTATTCAGGAAAGGTTGGTTTTGTTCATTCAGAGAACAGATTCTAAAAGTCTGTCCAATGCTAAATCCTATTCTGTTTTGCAGCTTGAGAAGTAGTGTGCCGTGAACCGAGCCCATGCTGATCGTAGCTAATCCTCATAAGAAAGGGGGAATCACCACCAAAATAAAACTGCCAGTTCAGGTGCACCTTGGTGCATCAGACAAGCATTATATGGAAAATGCCAATGCAATACAGGAATTGATGTTTAAAGGAGAATGTAACTTTTATTTTTTCTCAATACAGATACAACACACATACACACACACAAAATCCATATTCCTTGTGCACTTTATTAAATTATTGATAAGTTATTTCAGTTAATGTACTTTGTTAGAGGTAACATGATCACTTATTCTGGTGTTTGTCCAACTTCCTTACTTGGGAGATACATACTATCTTGGACATATGTGTTATAGGACCTTTGAATATTTAATTTGAGATCTCAATAGCAATATACACTACACAATTACTTACATCAAGTAGTTTAAATGAGGCTAAAAGCAGATTAATGTACATTTACAAGGAAATTTTATAAATATTATTTTTGGCCCACAGGAACTGATTTAATAACTCATTTACTTCTTCAGTAACTGAAGATGGAGTACTTGATGTTAACAGAGCAGTTATCATTTTTAGCTCAGAGCTGGGTATTTATTTTGATAACAGCAAAGCAAGTCTGTCCAGAGAGTGGTTGCATCCAGGTCTCATTGCCTCATTAGCTTTTAATTTAGGATAAGCATTGTCTTACGCTTGTAAGTTAATCCGTCAGACATTATTTATTTAGCTGAAAAAGAAAAATCCTTTACCATCTTGTCCCATTTTCCCATACAAAGAGAGCCATACAAACATATCCAAAAAGAAAAAATAACATGGAAATATTATCAATCAAACTAAAATGATGAAAATACAAATGAAAAACTAAAATGAAACAGGTACAAGAGATCCAACATCTCAGGAGGTTTATATTGATAGTAAATAGAATGATCAAAATAACTGAAAATACATAAATACTTTAAAGATATGAAAAAAATAAAATAAAACCGTCTTAAACAATATATTGAGATTTAAAGAGAAAATAATTGAGCAAAACAACAGAAAGATTTGTATGTAATTTAAACTGAGATTTGTTTTAAAAACTCTCCACAGAGCCTGCTGTTCTCAGATCCACAGGAAGGCCATGGCCAGAGCCATGCTGAGAAAACAACTTGAAATTTATCTCAGAAATTTATATGATATGATTAAATGCTGGCTGCACCAGGACTTTTTCTCTGCGGTAGCTTAGTAGTTGCTCTGCGACTGCGAGGAATGGCTCATGTGTTTTTAAAAATTAAAAGCAAATTACAAAATCATCAGGACAAGCAACAGCAGCTCAATATGGTCCTAATCAACCCCACATAAAATAGAAAGAATGATAGTTTACACATCACCAGACAGAGTGGCAAAATTTGAACTTTCTAAACATGTTAGTTCTGAAATCAAATGAATGTCTTGTTACCAGGCTGCTGTAGAGGTGAATGACAGGCAGAGGAGGGAATTCAGCTATTTGATTCAGGCGTGAAGAACAAAGGTTGCATCTAAAGGTTGCAGGATGGTAGATCTCGAAGACCAAACATAGGCTACGTTCAGACTGCAGGGCTTGCTGCTCATATCGGATGTTTTTGTGAAATCCGAATTTTTTGAAAGTCCGTTCACATTTCCGATCAAATGTGACTTGTATGTGATCTCCTGTATGAACCTCATGCGCACCAGAAACGTCCCACATGCGTAGAAGACACGGCGACGTGCAGTGAGCGTGCAGGTGACGTCTTTGTGTTTGCAGAAGTAAATATGGATGGCAGCGGAGCATTTGCTATTTTAAAAGTTTTGTCCAACCGTAAAAGTTAAAAAAAAAAAGGTGAAAGTTTTGTCCAACCATAGCCACAACATTGTGAATGGGTTCGTTTTGAGGAGACGTTTACAGAAGAGGAAAGTAAAAGTTTTGGTCAAGGCCTTTTGTGGAGCTGTGGCAGCAACAACTGAGTCGCAGTCAGGATTGGTGGGAGAGTGATGCGAGAGCATTTACCGATAAAGAGTTCATAAACAACAAACGCAGAATAATTACGTTTGTTGTGGATTAATGCGACCTGACCGTTCAGACTGAAGTCACAAGGCAAAAGATCAGATATATATCGGATTTAGGACCACATATCCAAGCGACCTGGGTCGCATTTGTGTCGTTCAGACTGTTAAGAAAAGATCAGTTACAGGTCGCATAGGGTCAAAAACACTGTATTTAAGTCATTTCAACCTGTAGTGTGAACGTAGCCTTAGACAGCCCTGGTTTAAGCTATTAAGATTTGGATTTACTGCTCAGGATGCCTCTGTAGGGAAAAGTCCAACACCGATGCTCATGTTAGTAAATGTAACATTACAGTCCTCCTATCTGATCATACCTCATGCTGTCTAAGCCCAAGACATTTTTACCAGAAATAAACAACAAACTGGATGAAGTGCAAACAACTGACTGTTGTCACCAGTAAAAAAAATACTGACACTGTTGAGGATCGGCTGGAGGAAGTACAAACTTTATGCTCTCAGCTTCAAACTGATAAGTTAAGAAGCGGCAACATTCAGCTGATTGGTCTCCCTGAGGGAACTTAATGTTCTCGACCCACACAGTTCTTTTTGCAAATTCTGCAAGACTCTTTGAGAGAGGAAACAAACCAAGGGAAAAACCACAACCCATTAGCAGCAACCTGATCCGGGAGGATCAGAGGAGAGTTGCTGCTTTACAAGTGTCATTCACTCAGAGTTGAAGATGATGAAGATGACACCTGAAGGTGCTCAGCCAGAGGAAAGAATGTAGGAAGGTGATGTCCTCCCTTTTACAAGATGTGATTGAAGCCATTTCCTATGTACCCTACTAGACTTTACATCGCCCAGTAGGACACCAGGGTATTCTAGCATTTGGTAAAACCCTCCTGTTTAATTGACTGGTCCTGGAGTTTATGTTGATTTGACAATAGACCTATAGATGATGAGTGTTTGCTATGTGCGATTATAACTACCTTGTATTTAATCATTATTAGTATTGTCATTTTTAAAGTTTAATTTTACTTAATTTGATTTTCTATTTTAGATTTACCTAACATTTTTATTCATTTAATTCTATTTAATAAAGTTACAATAAAGTTTTGTTGTACTCAACTGTTTGCACAAAGAAATGGATTCATATAGACATATTGATTGTGGCCATTTAAACATGGAGTTGTTCTGAGTTTATGAAAGCATCTCCAGAGTTCCTCTGTGTCGGTACGGGCAGCAGACAAACATCATGGAGAAAGATTTAATGATGAGTGTCACGGTGCGTGGAGGTGTGAACCCAAATGCAACAACAGGAGCCAGGGAGGCAGAATCTAGATGCATTAATAAACTAAACAGAAAACTGGAAGGCTCAACTTAGGCATGGAAACCGACAAACACGTAAAGCAAACACAATGAACCAGCAACTGGGAATAGAAACCAAGGGCTACAAATACTGGAAACAGAACAAGACACAGGTGAAATGGATGAACTAACTGAGTCCAGGTTTACCTAATTAACAGGAAGGCAAAACAAGAAACAAGACAGAAAACACATGAAATGTCGCATCATGACAGATGAGATTATTTCGCTTCTTTTTTAATAACTTTTGTGCTTTAACTTTCTTTTGCTTTCTTTTTTGCTTTAAACAGAAATCCGTACTTGACACTAATTAACAGCTTACAAAACAGTCACAGTGGAAATAATTTAGAACAAGACGAGCATTGCAGGTAATTACAATTTAAGATAAATGATGTGCTTTACTGCGTTTTTATGGAAATGTTTAAAAAATATGTTGTAATGTTTATCAAGGATACATACTTTGTTTGCCGAACTGTGCTGACCCTTTTCATGCATCGTAACAGCACTTGTTTGGGAGATGAGATCAAGGACCAGAGGCTGTCTTTTGTGGAAGATGTTCCTCTTTTGGACCTGCTTGTCATAGGTTTCATCAGAGGAATTCTATGTCCTGCATCACACAATACAGGAACCTAATTACCGCTGCTAAAGTTTTGCTGCCTTTGGGCCACTGGTTAAAGGCATTATTCCCTTAATAGTTACCCATATGGTGGTCACGCCATTTTCTCGGGGTATCCGAATGTCCAGAGAGAAAAAACTAGTATACTAAAAATTACCCACAATGTATCTTGAAAAGTATCAATGATCACTAGAGTGGTCAATACAGACCACTGTATTGCAGGAGCTCAAAGTGGCATGAACAGAAAAAGTGGTAAAAAAAAAAATATATATATATAAATATATAGATCATTCATTTTATAAACTTATTTGCTGAATAAATATGTAAGAAAAATAAAATAATATATTTTAAAAAAAATAAATTTGACATGAGTTTGGACTGGATTTGAAACGACACATAATGGTTGCCATGGTGACAGTCAGTGGTCATGTCATCTGCAACAAGGAGGAAACAGCCAGCTTTGTGTCTGATTTGCCAACATAATAATGTGCTATATAATAGCCCTATGTAGTAAATGAGGGACTAGTGTAGGCATTTGAATGCAGCTTATCAGGCTTTCTTTATTATTATCTGAATAATTTATCAAATATTCAATCAAAAATTACCCAAAACACCCCCTACAGACTAAAACCCAGTTTTGTTCTTTTGTGATGTAGCGGTAAACTTGGTGCCCCTCTACGTCACAAGGAAATTTGAAAACACTCACACCTCCTTCCCTGCCAAAAAAAATAAATAAAAATAAAAGACAGCTCTTCACCTCATAGGCATAGAAACCATGACCACTGATGCCACCCCTAGTTTTGTTTCTTTTTTATTTAACTTTCGAGTTACTTACAGTATTCCTAACAGTATCTTTTACTCAGAACCTTTTAGTGCAACAAAACTTTAATAACAAAAAGACAGAGCAGCTAAACACATAGACACTTGACAAATGTTCTGCTGGCCACAACAAAAACTGTACCGTCAGAAAAAATATGAGGCAGCTTTTTTTCTCTTTGTGGTTTATATGAGATGATTTACCATCTGTCACACCTCAGAACTCCCCCAAGAGGAAAACTTATTTCATGTTACTAAATATAATACGCTCCCACGGGCTTTTCAAGGTCTCAAAGGCATTCTGAGGATTTAGGAACATTTTTTGGCTATTTTTGTTTGACTTAAAACACATGCAAATTCAGCTACCGTTCTGATGATTTCCTCCACAAAACTCTCAGTTTCATGTATGTATGTAGGTCACAAAAGTGATTTTACACAGTGTTATATATATTATATACATGTTGAACTATTTATTTTACCAATCACTAGTCTTAGTTTTGTTAAAATAGATACACACTTTTGCTTCTTGACTAATCTGAAGGATACAATCTGCAGCAGAGACGCTGGAGTTGAAGATAGCAGCATAAATACGGCTGTAGGTGGTATTATGTGCCCATATGGTCCTCTATTACATCCACCACATGTGTTAGAAATGAAATTGTGCTATATGGAATACAACATGTTTTGTCTCATCTGTTGCCAGTGTGTGGTTGGCAGAATAATAGCTATTAAAGATACACCGCCTGGCCCAAAAAAGAAAGTTGCCACCTGGACTTAACTAAGCAAATAGGTGCAAGTCTCCTATTGGATAATTACTGCATGGACAATTATTTTTAAGCTGGCAATGTGCTGTTTAACCCCAGCTGATGCAATGAGTCACCTCTCATATTTTAAACAACCATGTGGAAAGGCATCCAGTAGTCGTGGAAAAGATGTCAGTCTGTTTCAGAATCCAATCGCTGGCATGTTTCAAATGGAGAAAACAGCTAGGGAGACCTACGAGAAACTACCAAAACTGGGCAAAAACCTGCAACACATTATCAAAAACTTGAAGGATAGTGGGGAACTTTGGTCTTCGAGAAAGAAATTTGGTTGGAAAAAAGCTCTTGAATGATAGTGATCCGCGATCACTTAGAGGTTTAGAGAAATCGAAACAAAGAAATCAACAGTATAAGTCTATATTAGCTGTTATGAGTAAGAGCATTTTCACACACACAATAGGAAGGAATCTCTCCTTATAGATGTGAGAGTATAAAGGATAATGTATAAAGATTGGACTCAGGAGCAATGAAGACCATGTGGTTTGATGAGTCCAGACTGACTCTGTTCCAGAGTGATGGGCACAGCAGGGTAAGTAGAAATGTTGGTGAAGATGATGCAGTCATCATGCCTAGTGCCTACTGGACAGTCTTGTAGAGGCATTGATGCCTAAGTATGACATCAACTGGTAGTTGATATGGGGTTGATGCAACTGGTTAGATACATTCAGCAACATTATGTGCCAAATGACTGAGGTCAGCTGACTAGCTGAGTATACTGAATGACCAGGTTATTCCATTTATTTTTATTTTATTTTTCCCTGATGGCACAGACATAATCCAAAATAACAATGGCAGGATTTGTTGGGTTCCCATGTGGATTAGCAACCACAGAGTCCAGACCTTAGCAGCACTGAGATTCTTTGGAATGTGCTGGAGAAGGCTTTGGATAGTGGTTGGACTGTCCCATCATTAACAGAAGATTTTAGGGAAAAATTAATGCAACACTGGATGGAAAAAATGCCACATCAAATGCATGTAACATTTAAAGCTAAAGTTGGTCCAACAAAACATGAACGTGTGATGTTTTCAGGGGGTGTGGGGTGTCAACTTTTTTATTCTGTTTGGCCAGGCAGCGTAATTACCAGAATGTATTCAAAGACGGAAATTATTTAAGCCTTAAGGCACACACAGCAGGCTTAATACCTTTACTTGTTTCACTGGTTATTGTCAATCATGTCCAGATAAAAGGCATGAAAAATTAATACATCAGACTATTATTTCAGCCGTGCCTGCTGTATAATAATGGTAAACACCCATTTTAATGAAGACTGAAGCATGTTCTGCAAATGTATATGTGGATGTGTTTGATGAGACCTACTTGTGGTTAGTAAGATGCACTTTACAAAAAAATCTGTTTTTTATAACCTCAATTATTTTCCTGTATATTTTATACCTGTTTTGATTGTTTTCTGTCACTTGTAATTGAACACTTTTTAGACATTAGATTGTCTCCCATAATTCTAAATTGGCCTCAAGAAGAGGTGCATCTAATGTTTCCTTTAGCAAACAAAAAACAAAAGGAAAAAAGTATTTAAGTGTTGCATTTAGATTGCTTTTCAGTGGATTACAGATGTTGTAGGGCTTTTCAGTAAACTGTGCACAGGTTTTTGTAGCCAATCTACAAAAGACATGCAAGTAGGGCGACATATTTTATTAACCTCCCTGACAAAGATAATTATGTGAACCTAGTTGCTAGCTGAATTCCTTGAGAGTGGTGTCTGAATATCTTAACTCTGTGGAAATTCTGGCAAATTTACTTTCTTTAGAAGGCCATACTTCCTGGGAATCTGGCGTTAGCCATTCAACAGTTGGTCATTTTGATTGGTTTTAGGGCAAAAGCACAGTCGGGCTCAAGAATATAAAAGAGAATCAGAAATCATAATCCTACTTTTACAAGAGTTTAAGTTGTTGAAAGTCCTTGTGATTCTTTAAACTTTCTGTACATGCAGACACCTCAGCGTGATCTGGGCTCTGCTGCGCCTCAAGAGCGCTCACCACAGGCTTTTAACAGTCCATGCTTTGATATGTGGTTAGATGTGCAAACATAAAGAGAGAAGCAGTGAGACAGAGAGGGAGTAAGTGAGTATTAGGTTCAAGGCCGAGTTAGTTTGAATTTACTCTTTCAAGCTGAATAACAGCTTTCCAAAGTACAGAGCAGCATTGCAGAAAAGTCACTGGAGATCATGTCAGGATTGAGTCTAATCAAGCCACAGGTCATTTTCATAAACTTTAATTATTGATGTTGAGAAAGCAACAACAGCAAAGAGAAGAAAAACAATGGAAGACTTACAGCAAAGCTCACAAGAATGCATCATGGACAAAACAGATGGTTTTAGTTTGTACTGTATTAAATTGTTAAACAAGTACTGATAAGGAGTCTCATGTTGCAGAGGGTATTTCTTGCCCTTGTAAAATGTTACTTTTGAACAAGTCATCAGCAGGACTACTTTATAATGTCTTTGAAAATATGCATTTATGTAATATAAGTGAAAATAGGCAGCAGGTTATGTTTAACCACCAGACTGTAATCTTTTACTACAAGGATTATTAAATCACTCGTAAAAAAAACCCCCAACAAAACAAAAACCCAAAAGCATTTTGGCCCACAATTTGATTGGCGGCTGCAGACCCATGACAAATCAGTCTACGCTCATTCAATAGCAGTGTCTCAGCAACTTATAAATCCTTTCTCACTAAATAGACTCCTTGAATTAGGCTTTGAAATGTCAACAGCACATATTAGATAAATCGTCAGTTGTTTGATTCAGACTCTGGCTTTGTTACATTGCAAATGCTCTAAGATGACAGTAAAGCTTTAGGCAAGATGACAGTGAAGCTTTAGACATGATTCGCCCCCACATTAGCAAGAAAGTTATTTCGGTCTCAGAGAGATTATACACACCAAGTTTGAATCACATATAAACTATAGATTTCAGTCTGTTCTTATTTAATTCTTAATATAATCATATTAATGAACTGTGGTTTGCCACATGGATCTGTGCTTGGTCCTATTCATTTTTCAATTTATAGGTCACCCCTTGGTGCATAAATCATATGTTTCGGACCATTTTCCTTCCTTTATATATGATGTTCTGTTTTCATCACCAATATGGCTTTCACCTATAACAATTAGACATTACAGAAAGCTTTTTGTTAAAAATGTGGACATTGTCTATATTGTCTTCTACGATGGCAGCTGTTGAGCAGTTCAAAGGGAAACTCACAGATCTCACTCAAAAGTGATGATTGAAATATCTCCATGATCCACTCGATTGTTTTCTTTGTAACTGCTGAAACACTCGTTCATGCATGTGCCTCTTATAAGTTGCCATGATATCAACCTGTAGAAATATTAAAGACTGTAGAAAATGTGATTACACCAAGACTGTTATTCACATTGGCTCTTTCTGCAATATATATGTGACTTAAAATGTTACTTTCAACACAAAACACTGCATACACCCACTTATCAGTCTCCCTGTGTAGCGAATAAATACAACCTTATAATGGAATTCCTGACTATTCAGAAGGAAGGGGTCAGTTTTATCTTATTAAACACTTCTTTGGAATCATAGGCCCATCCACATTCAGAGCTGGTACAATAAAGTCACTCAAAATTGAACTTGAGACAAATCTATTGAGATCAGCCTTAACCCTCTTATAATTTCCCCAATGTACTCAAATAAAGTGAACATCCATCACATTGTGTATTCTGTGTCTGTCTACTTTTTGTTTGGTTTCTTTTCCTGTTTCTTATGCAGTATGGGTGTTCTTTGATTTATCTTATTTTCACCTTTATTTTTTTCTGCTAGTGATGCTCATTATTTTCCGAGCCCTTTGAGACATAATTATCCATGGCATGGTATTATATAGCTTGACTTGACCAACAAAATTGTTGATTAAAATAGATTTTTTTTTTAATGTTGTTGTTTTCACTTTGAAAACATAATGCATAATAGCTAAATATACATAGATCGAAGGAAGTGATGAGTGAGCAGAATAATCAATGAGCGATGCCATCCCTGCTTTGCAAAAGTGAGACATATGTTCTGCTCACTCACATTCATAGCAATATGTCAGTGCGAGTGGGACAGGTCTTGCCAACTCTTTCAGGTAGGAAATATGGGGTGGGTGATTTTATTTAACAGCTCATTTAGCAGCCATGTATAGTACCTTTTGCTCAGTTTCTTAATGGCCTGTATGTCTCAGGATTTATCAGAAGATGTAAGAAGATAAAAATGCAAATATATCAGCAGGACGTAAGCATTACTCTCTCAGCATGGTGAGAGATTTGATAGATTTGTGTTAAAGCTCAGACTCTAGGGAGAACCTTTAACTGGCCTAGTTATTAAAGTGTTGCCACACCTCATCTAAAAATTGTGCAATTTCAGAAAAAACTGCCAAGAACGTAACTTGACATTACAAGCTTTTAAAACCTCTGTGATGAAGTGCTGTGATTAATCATGCCACATTCAATGAAAATGTTACTTTTTATGGTTCCGTTATGGGATTTTGATTATGATTCTTTAGTTGTTTGGTAAATGCAAAAAAACTGAATTAAAGCTCAGTAGGTGGCTCCTACCAGCGCCATCTTGGCAGGGGCATGCGTGTCATCTCGCCCGGAAAATACAAATAAAAGAGGTAGGGCTGAGAAGAGGGCTGTGAGTGTCATGGTGGATGATTGACATCGAGTGAACTCCGAGCTGCCTGTAGCTAAGAGATAAAAATGTTTATTTCTGCTGTGAAGTAGGCCTTTTTAACATGGGAGTCTATGGGGATTGGCTCTGTTTTGGAGTCAGCCCCTAGCAGATGAGGGGGGAACTGCAGTTTTATGCGTTTCTGCACAATATCCCCTGGCTGTAGCCTGGAGAATAGGGCGGGGCTGGATATCGGGCGGAGTTGAATGTCAAATCGGCATGGTTGGATGTCAAATGGGCAATGGTTTAGACGGGCAATGGGTGTTAGTGGTTAGGTTTAGGGTTAGCAATTGCCACCAATCGAAATGTTGAGGGGGCGGGGTTGAACATCCAGTCCTGTCCAATATCCAGCCCTGGCTTATTATCCAGTCTGCAGCCAAGACCCTGTCCTTCTGCATAGCCTTCACTTTTAATCGCCAGAGGTTCCCGCTTGTTTATAACAGGTATTTCTAACAATGTGTCTTGCGTTTGCAATACCTCTACAGACTACTTACAAACACAGTGAGACATTTTTGGATAGATAAGTTTCGACATTGAATCTATCTTATATTTTTTTTAAAAGTACTTCAGTCTATAATGCTTTCATGGTTACAAGTAGCTAAAAGATATAAAGTGAATAAATAGAAATGTGGAGTCACTTCTGTTTTTTCACTTAAGAATAAATGGATTTCAGCTGGCTTTCACGCAGCTTCTAGATTTCCACTGGCTATGACAGGGTGCAAATGTGAAAAAAATAATCAGTTGTTTTTTTGTTTGTTTGTTTGTTTGTGTATTTTGTGAATTAAAGGAGTTTACATAAATTTTCATGTAAAAGAAAATTAAAATCATTATGTCATTGTATTGCATAGTATTATCCAGTGAGGGGCAAAAACAAACAATAAGAGTAATACTCATCCCACATAAATATATGTATCCGTGGCTTCAGAGGGCATCATATTGAGTTGGCCAGACAGGCAATGATAGGAAACCATAACCTAATATCAAAGCTTTTCTAAATTTTATGCTTTGACCTGCTTTATGTCAGATTACACATACTCATAGATATAATTTGGCAACGCAAAATTTTTTTCAGTGCACGATTAGGACACCAGTTGCACTGATGCCCACGTCAGAGCTCAGCTAACAATGTATCGACTTTGGTGCTGTATTTAGTGAGTTTTCAAACCCCATTAGTGACTCTATTAAATAAAAATAAAGCACCGGTGACAAATCTCAAGACTTTTTCTAATGTTATAGGAGACTTTTTGTGACTGACATGAAATTGTATATAAATTGCTCTACTCAACATTTAGTGGGTGCTGCAGTAGAACCAATACAACACACCAGGCACAAACACTTGGACCTCATCTTAGATTGTAAATAAAAAGATGAATGGAGCCTCTATGACATCACTCGCAGGACCGAACTTCTGTTTCGTTAAACTGTCAGCCAGTTTCAGCAGTGGAAACTGCAGCAGGTGGTCCAGCGCTGGCGAGATTCGTTGGAGTCTATGTCGTGTAACTCTCTAGTCTGCGGCCATGGTCAAGGAAAATAAAAGTGATATGCAAATTTGCCTTTTAACCTCCAATCACAATGTTTTCTGTGCCAGTTGTTGATACGTTCATTCAATACAGCCCCAGCTCTGGTCGGCAGTATGCATAGCTGAGGGCGCACACCAAACAATGCACTGCAGGGCTGTTAGCGGAGGGCAAATGTTTTATGGAACACATACGTAAATAAGGTACTACATATATTTTAAGGGAAAAAATGTTAATCTATGGTTGAATATTCCTGCTCTAATATTTTGTTTATTTGTAGGCGAGTTAGACTGCTTATTTCATCCTTGCGTGTTACTAGAGGATAGACATTGTGATATTTCGGTGGTTTCTAACCACGTCCACTAAGGTTAGGTGACCAGAGGGAAAGTTGTGCCATAGGGGGCCTATTGTATGCTGTGCACATTCTGCTCGGAGTGGAGTTTTTTTGTGTTTCATTTTGAAAGTGTGCTGTGATTTTATTATGTCTTTTTAGCACGAACATTTACTGTTGTATGGCAGGCCCAGAGATATTTTAATGTCTCTCGTACTGTAACCTCTGACGGTTCACAATTAACCAGTGGGGCAAGTTGGTTCAATTGACTGAGTCTCTTTCTGTTGTAATACATGCATTCCTTTCCCTGATAAATTCTAAGGTTTTCTTCATGTTTTTATTTATTGTGTACTAATAAAGATGATTGTAAGCATTAGCCTTGAATCCTGTTTGTCCAGCACACTAACCTGTTAGTTGGTATTGTTTCGGGGAATTATTGTTATTTTTCAGCGCCACACATATGAAGCTCCCCACCACGAAGTCCCATTGTATATCAAAGATCTCATAGTTCCATATATTCCAAACAGAACACTTTGGTCTCAGACTGCAGGTTTACTTGTGGTAGAATGTCTCTAACATTACGATGGGAGACAGAGCCTTTGGCTATCAGGCCTCTCTCTTATGGAACCAGCTCCCAGTTTGGGTTCAGGAAGCAGACACCCTCTCTACCTTTAAGATCAAGCTTAAAACCTTCCATTTTGATAAATCTTATAGTTAGGGGGTTTAGCTATCCCTTGGTTATGCTGCCTTAGGCTTAGACTGCTGAGGGACATCCCATGATGCACTTTGTTGTTATCTCTCTGCTCCTCATCTTCCATGTACATATGATAGTATTGGCATCCTTAATGTATTCTCCTCTTTCTGAAGATCTTCCTGGATAAATGTTGCAGTGCATGTTGGTCTCTCTTTCCTGTCCTCTCCACCCCAACAGTTCAAGGCAGGTAACTACCTTCCATGAGTCAGGTTCTGCATGGGGTTTTTCCTTCCTGTTTTTCATTATCACTGTTGCCTTGTGCATTGTTAGGACCCAAACTCTGCTAGGGCAACTGAGCCGAACAAAAGAAAGACTTGTGGCCAGGTGTTCACATGGACCAATATAGATTTATTGTCCAATGGGGAAGACGAGGCAAGAACAGACCAGAAATGGCCTCAAAATAGCCAAACCAAAAGGAAAACTGGCATATAAGGCATTTTCCCCAAACAAAACAGCACTGGTTTAACCGTAACAAAAAACATACAGATGTAACACTACCGGTTTCACATCCATGAACAACGAGATTTAAGAACTACGAAAAAGCACTAAACAAGAGAAAACAATGCAGCCCCAACAAAGTCCTCTGGAAATACAACAGTTCAAAGTCCAACACCAAAGCAAGCTGTGGGCAGACCACTACTGAGCCAGTGGTTGCTGTTGAGTGAAGGACTCCAGGTGTCTTTTAAGTCCCGGCCATTAGTGGAAGCAGCTGTGATTGGAGCTCCAATTATCCAATGAGCAGGGTGGAGATGAGCATGTGATGGGCAGGACCAATCCCAGCCAGGAGGCAGCTCTCAGAGTTTTGTTTGAGCAGTGATCTCAGGTAAAGGTTATCAGAATTAGTAGGCAGCTGAAGAGCAAGAAAACAGGCAGCCGTAACATGCATGCACAGGATGGGGGATTAGATCTGTTGGTTTTCCTTAAATGGGCTATATTATGAATTGGTTAAAATTGATGTGTCTGTAAAGAGATGACATTGTTTTGAAGTGGTGCTATACAAATAAAGCTGTATTGAAATGAACTAAAGTTTGTGTGAAATAAAAAGTGAGTGTTTTAGAGCAAATACATTACATTTAATCACATGCGAAAATGTAAATTATCAAAATTAATTAACATAGCCTCTAATATTTAGATAAATCTTTTATATCAAGACCAATCCAAATAAAGATATATAGTTCCTTTCCTATTTCCTCTCATCCACAGCAGGACACAAAATTCAGTGTGTCGCTTCCTGTAACATCCGTCCTGCATGCTTCTTTCTATGTATCTGAAAGAGCCAAAGTTTTTGGCTGCATATTGTCGGCTGCTAACACAGATGACCACACAGCCACAATCTTTCCTTTGGACAGCTGAAACTGTAAGAGGAGGGGTGTCTCCAGAGCTTTTATCAGGTGCTGGAAGGTGCCATCAGTGTGTGTTGGTGTGTTAATGTGTGAAAGTCCACTGTCGGCTCCAGCCTTCCTGTCAGTAGATGTCAGCTGGATCAATGCCAAGCAGACCTCTACAACTCTGTTTCAATTTCTCTGCAACTCCACTTCACTTGGGAGCTATCCTGAAGATGTGCTTGGTATATTAAAAAAATACTCCACCTCTTAAAGGCAAGGTAGAAGTTCCTATAAAAACAGTTCAAGCAAGCTACATTTTTTAAAATACAAAATTCAAATGCACTTTTTTCAGACATTCCCTCAAAGTCACGCCTCCAAAGATCATGCAGCCCTTGTTTCCGAGGGTTTTGTGTACAGTATTTTGATGTAATATGCGAGCTAATGTTCTGGCCAAGGGATTCTCAAGTGTGTGTGTGTTTTCTTTTGATGTAATATGCCACTCATTACCAAAGATGGGGTCCTGACCCAAAAAAAATATTTTTACTTTAGCCCGCTCTACTGATCATCATTTTAATGTGCAGTTAGCCTATAGGCTACATGAGATAGGTTATTAATCTTTGGCCACACTTGTGGTTTCTGATTTTCCTGGAGCTTCATACCCAAATGTATTGAGAACAACTCTTACCTGTTCTGTACATTTACTCGAAAAACTAACTGCACCTATCCAACAAAGTTCATAATGTCTATAATAGCCCAGCGGTGGACTGGTGAGGTTTCCAGAGTGTACCCTGCATTTCGCCCAAAGACTGCTTGGATCGGCTCCAGCTTCTCCATGACCCTTCATCAGACTAAGCGGTTAGGATAATGAATTAATGGATGTCTATAATAACTATAACCTGTTTAGTTCACTATCTTATAAACATTCACTAAATGTCTGATAATACATAAGGAACTAAATAAATGAACTGCCACCTTTTTCTCCACTTACTCTGCTCTGAACAGCAGAGGTTCCCACGGTTCAACCACACTCACTCACACACGGCAACCCACTTGTTTATAACACTAATGCTACACCATTGGTTGAAGAGAAGGTCTTATCAACACAAGGGGTGTCAGGTTAAACCAGCCTTTCCCAAACTGGGGGGGCCCATCCCCACAGTGGTCTCAAGATAATTTCAGGGGCCCAGATCATTGTAAAATAAATATAGCCTACATTTATCAAAATAATTAAATCAAATTAATGTGTTAATGCAAAGATTAATCAGTGGAATTATGAGTTGTTGTTTTGTTTTGTTTTTTTCTCCTGGTGAGAGAGAACATTTCCCCTCGGGAATGAATAAAGTATCTTTGATTTGATTTGATGTCAATTTTTGGCATTTTTGGCATTTTTGCAAACTTTGTCTGTGTAGAAGATAATCCACCAAAAATAACTTCAACCTCCTTAGTTATGAAGACACTGACAAATTTCCAGCCATGACTTTAAAGAAAGAAGACAGATACATCACCCAATTAACAATTAACCACTCATCTGTGGTAGGCAGTTGATGGGGTCAGTGGCAATGCCAACTTATGTTATCTTATGGGTCATGGCTCAAAAAAATTTTGAAGCCGCTATAATATGCTAGCTATTGTAGCTAGTCAATCTCTGGCTTTTGCTTCGCTGCCTTTACAAGTGCTGTAAGCCTCTAAGAGCATGTTATTCATCCAGAGAGGAGTTGAGGGTGGCAGAAGAAATGGAAGCTGAGTTTGATAAATATATCACCATCTAATTACTTAAAATAACTGGATGGTGTTTTCCCAGTCATGTCCCTTCCACAGGTGACTAAATACTTAAATTTGTGTTTAGATGCATGTTTAGATGCATGTAGTAAACTGTAATGAGCAACACAAGAACAGAGTTAATTTGCAATCAAGAATCCAGTTTTGTTCATTTGAAAAGCTTTGGACTGCTATGAATTCCTTTTCGATTGAACAGTACCAAAATTAATTTTAGAACTTTAGGAAAAGACGACACCAGGAAACAGAATACGAGAAAAAGTTCTAATTTTGCCCTTTTTATAAAAAGTGTATTTAATTTTTTATTACAGAACTGCGTCTGTGAAAAGGTTAAAAGAGTTGTCACACCCCCTGGGGTGAGACTTGTCGCCTTGGTAACCAAGTCAGTGACGGATAAGCTTGTCTCCTCTGCAACACTGTGATATTATAACTGGATCACATAACTTGACTCCAGAGCTTAATGCTGTTTTAAAGAGTCATTTCACATTTTCCTGAGAGCAGACAGACAAAAGGACATGACGGTGCACTGACATTTACAAACCGGCAGCCATCTTTCTGTAAGCAGTCAAGGTAAAAAAAAAAAAAAAAGATTGAAGTTAGCACTGTACTATTGAAAATACATTGGCAAAAGCCCAATATTTGCCTGAAAAGCAGAGGTTCCCACGGTTCTCTGTAGCTGTCTAATAAATGAGAGCACACTGTGGGAGGTATATTAATCACTAAAGCCCAACATTGAGACACAAAATCCTCACTCAGCCCACCTGGCAAGTTTTCATAGAACTAAAGGTCAGTCTTTGGTAACACAAGTCAGAATGTTTTTTGTTTGCAATGCTCATAGGATGGACACAGGCATGTGCGTGTTTATGTGTATATGCACCTCTACACGTGTGTGTAAAGGTTAGGCCATGGCTTGGTGAGTTGAAACCTTGCAAGCTCTCAAGTAAGACAAACAGCATCATTCCTGAAAGATGCCACAGATTTTGTGTTGCGCCCACAGTTTTTTTTTTAAGTGAAAGGAGAGATGAGCAGTGTGATAATGTTTATCAGCTCATTTAGCATTCATGTTAAGGACAGTTTACTCCAAAGTTTAACAGCTCCAGCAAGGACAAAACAGAACCAATGACTGCAGGCCAGTATTTTCTTCCATCTGAACACAACTCAGCTGGAGGTGCAGTGATGTTTCACATAGTTTAACTTCTCTCCACAGGAACTAATCTCTGCACAGCTAATCTTCTATCATGCCATGATGTTGCTGGAAGAGGAATCCCAGAAGTTAAGGCGTTTTGTAAAAATGTTTGCAGCTGTACGTCGTCTAAAAATAGCTCTGCTATTCTTTTTGTGTTTCTTTTCCTCCCCTTGTTTTGTCAAGTGGGAGGATCTTTACATTTTTTCGAGGGCCTGTGCATGACCTCAGAGTTGGAAGCTTGCTCAACTTGATCCATTTTTTTTTTTCATTCCTGCTGCCTGCCAATTTTCCTGACAGTTGAAGCAGAATGCAGACAGAGAGAGAAAAAAAGGAGTTTGAGGCCGACGCAAAAGCATGACAGTCCGCCTCTGGCCTTTATGACGCCTGTGCTCACTCTTTAAACAGCACCCTCCCCTCATGTATCTCTCCCCCAAAGTCTTACCAGAAGAGGGTTTATCATCTGTGATAAAGTACCTGCTGTATGGAGGAAATCAGCCCTGGATGTTTACTACATTAGGTCAGCATGCACTAATGGAGAAACTCCTGCAGACCATGTCGTTGCCAAAGGGCAACAGGGCAGCAGATACCTAACCATATTACCTCTTCTTCCTCTCACTCTTTTTTTCATCCTTTTAAACACATGGGCGCACTCACACAACAAAATTCAAAGTCAGTTAAGCTTAAGGAAAAACATGTTACATAACCACAAGTTGTCAACAGTTATTTTTATTGTTTAAAATGACATACTGGGACCACAGAAATCAGGGCAACATTTAGTCCTTGGTGGAGCTTTTTCGTGGTGTCTGTGGTGACTTTTCTGGTTCTGGAACGACAAAATAACGATGAAAAAGCTGTTTCTCATTCCCAGTAGACCTTAAACAAATTAGATGATTAATGAGGAAAAACTAACAGTCTCTTTTTGTCTCAGCTCTAAACTCTTGAGAGATTGTTGCTAACATGGTCGCTTTGGACGCTGCTATGTACATGGCATGGTCCAATCTTGTTTTTGGCTGTCTGCTGTTAATGGGCTGCATTCCATTGAGGATTGATACTAGCAATGGAAGGAGACACACACACACACACACACACACACACACACACACACACACACACACACAAGCTGAGGTTATTAGAGTGCAAACTTTAATAGTTTACCAAGACATTTGAGCTTTTTTCCAATAACTCTCTAGAAGTGAAATTTCTGAATTTTCTTTGAAAAGATCAGACAGGATGAAGGATTGTTCAGGCTACGCATGAGCACTAATCTCTCATGTGGTATGGGATATTCGGCAAATCCATGAAATGTTGTGCATACCTTTTCATATAATATTCCACAAACAAAAATTGAGAATAATATTTGTGTCCTACTTTTTTACTATCAATAATAAAAATTATACTATCAATTGTGTAAATGATGAAAGATGTAAAAAAAATGCAATTAAAATTAAATGAATGAAATGAAAAATACTTTATTAATCCCCAAAGGGAAATTCATTGAAAGTTCCTTTTCCACTTTTGGCCAGAGTTAGACAAAATAAAGGTGCAAGCTCTGTTTTCCAATGAAATATATATATTAAGGATGGGAAATTTAAATTAAAAAAACAAATATTGGGATTTTTGCTTCACAATTTTTTAAAATAATATTTCTGTTAAAAAAAAAAAGATTTTCAAATAAATACAAATAATATAAAAAAAATATAAAAATGATTGATATAAGAGTGATGGTCTGGCTTCTATGTTGTTTTCTTCTGATTGACATTAAGAAAAATGGTAAGCAAAAAAAATGTTTTGTACATTATTTTTTTTTGTTTTTAGTCTCCAAAAATTAGCAATATTAAAGAATCATGAGAACCACAATTTCAATCGAATGGGCACCCAAAAAAAAATGGAGAAAACATAGCTTGCACCTTCATTTTGTTGTTTTGGAACCAGAAAAGTGTGACCATTGACTTAACGTTAACACCCCGATTTCCATGGCACCAGTCTATAATTTTTTTTAAATTACACATAAATGAGTGTTAAGAGCTCGTAGTTATTTCACGTTTTTCTGTGAGATCAGGTTGGTCAATTAGACAGGTAATTGCAGACAGCAGCATATGCAATTTTCTTGAATCTATGTCATTTGAAAATAAATTAGCAGTTCTATGTTTTGTCTCCTGTTCAAAAGCTGCCTTGTCAGATTCCATTTATTCAGTTCCAGAAGAAAATCAGACGAAATGGTATAAATGATTTGCAGAGCTGCATGTGAGGATACATCTGCATATTTGCTTAGTGAAGTTCTTCTACAACACATTGATGATGACTTTACTCTGACTTGTGCTGTTCAGGTGTCTGGGAAATATCAGCTGCCAACTCACTTGAGGCCCACAATTAGCGCTGAGCAGCTGCTGAGCTTTCGGTGCCATAACAATTCACACTCTGTGGACACACGCTGTCAGCATTACAAGATCAGCTGCACACAGTGATACACCCGTCTTCTCTCCTTCCTGTTTTTCTTTTCTTCCTGGTCATTTTTGTCCAGGATTTGTGAGTGCATTGAAAGAGGCAATACACCTTCTGCCTTATTTCATACTGAATGCTAAGTACTTGTTTTCCTCTTGAACCGAGCCACACATTAAAGTGACTTCATTCATTTTCATCAGTATGCCTTCGGATGAAAACAGTTCTTCAGCTTCAACTGCTTGTTGACCCCCTGCGGAGAGCAGCCAGGCGCTGGCCCACAGGTAACTCTGGCCAGTACAACATCAATAGCTGTGGTGGCACCATTAATGAGAGACAGTAGCTGCGTGTGATGTGAATCATAGAGAGGGCTGGAGGGCTCCTGTGCTGTGCAAGGCGCAGCGTTTTAATGAATATCAGCAAAGCCAAGGAAGGCCTGGACAGATGGTTACTCTTGAGGCCTTCCCTGTTAGGAGCACCTATCACAAGTAAAACTACTTACCCTAAATTATCCTCTCAGATAGATAGATAGATAGATAGATAGATAGATAGATAGATAGATAGATAGATAGATAGATAGATAGATAGATAGATAGATAGATAGATAGATAGATAGAACAAATTAGCATCACGTTATTAATTTCTTTCAAGGTCAATGCATCATGTTAACATATAAACAACAACAGAGACAAAATATGTGTTTAACCAAGTGCTCAGTAGCAGAAAGGCCGCTCCATCAGAACCAGAGAGGGGCCCGTCGAAATAATCTGCATACATAAATACTGTATAGTAACAAGCAGCATAAAACTGTTCATAACACATGAATTTAACTTGTTACTCTTTTCACAACATCATGTCAGCGTGTTCTGTACTCCCTGCAATATCACATCACGCACATTGTGAGCATGGTTAGACAAGGTAATGTAAATATGTTTCCATATAGTATATTTTATACAGACCTGCCTTTCACTCAATGATTTCTGGGAAAGCATCAATAGAAAGGAAATAGAGAATACATACAGTGCATAATGCACACAGACATCTGCAGCATCAGTGTCTGCTTTTTTACTCCTCCTTTAATACATTAATAAATGGTACAGTCTCCCAATATTTAGCACATAAAAACATTGTTCACACCACAAGAGATGGCAGGAATAGTAAAGGCAAAAACAACAACAAAACATAAGTGGTTAATTCCAGCCCTGTGATGGACTGGCGAGCTGTCCAAGGTGTCCAAGACTGCTGAGATAGGCTCCAGCTTCCCTGCGACCCTTCATCAGACTAAACATTTAGGATAATGAATGAATGAATGGTTAATTCCAAATCAAATCAAATCAAATCAAACTTTATTTCTTGAGCACTTTTCATGCCACGGGCAACACAAAGTGCTTTACAAGATAAAATCAAGTCATAAGGATTAAAGCAAACAGTGGATAAAAAGACATTTAAAATAATAGACACAAGCTCTTTCCACACACTCACACACACACACACAAGGACATAGCGCAAAGAACCCCTCCACACCCACCCACATTCCCCGAAAGGCATCATTCCCTGAATATTGTCTCTTTAACTGAATGGTGGTTAATAAAACAACTAAAAACATTAATTAAGTGATAAAAATTCTGACTTGGTGCAAACAAGAAGCCTAAACCCAACATCATCCTCAGATGACACAGATAAACAAATGGAGTATAGCATATAGAGTATTTAACCTTTTCATGCATGAATGAATAAAAAACATTGCAAGATTTTTTTAGATATAGTATTTTACTTCCATAGACCTATGCAATACTTTTTTTTTTATCAGTGGTACTTAGAATTTATCATGATTTATGATTTATTTTAATATACTCAAAAAATATTTATAAAATGACTTATAATCACAATTATATTATGTAAATCTTGTATGAAATATATCTGTATAATTTTCTTTTCCTATTTATCGCAAAGGCAAACTTGCGTAATTGCATTATGTCCAATTATATAAAATATTTATTTATTCTCCAGTGAGTGGAAACGTATTGGATGACTCACTAACATCCACTGAAGTGGTTTGTTTACAAAAGTACCAACCTTGAATCTTGAATATGCAAGAAAAAAAGCTTGTAAATAGGCGTCCACTATCGGGGCCACTGTGCATGAAAGGGTTAATTGAACAACCTTTGGAAGCCTAAAGCAGTGTATAAGCTAATCTTGTTTCCAGCTAAAAGGAAGATTCCTAAATACTTGTTCTCCTTTGGAAACGTATTAACACTTGTTGACTTAATATGTTGTTATTGCCGTGTTCTATCAAACGTCATCATTAGTGACACATGGAAAATCTTAATTACTTTATGAATTATATGTTTACTACATTTTTAACATACAAACATCACCATTGTTTTACTTGCACAATTTGTCCTGCAACGCTAATGTAAATCAAGTTGTAGAAGAAGATGCTGAGAAGATGTTGGCAAATGTGATTTGTTTGTGCCTAGATTGTCTTTATAGGATATACAGACACAATGCCATTCTCAGCAGCTTTTTGTTGCAATTTGCAACAAAACAATGATGGAGGTCTACACAGCGTTACAAGTGACACAAAGGAGATCTAAATGAGAGAAAGCCTATTGATGAACAGCTTCCTAAAGACCTGCATTTATGTTTTCTTGACACATCACCCTTTGAAGCAAATGCTTTCTCTGTTAGTTGGCATTGGCAAGCGTCTGCTGCACAAACAGCCTTTTCTTTGTTCTTCATTCATCTTCTTGTCCTCATTTCAAGTACACTTTGACAGATTTTTTTTTTTTTCATTATTGACCCTGCTCTGCATCTCAAATACCACACGCTGTGTCATACAACTGATTCAGAAAGCCCTCTTCCTCTTCTAAAGACGGTCCGTGATGGAGCTTCCCCGCAGAAACATCCTGACAATTCTACTAGCAGCAACCTTTCAGCAGCTGATCTGGATAAACTGAAGAAGATGGAAACGGTGCGACAGGCAGTTTACTCCTATTGATATGTTTGTTTTTAAAGAAAGATGAGCATGTGTACATGCATATGTGTGTGTGTGTGTGTGTGTGTGTGTGTGTGTGTGTGTGTTCACACATTCAACTTCACTTTAGTAGTAACTAAAGAGCCTTATCCTACAGTTTTTAAAAAAAAAACAAAAAAAAAAACTACCATATATACATATATAAGCATAACTTTTATGATTTTTTTTTTTTTACTTCAGCTTCCACATGGCCATTCACACTAAGCGCATGAGCACAGCTAATCCAAACAATATTTTAATTGCCTGTCGACTGTAGAGGAGTCGACATGCAGAGTAATATTGATTCAAGCTTCAAATGAACATTCTCTGTGTGAATATAGATTAACTTGGTGGTGCACAAACATATGGCAAAGGCATTCACCTCAGTGGATTTACACTATAATCAGTTTCACCTTATATGCTTATGCAAACAGCCTCAGCTCACACACAGTACACACACTTCCAGTGCTGTGGAGTTACCTGAGATCATGAAGCATAAGGTTCGGCATTCTGTTTCTGGGCTGCCAGGTGTCAGTGTATAAAGTGATGTTTACATAAATGAAGGTGTGGAAACGCCTTCAAAGCACACCAGATAAAAGAACGCCAAATGTGTTATGTAGTGTATCTGCCAGTAAAAAAAAAAAATCCCTTCTGGAAGCAGGATATGTACCTGCCTCAGCACCTCTTCTGCTGCCTCTGTGAAAATGTTGTTTTGCTTTCGGAGGAGTGAAGGTGCATATCTGCTCAGAGAGAGAAACATGTTGCTACTGTACCAAAACAAACAGGATAAATCTCACCAGCAGAGGCAGTGGTGCAAAGACAGGCCTGACAACAGCCACAGGGCCCAGCGGCTTCTGCACTCTGCCTAATCAAGCACCCTTTTGAAAACGCTGTCACTTTTATCCTGGCTCAAAGAGAAGCGTGAGCACAGGGCTTCAGTTGGTTTCGGATACAGAAAGAGAACAAAAGGAAAAGTTCTTTATTTAATATTGTTAGCCTTGTTATTAAATTTCCCAAGTCATATTTTAAGTTTTTGTGGGCAATTATGCACAGTCAATCAACATTATAAGGAGAGGACAGACAGATATTACAGTTTAGACACAATTTGAGCAATTACGCTATGAGTTAGACACTATGAGACACTATATTTTAAGTGGCTGCTCTTCAGATGTTACTTTAGAAATGCAAAAGGATGTTGCAAGGAAGGACAGAAGGCAGAGCAAGCTGCATGGGAAGCAGTGGTACAGGCTTACTTTGCAGAATAATGGATTTGACTCATAGCTGAGAGGGTTTAAAGAACCAGTAAAGGATCCAAGGTGAACACTGGTGAGCACACAATTGTGGGCTTTATAAAGTGTCTGACCTTGGTTGGAAAAAAAAATACAAACAAAACCGAAAAAAAGACCTTCACAGAGTGCTTCAGTAGCAATTCATTTAGCATCCCTGGATATGAAACTCAAGTGATGAAAAATCACCACCAAGTTTTGTGAAAATTCAAAGCAAATCATGGTGGTCAAATGTCCTTTATAACCTTTCATGTTTTCATATCCACCAAATAATACCCTGGAAATTATTATCCTTTAGATCAAAGATCTTTTTATGATCACATTCAGGCATTCTGTTCTTTGAAATCTCCTCTCTGCAAACATGAGAAAATCTTGAGCCTTTCAGCCAGCGAGCAGAAACATCCATCTCTAACTTGAAACATTTCATTCTGTCTCTCAGATATCCTGTTTTATTTAGATTTTATCATTTCGCTGTATTATTAATGGAAGCCGATTACCAAGAGAATTCATTTTCACCCTTTTGAAAAGCAGCAAGCTGGATCTGCTGGAGCTGTAAATTGAAACAAAGTGTTCCTGCAAATATGGAACTATGGTGTCTCTGAAATGCATTCACCTCCCTGTTGAGTGTTAAGCAGAATACCATAATGTATAGTACATTGTGATTATTACATCATTATAAAATTGAGGTTCTTTTATTTGACCTTCATTTATGCAAAACATTTTTTTTTCCAATCAGTGTTTTCCATTTCAGAGAAGTCAAACGGCGTTGAGGCAGCGAAAGCAAGTGACCTTCTACTCCTATTCTTTCCCCTCTATCCAGTTAAGGGTCTCATAATTACTGGCCTATTCTGCCACTGCATTTCAATGACCCTTGTTCAAATCAAAATAACTCACGGTTTAAGGTTCATAATTCATTCTGGATAATTAAATTAAAATCATCTCCGTGGAAAGTGTTTTTGCTGATTAAAAGGAAGCGAATTTGGTGAGAGTATAAAAGAAAAGAGTACGGTAACATTCAGGACGTTGGTTAGATATTTCAGTGGGGAAATGAATTATAATGGAAAAATGCATTGTAATGTAATTTACCTGTAGAGAGCACGTAAACCACTAACTAAAGATTTTACTGCTTACTATGCCGTTTTTTTCTGTGCAGAATAAAAGTATTGGATGCCTTACAGTTCATTATTAGTTGTTGAAAATATGAACAAGGATGTCATTCCAATTCTAATCCAAATCTACTATCATGATATAAAACATCACCTCGGTGAAAGTTTGTACAAAGAAAAAAAACCAAAAAAAAACTGGCACCTTGGCATCTAAAAACGAACGAACACTAGATTTCCATTTATTTCCTGCTTCCTTTCTGCAAAGTGTCCTTGCAATGAAAGGAAAGAAAAATCACTTTGAAAAGCAATTAGCCATCACCTCCAATCAGCGAGTGAGTCATCCAAAGGAACTCTTCTGCTAGAATAACAGAAAACATGACATGTGTTGGTAAGTTCAATAAGCAAAGAACTTAATGGAGGCCATGTTTGCAGGTCTCAACCTCTCATCTCCGTGGTATCAACGTCTGCAGCCGGCAGTACATGGAGGCTGGAAACAGCTCTCCTCATAAAATCCTTCAATCTCAGCCAGCTTTGTAAGGCAAATTAAACAATGTTTAAATTTAGTCTCTCCTCCCTCCAGCAGGAGAAAGTTGACTTTCCTTCTTTTGCTATTCATGCATAATGCAGAGGAACAAACTTGCTGTAAGAAGGAAAATAAGGTCCGTGTGAGGAGATGAAAGAAAAACTTTCCAACATCTGGCAAGCAGACGATGGCAGGTTAAGGTAAACAGAGTGTCCTTTTATGGTAGTATTCCTAGTCTCCTCAGAATCAGAGGTATGATGTGGAACACCTTCAAAGAAACTGGAGGCCAGCACATCTTGTTTCAATTTATCCTCTCACTGGCAGACATGCCCTTTGCTTTGCTCATGATATACTCCCACAAAGATGATACTAGGCTCATGCTCAAACAATCACGCATTGATAGCGAGCTATGTTAAGAAATGGGCACACTCTCAAGCACAACAATTGTAGGGAAAAAAAAGCAAGTCATACCATTCAGATTCCTGCAGAGAAACTCAAATGGTCAGATATCCAAAACCTCATACATTTTCACCGTGACCTTCTGTGAAACCAGGGCGGGAGTAGATTAATTAGTTCGCGGCCAGCCCTGAAAATCTCATGCCAGACCTGCATGTCAGCCTGTACAACATCTGGCAGCGGGCATCTGGTGCCATACATCAAACTAGCTCCTCCATGTTCCCCACCCCACACACTGAATGCTGGCCTGATCAAACTAACTTCTAAAACTAACATTTGCTTTACAGGGGGAGCAAAAAGGGAACTGTGAGGTCTAGAGGCAGAACAAGTTCTTGTTCCTGTTTTTTAAAGGTCACTGCCAGTCCAAGAAGTGCAACTGCACTTCTTTTAGGTTTGAGGGGGAAATGTTAAAGGAGACAGAAAGAGTGCATGTATAGGAATGCTTGTTCATCTATCGTTTGTGAGCGTATGTGTGTGTGAGTGTGTGTGTGTGTGTGTGTGGATGTAACCAATTCCAACCTTAGGCTCCCAGCCTCCATACCCCCTGCAGATGCTCCATGCATCCCCCTTGCCAAAGCCTTTGATGTGCCGAGCTGAAATGTCACGAGCCTACAAGCGCTCCAACCGCTTAGAAAGCTCTAATGAACAGAATAAAAACACAACCCCTGAATCAGTGAGCAGGCAGCAGCAACCCTGTAGCTGTCACGCTGATATCAGAGCAGGTCTGCCCTCCATGCTAAAGCTGCAGGAGAAAAACAGGCTTCCTCTGTGATAATAGGTAGCAGGCTTTAGGCTGTTAAACTGGGTCACTTAAGTGGTGCATGTATCAGTGAAGCTCTCTTCTCCTTTGTCTTTTCTTTCTCACTGGACCTGTGTTAAATGCCCCCCCCCCCCCCCCCCCCCCCCCCCAACAGAGCCCAGCCTCCCAGAGTACTCCTCTTTAACCTTGCCACCCACGATCCCCCACCCCTGATAACAGTAACTACATTCTGCTCCAGTGATAGCACCACATATTACTGCTGCTGGTTAAACAGCACATTGTCAGCCCCGCATGTTTCACATCCATGAAGCAGCCTATCGAAAGGATCCAACTGTCTGTTTAGTTGTGTGTGGTATTTCATTGTCATCTTTCTTTTTAGCCCCAGCTTCCTCGGTCTGTAACAAGGGAAGAAAGATGGTTACCTTTACTGCTGCTTCCTCTGTGCATGGCGCCATACTCAGCGGCGGACTATAATTGAATGATTTTGTGCGGGGATCAATGAGATTAGGGATTGTGTTTATTCCTCTGTCGCTCTGGATTAGTGATCCTTTTATATCTGCCTTGAGGAATTGCATGTACAGTACACAGTTTACACAAACACACATGTATACACAAATCACAGCAGATCCAGGCACCAGCATGCTGACAGGATATCAAGACAAGGTGCTGTAAATGTGCTTAACGAGTACCAAGGTTTTTGGTTGTTTTTTTTTTAACATATGCACAAACACATATTCTTTTTTTATATCCATGTAATTGGAAATATATACAGTATATACCTGTATTTGCTTCCATCTACAAGAACACCGTCTTTCTGCTTGCTTTGTTATTGTGCCTCTGTGGACCTTTGTACACGTGTTGGCTTCAGAGGAGGCTGTTCTGGGAATTTTTCTCATAGACTGCATTCTGAAAGTTGGAGGCTTCGACATTTCTAATGTAAGGAAAGCCCCGAAGGTCTGTCTGTCTGTCTATCTCTTGTTATGTGGGTAAGAGGAGAGTTTGCTATTATTAACCTTCCTATGAATCCTGTCCATCTACCAATCCACCAGTAATCCTAATAATCCAAGCCTGTGCTCCCATCCCTCTGTAATAAATGCCAGATGCTGAGAGCTCAGATAAACAGCAAACCTGTGTTTTTATCCAAGAAAAATAAAGCAATGAGGCCCACTGGAATCTGCGTGCTGTGATGAAAGAATGTGAAAACAGTAGCGCACACAAGCAGAGTCGAACTCATCCATGAGACATCTCATGCACGAACAACCCTTTATTTTAAAAAAAAAAGTGGGATTTAAGAAAAATCCGGATAATTCATGGGGAACCTGAAAAGCAATACATTTCTTTAAAACACTACCTTCAGACCAGGGTGTGGCAATCCAAATGTAGACAGAAGGAAAAACTCGATTAATACAGCAATGTACAGACAGTGTACGGTCTGTCTGACAGTTCAAAGGAATTGCTTTGGGGTAGTTGTAAAACGAAAAAGTGTTATCCATCCACACCCAGAGCTCTCTGGGTCTCAGAGAGTGAGGGGCAGTGGAGCATTGTTCAGATCCATCTCCCAAGGTCTTTTCAGGCTGTGCAGATTGCTTTCACCATTCCTCGGAGGCAGCCCAGTGGTGACGGAGGCCCAAAGAGAAGAGCTCATCATGTGCAGAGAGAGGGGGGCTACAACAAAAATATAAGGGATTTATCTGTTCTTACAACCCACCCAGCTTCAATGAATCATGATACAGAGCATGTTGATGCGCCACTTAAAGAGTTTGTGTTTGAAGATGAAGAAGATACTTTTGGTTTTTTGATTGAGGTAGCAACAAAAGGGCACAGCAGGAGAAAGAATTAAATGTAATTGCGGGTAGACCTACTACCAGGTTACATAATATAAGCTGGTGGGTTGACTGAAATCATTTTTAAAACTGTCACTTAAATTGCATGTCTCTGTAGATGTTATTGAATTGTTTCTTTTGTCACTTCTGACTGTGATTCATTTTCTGTAGTATGAACAGTCTGACTGACCCAGTTCCAAGAACGCTTTGTTTCGCCGTTCCTTTCAGCTGAAGAATATTCTGGCATTACTCCTGCACACTACCCTGCCTTTAAGGCTTTGACGTGGTCCCTGCTCGGGACATTATTCAGTGTTGCATTGTTAGCTGCGAGACACACAAACGATATGCAGCAGCTTTTATCCTTAATGAATTCAAGGCCAAACTGTGCTTGAGAAGAAATGTGAGTATTTTTACACTGTAGACAGTGCAGCACAATATAGAAAGATTAGAGCAAAAAATTTGCTTCAACGATGGTATTTCAAAATGAGCTGAAGGGAAACCAGAATGTAATGATGGAGGGGGTAATTATTATACTCATGACAGCACTGACGTCTATAAAGATTAAATGCAGATGCCGTAATAGTCCCGTTGTTGTCCTTATGGCAAATGCATCCTTTAAACAGCAGAGTGCTAAGCAGCAGCTCTCAGATGGCAATGTTTAAGAAACAACTGCGTCTTTGTTTACCACCTGCCAGCCTATCAGCATCCTTCCTCTGGAGACAGGAAAACAAGAGAACCGATACCAAGGACGAATCGATCATAGTTATGGTTTTTCCCTGCAGAGAGTGAAGCTAGGGCAGGTGACATATCCACCCCCATCATACACAGCACAGCACTCCATCACCTCTGTCAGCCAGAACTGCAGACTCCTCATTCTATCCAATCTAGTGGTCCTTTATCGTATCTTTCCAAGCAATCCGTTTGCTCTTGAGCCCATCCCCTCAGCCAATTTAAATTCCGAGGCTTCACTTTAACCCATCGGAGTCCTTTGGCCTTTTATCATACCAACTGGTCAAATTAATTGCCACTACCTTTACATGTAACATCAGAGGATCTGCATGGCGAGAGGGACAAAGATGTGCTACCTGCTGCTTTCCTTTGATATTCTCATGCAAACCAGTCAGGGCGCTTATGCTTCTGACAATAGCAGTGTCAAAAATATTCAGAAAAAAAAAAAAGTTTTTTTTGATGGGCCTGGGCTTATTAAATTATGTTCTTTAAAACATGTTTTAGTTGTGTTTCCTTTTCCCCTCTTGCACAGCTTAGCAGTGGATGTTTCTGCTTAGTCATGCAGAAAAGCTGAAGTGGACTCCATCTGAACCAATTAATCAAAGTCAAACTTGCAACATTTATTCACTTTTTAAAATGAAAAACAACAACTTTTATTTGTGTCATTAACATTGGCTTTATAGTATGAAGTCAAGTAAAGGTTTTTAATAACTTGTCAATTGTAAGAAGAGCAGGTGAAAATGCGTCTGACCTCTTAACTTCCTTGTTCAGACTCTTTTTCAATGTCTGACTCAGAGGTGTTTTGTCTTTCCTTCCTGACAGTAAAGGCATATTACTCAAGGTTTTCTCATAAATCTGTGATGAGCAAACACTGTCTCCTTTGTTGAGAGGATCATGGGGAGGATGACTTGTTCACATGCTACGTAAAGAACCGAAACTGCTCATAATGTCTCACCCGTCCTTTCATGTAGGATTATGGAGGCCCCCATTAGGCGGGGATGTGTAACTGCATGAGTCAGGTATGCTGAAGCCTTCTTATTGTCTCTTTCTGTCAGACTGAACGTCACGAGGCCGTTTACTGGACGGGGCCATCTGCCAACTCTGAGATCCTGACTTTTTAATTGAATTCTGTTTGTGTGTGTGTCTGTATGTGTGTGTGTCCATAATTGTGTGCATATGCTCATTTCATGCCCATTTCTTATTTATTGATTTCTTTGTCTCATTATTTGTCTATTTGTCTTCACTCCATTACAGCATTATTGCCTTGATTGCACTTTGGAATAAATCATGCAGAAGGCTGTTAAGCAGTCAAACCACATACTGTACAATGAGGCAAATATCCAATACATATTGACTAAATTGTGACGGTTTATTAACACAATAAGGATAATTGTTATCGGTAATTGACCACATAGATGCAACTCAGTAGATTCATATAGGCTCACAAAGACCACAGGCATGCTATAATTATTTCTGCAAGCAGTAGTTTCAAGAGACTTTTCAGTGGAAAACCAAATGAGCTCATTTGTACTTGAAAGCCTCTTTCCAACATTACAAATTACTGGAATAAAAATAGCACTTATTCATGCATTTACCCTTAGTGGAGATGCAAAACACTTGCATAAATGTTCATATGCCTCATACAAAGGGAGGAGAACAATTACACACTGTGTACATGAGTGTTTTCAACTTTGACTGCATTTAATAAAGAAAGAAAATGTATGTGAAGATAATTAGTATGAACATTATAACTATTTTGCATATCATCAATTTGCAATTCAAATTATATTATGGGTTTTTACGTAAACTGGATACAGAGGGGAAAGCTCTCATCATTACTGCATATTTGTCCATTTTTTTGTTGCTGCTTTGTTCTAAAAAAAAAACTGTCTAAAAGTTTAAATGTTCCATTAAATATTTTAGTGATCGTTTCAATTTATCACATTATCTTTCAAAAGAGGAAAAAAAAAAGTTCTCATAATTATAATCAGAAATTCAGCCGTGATCTAACAGATACATGAAGCAGACTGACCAGTAACAAAACTGCTCATAGGGCTCAACATGTCATCTCACATAATTGTCTGGTCTGTCTGTGCTGTCAGCAGTGTGAGGAAAAATTAGAAGCAGGCATATGGAGCCATTACCTCCTCATATGTTAAACCACTTTCTCCAGGGATCTCTTTGCCTTGCTGTCCCCAACTAGCATGCTGAACACCACAATTACAACATTACCCTCCACCAGTCAACCACCACGGGGGAAATGGGCTTGATACAAGTCCCATGCAGCAGGGAAATGACAGTCCCTCAGCTGAAAAAAAAAAAAAAAAAAAAAAGAAATCCAGCTCCATTGCTGAATATAAATTATTAATGTGACAGCATTTCTCACTTTTTCCTTGTTTCTCTCCTTTTTTGGGCATAATTAAAATCTCAGGAGCACTCTGACTGCACTGGGGATTAATCTCCCATGGCATATCTCCATCTGCAAGCTGCGTCATCAACCATCCCTCTCTGCATTAGCCCCCAGCTGTGCAACATGTCGGTCCAACCCAGGCCTCCACACAGGGGTACACTTGGGAAAGGAGTGGCAGAGGAGGGAGAAAGTATGGGGAACGCCATAGAAAGCAGAAGGAGCGGGGAGGGGTTGGCATTGAGGAGTAGTGATAAATCTTAATATTTCACTTCAGTTTTGTTTTGAAGAGCTGATTTGAGCTTCATTTTCTCTCAGATGGCTTTCTCTACTGAGAACTGATTGATACTAATAGCTTCTACAGCGCTTACATTTGCAGAGGGTAAGAGGTTTTTATTTTTCTTCTTCTTTTTATGGATGTAGACAGTTGTTAGTGTGGCACCATGAAGACTGTATATTTGGTTCTTTCATCTAATGTTACTCTTGAGGGTTGTTAGGCTGAGAGCTTTTGATAACATACTGCTGTCCATCTCCACTTCCACCCTGCATGCCCAATACTAATAAGATAAGCGTGTTTTTGAGCTGCAAAAACATGCATAAGTGCTCCTAATGTTACACATATGAGCAATTTCATTAGCTTATATACTGTACTTGTAATGACCAAGAGAATACTTGACTCCAACACAAAAATTGTGGCATTGTCATCATTTGAGCCCAATGACACTGATACACAGCAAAAAGAGCTTTATATATACTGACTTCTGACATCCTGCATTGCTTTGTATATATATATATATATATATATATATATATATATATATATATATATATATATATATATATATATATATATATATATATACATACAAAGCAATGCAGGATGTCAGAAGTCAGTCTCAGAGACCTAGGGGTTTATGACTCTCCCAGGCATTGGATCGGAAACCCTCTCGCCACCTAAATGGTCAAGTATTTGGCTGCATCATGTTCGAGACGATTTAACAGGCCCAGGGCTCCAACATGCAAGATATGGTTGATCCAATTTAGGCCATGCTCAATCAACTTAATTCTACAGGGGACGCGGAGACTGGGTACTGCAGTGTGTGCAAGAATGGATTGCTCAACAAAGCAGCTTTTAAAGGTCATGTTTTCGCTGCAGCCATGCCTACAAGATCTTAATGGAGGGCACTGTTTGCAAACTGAGTATGTAAATCCATCACAAACCTCCAGCTCAACAGTGATTTATGATGTGAAGCTACAGTAAGGGGCCTCGGTTTTCAGAATGAGAGTGTAAAACGCAGCATGGCATCTCCAAGGCCCTGTTTGCCCTGTCTGCCCCATCCCATGTGTGTGCACTCACACTACAAGTAAGAGTAATGGCATTCTGCAAACTTTGTTTCACTGTGTACTCTTGCTTCTCTTTTGTTATGGACGCAGAGTCACTTCTTGCTAATGCTACAACTTGCTACAAATGTACGCATGCGTTTAAGTCAACAAGGTTTCCCTACTTCTCTGCAATATCCTCATCTTTCTCATGAGGCGCATGGTGTCATGATTTTGCTTCTGCCATACAAGGAGCCAATTATATTATCAGCATGGGACCTCTGCTTGACACCACATGTCCTGATGGTGTAATGAAATAAAAGAGGTTTCACACGCATGCTCCCACTGTGTCCTTGACGGCTGGAAATGTCTACTTTGCAGATTCTGTAATTTGGGCGAGAGGTGTATTTGGGAAGATATCATTGAGCTGAACATTCTCCACAGGGGATAGGCAACCCCCTCTTCTATTTCAAGGGGCAACTCTTTAAAGAGGAGTGGAAAGTGCTCCTTTGTGATCTTCCATGTTGTAAAATTTGCTATTGTGCTTCTCTGGACTGTTGAATCACAATTAACACATTGTTACCAGACGTCCCGTTTGTGGGAAATCACATAAATGCATATTTGACTCAGTCTTCTTTCAAAGTATCTATACATGTTGTCAAATTTAGGGAAATTAAGATTGTTTAAACAGATTGAAATGATGTGTACCATTCCAGACAACAGTCATAACTGTAGGTTTGATAAACACTTCTTTTAGGCCTGTTGCAAATGTGATTTACCTTTAAAGCCAAAAGCCGTACCGTACTCCAGAAACAGATGCTACAGAAGCAAACTGTCCTGTTACATCAGTAAGGGTCCAGAAGAATAGTTGATCCACAATAGCAATTTATGGTGAATATGTACTTAGAGTAGTATTAATCTGTACAGGGTGTAGGCTGCATTAAGCCCAGCACTGGGATGTTCTCCAGCCCCTCGTGACCCTGCATTACAATAGCCAGGTATAGAAAAGGGATGGATAGATATGCAAGTGCCGAACAAATTTTTAAGTTATTATTATAAGTTTGAGCATAAGAGCTTATGTCCTTATCTTCTTTCCTGAAAATGGCAACCACCTAAAAGGAATCAGTGATGTCAGCAAACGTTACATGAAACTGTCTGGTAAATAAATGACAAAGAAAACAACATTTGCACCTGTTAGCTAACCAAACACTGATTGGAGATGTACTGGGAGGGGGGACAATAAAAATAGCTCCCCAAACCGCCCATTATAAACAAGCACAATTTGAAGTGCGGCTTTCTGGTTCATTTTTAATCTGCAATGAGGGACAACGTATTTTTTTTACTAGCCTGCCTTACTCCCACAGCACCGCAACCAACTTTGCCAATTAAAATGGTATTAGATATTTGTAATAAATCATTATTTGGAAGCACCTGCAATAAGCATTCACCACTTCTGGCTTATTTCTGCATATGTTAATGCGAATAAGTATCACTGATGGAATTATTATACATCCATATTCTGTACCTGTTTATTCTAAAGTGGGGGGGGGGGGTTAAGCCACTAGGCAAACGGCAGGGTACACTCTCATCAATCCATCGCAGGGCCAACAAAAACAACCACTCAGACTCAGTCATAGAACGAATTTAGAAATGCCAATTAACCTAACATTCATGTTTTTAGATTCTGCAGTTTCCAAGAAAGAAATTACACACAGGAGGACATGCCTACCGTGTAGCTCCTTTATTATTACCAAAAATGTTTTCAATTTAATTTCATTTGCTTTTTTATGTTGTTGTTGTTGTTATTGTGTAAAATGAAACTCTTAGAGGAATAAGCAGATCTAGCAGATCTGCTTTCTTCATGTAAGAAAGCAGATCTGACATTAAATAAGCCTTGATGGCTTGCACAAAAATGTTTTATAAGTTTGATAGAATTTAATTTAGAAAATAATGTCTTTAGACATTTGCTTTGTTTTAACATTCATTCATTTTTCTAACTGCTTAATCCAATTCAGGGTCATGGGGAAGCTGGTCATAGGGCGAAAGGTAGGGGACACCCTGGACAGCTGGACAAAGACGAACAACCACTCACGCTCACTCCAAGGGGCAATTTAGAGAACCCAATTAATCAAATGTCTTTGGATGGTGGGAGGAAGCCAGAGTACCCAGAGAGAACCCACGCATACACAGGGAGAACATGCAGACTCCACAAAGAAAGGCCACTGACCAAACCTCGCCCCAGCCAAGGATTAAACTAGCAACCTCCTTGCTGTGAGGCCACAGTGCTAACCACCATGCCACCGTGCAGCCTGCTTTGTTTCAACAATGAACTAATAATAAAGTTTCATGCATTTCTACCCGTTCAGACCAATAATACAAGTACCAATAAGCATGTTGCTGTTCTCTCTCCTCCCCGCTCCTGTTTGCAATCTTTGCACTCAGCGGTAGGTTTCTCAATGCGGAGTTGGGACGGCTAAGCCTGCTCGGTGGACCGGCTGAGCAAGCAGTTGTGGGCTCTGCTAGTGGAGCATTTATTATGTTGTCGAAAGCATTGGTAAGGAAACAGCTCACCACTCTGATGCTTTCACTTGCATGCAACCAAATCGAGATTCCGTGTCAAACAAATGTGGGTAAGGTCAGATTACAACACACACACATCTCCACACACTCGATGAGGAATACAGAGTAGAGCGAAACCATTTTAAAGCTATGAAAGTTGTTTTGTCTTGTTTTGTTTTTTTTGGTGACAAAGTTCTCAAGGTAAAATACAATACAATACAAAAGAAGGCAGAGGTTTTTACATTTTAAGACTGAGACTTTTTGTCTGCATTCATTTTTTTTGTTTCAACATGTTTTATTCTGTTTAAAATCCTTTTGTATCTTTATGTTTCATACAATTATTTCATAAGCACTTAAAAGATAAAATCATCCGCTTAAAGCAGTTACAATTCCCATTTAATTTTTGTCTTTCATTGCTACAGTATTTTCAGGCATAGGATGTGGAATAAATGTTGACATGGAAACTGTCTACTCTTAATGATGATGAGTTTTTTGTTTTTTTTTGTTTTTTTTTTTACTGACTGTTGGAAGTCATCAAGTCTAACATGCAAACTTTAACAGCAGTCAGGAATGTTTATTGTAAATGCTCAACATGCTGCAATAAAAAGTGCCAAGCAGCGCTCGATGTCGGGCTTTAAAACAGGCGTGTTATAATGAGATCTCCCACCAACAAACAGATGTGGAGAACCAGTATTCTGTGAAGCTAACATCTGTAGATAATTGGATGGTGTAGCTATTGTGGAAAACATGTTGCGGGCCCCTGTTTGCCGGTGAGAAGTCATTATCAGTGTTTATATTAATAGCTTTGCTGTGGCAAAGCTGCATGTGTTCCTGGACTGAAAGGAGGTTTGGATGATTATTTCAGCCCCCCTCCCCCCCATTCCCTTTTTCATAATTACGGGTGCATTGCTGCTTTTATTTTATAAAGTTTTGAATGGCAAATTTCCCTTCACTGATTTGTTGATTTGGCCTTTTTTTTTTTTTTTTTAATCTTTGCTGCCTCAATTCTCTATATCTTTTTAACAGCTTTTTTGAAAAACAGATTCTTTTATCTGAGCTTTCTAAGATAATAAGCATTTAAACATTTGATATAAAATTGATTATAGGGTGCTCTGTTGAAAATGAATAAAAATGCCAGCCACCCCACTACTTAGTCTCTTTCTGTTCCCTGCAAGGTTTGTATTTGATTGTAATTTGATCACATTTGACCGTTGCATTCAGTCTCACCGCAAGATCAATTCATCTTTTATCCAAATTGAAAAATAAGCATCTCTTGGAGTGAGACATGGAACAGTAAATGTATCTTGATGGGCGACTGAAGTTTGACTTTCTTTCACTTTGAATAAAAGTACATTTAAAATCCTCAGTAATGACATCAACTTGAACTGAAAGCCATGATCAATTGTTCTGTTAGTTCCTCAGCAAAAAAAGCACAGAGATCAAGCTTAGAGACAGGCTTGGGCAGTAAATTCACTCAACATTAAAATGGGCAATGTTTTGCCTATTAAAAACTTGAAAACTGGTTTTTTTTTTCCAAATTTTCTTACAGCAAAAGGATTTGTACAGCAATCTGTCTCGTTGTTCATTAGTTAGAGAAAGTTAACAATTTTATACATACAACATGTCTACACTTGTGACCTAACAGCTGACATTTTTCCTGACAGCAATCATAAAGTTGACCTAGAAGTCTATTTTTCTGGTATTTTTCATCATCAAATGCAGTCATGGATACAGGGCTCAGAGGGCTTCCAACATGTGGGTGACCCACAGTACAGCTCAATAGTCTGCAAGAGATACAGAAAGAGCTTTTCTGACATATAACTCAACTTATATCATCAGGATAAACATAGATTTAATGTTATCAACACAACAAAGAGTCAGTGCTGCGAGTTAGAGATCTGGAACCAATATGGCATAATTTTTTTGTTGCATCTGCTGGAGACTTGCTGTTGTTTTATTTTGTTTCATACAGATTGTCATTCCTCTCATTGTTTGTGCAGCAGAAGCACGACTTATAATTGAAACTTACCTTTATTTATAGAGCACTTTAACACAACGCCAGCTGCAACAAAGTGCTGAACAAAGAAGTAAAACAATAAAAACGTGCAGAGTGAGATCTGAATAATAAAAGTTAAAGGAATAAAAGATATAACAATAAAAAACAATCAAAAGTTAAAAAAAAAAAAAAAAAAGATATTAAAAATAATCAATATAAAATAAGAAGCAGAGTATTATACTGGACAAAATACCAGGTCATAAAAAGTGGTTCTTTAGAAATCATCAGCAATCTGGATTCTCTAACCTGTAGCGACAAAGAATTCCATGGAGCAGCAACAGCAAATGCTCTGTCAAAATGCCAAGAAGCGATGCTAAAATAGGCATCACGTGTTCTCTCTTACGTGCTCCAACCAAAAGACAAGCAGCAGTATTTTGGACAAGTTGGGGACGTGAGAGAGATGACTGGCTGACCCCAAGATAAAGTGCGTTACAGTAATCCAGCCTGGAGCTGTAATCAGCATATATAGGGAAGACGCCATGTCGTTAAATGATGTACCCTAATGGTAGCAGATATAATGAAAACAGGATGGGCCCTAAAACTGAGCCCTGTGGAAACTCATAGGACACCACAGCAATTACACACTTACAGCCAGCGATACTCACACACATGGTTCTACCCGCCAAGTAAGACCTGAACCAGTCTAACACTGTAGTCTGGATCCCAACCAGGTTCTGGAGCTGATGTGACAGGAGTGAGAGAGATGACTGGCTGACCCCAAGATAAAGTGCGTTAGAGCTGGATTACTGTAATGGAGCTGGAGCTGGAGCTGGTCTACTGCGTCAAATGCTGCCGTTAAGTCAAGCAGGACCAGGACCGCATAATCTCCAGCATCAGTAGCCAGAAGAATATCATCAACAACCCTCAATAAAGTTGATTTTGTGCTAATCAGGGATCTAAAGCCAGACAGGCAGACCTCAGCAATGTTGCAGTGGTTCAGAAATGATCTTACATCTAAACTACTTTCTCCAAGACTTTTGAAACAAAGGGCAACTTAGAGATGGGCCTGAAGTTAGCCAGTACGGTGCAGTCCAGACCAGGCAGAGTAACTTCCTCTAGGGGCTCTGTATTTGTCAAGTGTACGGTTTTTGCAGTATAGCCAATATTCTTTCTCCAAATTGCTCTCTGGTTGCAACTGACTCTTTTCTTGATTTGTCTCTTTTTTTCTTATCTTATCTTGAGAACTACATATTAATCACCCTGTCAGAAACTTCTGGACTATTAATCATAAAAAGGAATTATGATAACCAACAGAAGTCCTGTCTTCCAAAAGATTCATTGAGTAAGCTGTCTTCTCTGGTAATACGAAATTACAAGGTTTCCTTTAATGGTCATGTGTAATTCCATAAAATTTAGCACTTTATTCAGGAACATGTATTCTCTTGCTTTCTAAAGTCAAGTACTGTTATCAGATTAAATGCGTGCAGTCAGCCAGAGTCTTGAGTATTGCTGCTATATTAGTAATGCAAAGTGGTTTGTGTCCTGTTGGACAAATGGATGAAATTTTTAATCTAATAAAAAAAAAAAAAAGTCTCATGAACAGAGTACCATGTCAGTGACTCCCTCTTTCCCATGGACTTTCCAAGGAATGTTTGATATTTGCTCTTTTACTGATATCCCATTTACCAACTTTTTTTCAGCTCCTAAGTTCTGATACCGAAATCACCAGTACTGATTTATTTGGAGCAAGTTGTGCCAAACAAACAAAAATATCTGAAAAATTATGAATAACATCTCTTATATTTCGTCATTTTGAGTTAGAGCAGACTTAGCTGAAGAGTTTGATATATAATATGCGCATGTTGTGTAATGGTTACAATATTAAAAGTGTAAAAACCAAAACAATTCTGATATTACATTTTAATGTTGATATCAACCGATATAATAATTATTGGTATGCCGATAATAACACAGCTCTCAGTCTCAAAACAACAGAAAGCCTTTAAGAAACTCATTTCCTAATTTTTTAAGCACTGTAAACAGACAAACAGTAGGTCTTTGTGGCATTACACAGCAATATTGCATTGTCACTGATACACTTTCGGTCATGTTATCATATAAAACAACTGGCAAGTTTAGCTGAAAAGGAAACAGGGAATTTTTGAACTACACTTATGAGGATTATGTTTAATAAAGAACAAAAAGTCACTTTGGGGAAAAGTGAACAAACTCAAATTTTCACATCAAAAATGTCTATCAGGTAAATCACCAGAGAAATACTGATGGCAAGACAACTTCATGTCAAATAACAATTCATCAGAGAGCATCTAGTATTGATTAAGATGTCAGACATCATCCACAGTCTAAGATTCAGGTAATGATGTGTTTTTTTTCACCAGGTTTTAATCAAATGCTTTTAAATGGCACCAACTTATTCCTTAAGGAGAGGTGCTATCGAATTGTTGTGGCAGGTTTAGCCGCACCACAAGAGAACCAACTGATCCTGTATTAATGATCCTGTATTAACAAGGTCATTACAAATCAAAAAAGCGCTGCGCTTATATGTCAGATTGTTTTAGTAGCATTTGACAAATGTGCTGAGAATCAGAGATGTTTGCTGAGGCAGGTGATCGAGCACTAGAGATTGTCAGTCAGGAGGTCAAAGGTGAAGAAAGAAAAAATAAAACCAAATATGTTCAATTTTTTCATTGTTTTTTAAAGCACATATTCTCATCTGTAATAGTTTAAATGCATTTTCACATATCTACATGAACAGATTCTACATTTAGCTTCAAGTTAATTGAAGGCATTCTCAGATATCTGCATGTTTTTATCACAAACTTTTTCAGGGATTGAATGATTAAGTTTTAATCTTACTTGTATCATTTTAGCAACAATTGTTAGTATTTGCTTTAAAGGTGGAAAAAGTTTGACTCATGCGTTCATAAATGCAGGAGTGCAGACAGTGTTAAACCTAAATCCGTTAAAAGTTAAGTTCCATGCTGGCTCCGGTGAAAATTCGCCCACCTTCTCGCATTAATTATAAAAACTAACAACAAGCACTTCCATGTAAAAGCTTATGAACACTTGAGGGCAGTGAAACTTCAAGAACTGAAATCTTCCAACACAAGTTCCCCAGCCTGAGGATAACTATAATCAATTTGTTTTGTGCTATACTTATAGTTTGTTTCAGATATTTGAGGGCTCAGTGCCATGAGGTAAGAGCATAATCATACTTGTGCTGCAGTGAGTTCAAAATGTCTGTATCAAGCTAGTGTCTAATCCTACCAAGGTATCGATATTCTGCATACTGCAGTGCATTGCATTGTGAAAAAGCTTCAACAGAACAGAGTGAAATAGATATTGAGGTGTATAAGTCTTTATATTAACACTTTGGAATAAATTATGTCACATAAAGCCCCCACTGTTTTTGAATAGGCAAACTGTTTATGCCTTTCATCTTAGCTGATAGAGACTGATGGAGATATAAAAAAAAAAAGTGTTTTATGCAGAGAATGAAGCACTACGGCATGTATTATCTCCTACTGTCTTATTGTCTTATGTCGATAAGGAAAAAAAAATATGCCATGTCTTAAAAATGTTTATCTGGGTATTAGGCAAGAAGGAAGATGAATGTCTCAGTGCAGATGGGGAATTAGTTTTCAAACACTTTCATTAAAGCACTGTGATTGAAGCAGCTGCATTGACTAAGAAAAAAAAAAAGTTTTCCAAGGCTTTCTCTTTTCTTTACAGGCAAAATGGCTTGGCAGCATTTGCAGTGTAACCACAAAGTGTATAAAACTGTTCAGACTGCAAATGGTGAGAGCAGCCTTTTTTTGTAAAAACAGGCAGTGATAATTGCTATCAATGCACCATCTGAAATGTGCTGTTATCTATGAAACCTTTTAAGCTATTGTACAACAGCACAATTTAATGGCCAAATGGAACTGGAAGAATAAATTATTTTTTCTAAATAATGCCATGCCACTACAACTGTGCTGTAGCCATTATTACACCTTATGATTTCACAGTAATTTAAAGAATCTTGGTGAGGAAACACAAAGAGCCTTTTCTAACAAACAAGCACTAACAAACCTAAAGCATAAGCAGCAAATTATTGGTCCTATCTTTTGCAGAATATCTTTTTTTTTTTTTTTTTCATTGAAAAACAGATTAAATATGTAAATATGTAATAAAGGAGATCTAATATTTTTTTAAACTAAGTTTTGTAGATATTAATTTGCAATGAGACTAAAAAAAGATCCAGCTCTTAAATTAAGTGACAGGAGAGTTTGATGCCCATTCTCATTATAAACATCAGTGAATTTTCATTAAAAATTCTTCTTTTACATTGTCTTTGTTTTACAGATGTCAAAACATCCCCAGAAACCTTACTTGGCCAATTAAATCCATCCTTCTTTTATTATTCGTTTTTTCTGCATTTGTAACTAATCTGCTCTAGATTTTGTGTGTGTGTGTGTGTGTGTGTGTGTGTGTGTGTGTGTGTGTGTGTGTGTGTGTGTGTGTGTGTGTGTGTGTGTGTGTGTGTGTGTGTGAAATATTGTCATATCTCTCAACATCCCTTCCCTGACAATCTCCTGATAAATTTATTTTAATGCCCTTGTGTTCATATTTAATTTTAATGTTGCTTCATAACTGAGATGAAATGTTTTTTGTTGCCTTACAGTTTATTGCAAAGTGTACAATAGACACAACACTGTACACAACCATGACATCCAGATGAAGTCATATTTAAACAATGCAATTCTATGCGTGACGAAGAATAAGCTCGGGGAAATTCGGCAAGTGGTGCCATTGGCTTTCGGTATGACTAGTCATAAGCGATGTCTTCTAAACTAATATGACTATTTAAAATCCTATCTGCTTTAATTATTTGCATTATTTGATTTGCAACACTTTCACATAACTTTCATATTGTGCCAGGGATGTGGATTCAGTCAGTTTAAATGTCCACCAGAACGCTAGCCATGAGTTAACCTGCTAAAGCTTTGACTCCCTTTTGGAGAACACCTTAGGCCACATTGAAGTTGTCAGCAGCTCTGCTGTGTCTCTCTGGGCAACAGTAATTTATTCTGTGTTCCCTCTCAAGGATCACTGCAGAGTTGAAGAATGATTGTCCTACAGTAGCAAAATAAACTATGGCATGATGGTGTGAGTAAGGGCTGAGAGCTTAACCTTTTACTGACAAAACTGCAGTTGATATTAAATTTGATCAAAGTTAGACATAATGCTGCTCTAAAATTGTAAACATCTAATTGAACTTTTTCAATTTTTACATGCAATTCTTCTTTTTTCCAGCATTTCACTTAACAACATATAAATCTCTGTAATTTTATCGCCAAGCCAACTGTATTTATAAAACACTTTCCGACAGCTACTGCTGAACAAAGTGCTCAACATAATATAAAAAACATAAAACAATAAAACCATCAAATATAAAACAATTAAACCAGTAAAAACAATAAAAACAATACAAGCTATAAAGGCAAACTAATTCTAGGTAAAAAAAAAAAAAAAAAAAGCCAATAAAAAGAGGTGGGTCTGAAGAAGGGATTTAAAACTGGACAGTGATGACCTGCGGTGGCAAAGAATTTGGTACCTCCAGTAACAACTCATCTCCTGACCAGAGGGCCTGGGAAGGGTAGTACATGGTCAATTTAACACCTGAAAAAGAAATAAAAGGATTTTAAAATGAATCCTAAAAAGAACAAGCAGCCAGTGCAGCAAGGCTAAAACAGGATAAATGTGCTCTCTTTTACGTGTTCCCATCAACAGACATGCTGCAGCACTTTGCACCACCTGTAGACAGGACAAACGTTTTTTTGTGACACAAAAGTAAAGAGCATTGCAGTAATCAAGGCATGTTAAAAAGCGTGAATTACTATTTCAAAATTTCAAAATCCTGACTTGAAATAATATGTTTAGCCTTTTCCAGTTGCCTCAGTTAGACAAAGCTTTAACCACCAATCTACCTGTCTAGATTATAATTATATTACACAGTTTTAATGCACTTCGCAATGGGGTGTTCAAGACTTCTCATTGTGCATTAAAACTATGTAATGCACAGCTCATCCTTCCTTAACAAAAAATTCTGAACTGACTAGCATTGAGTTAGATGGTTGTTAGACAATGGATCTTCATCATGTCTAATACATGTAAACTTGGAAAATAGGACTCATGTGTTCCCTTTAAGGAAACATCCTCTTAAGCAGGTAATAAGAGCTTTACTAATTATCATCTTTCATATCCTAAAAGGTTGCTATATGCAACCTTAGTCTTGTCTTATAAAATAAATCCCATACAAACTTTTTTCCATGTCTATACAGTGTTTTGAGTATAAAATATTGTGTAATGTTGCTTTCATAGTGACAATTGTGTTATCAAATTGCTTTCTATAGAAACTAGGTAAGTCTGTAAACCACAGTCTTTTTCCAGCTTATATCAAATTTGGTCTATCCCAGTATGAAAACAATCCCAGCTTTAACATCTGACTATCAAGGTAAATGTAACATAAAAATATTGGTTTTAGCTGCATCTATCTTTTCCTTGTGCCTGGCACCCAAAACCCATGTTGACAATAGCTGTTCACAAGTCACGAAGCTTAAAACACTGATGTCAAATTAATGCACTAATTTTCTGGTATTGTGAAAAAAACGTTATCAGCCTTGACAAATGAAGTAAAGGTGCCATGTATTAAGCATCAAAATCATTACAAACAGTGTACAAAAGTCAAATACATTTCTTAAAGAATACGTCACATTTTTATTTTCATTGCTCATTTCATTGCTCATGGATCCTTTTTGGACCTTTGTCAAAAAAGCTTGTTTATCCTTTTTTAACTGATCACTGTGCATTTAGCTCAGAGGTACAAGAAAGCAGCATCCACTAACAAAAGTACAAAAATTAGTTCTGAATGATTGGCAGTAAACTCGTGTTTATTTCCACTGGAAATAAGCTTTGGTGCAAACTACATCATGGCCACCCACACAGACTACATCCGCACCCACACCCACCTCCCACCACCCACTGCTGAATCTGTCACAGTCACTAGCAGTGATGTTTCTCTTTGCAGTAGTGTTTGAGCATGTGTGTATATGTCACAATGCTAATGCATTGCGTGTTTGTGAGTGCAGGAGCAATAAATCTGTGTTAGCAGGACCTGATAAAGCTTAGCTTGTGTTTATTTGATAAAAAGAAACTTAAAGAACACTTTGTTGTACAGTTTTTCTATTGTCATTAAATCTGAGCCTGGTGATGTACCGCAAGCCCCACAGAGCTGAGAGGAGGGAGGGGGTAAAGACACGGATAAATAATCCACTGATGTCTCTTTTAAATACTTCTGTCTCACTTATACCCCCCCCCACGCACACACACACTTCTCTCTATCTCTTCCTTATTTGACTTAATGCTGATAAATGAGCCCATTCTCACACATTTCTCATTCTGAGTGGTCTGGTCGGATTTACTTCACAGTATCTTTCTCCTTCTTTTGTTATGTGGTGTGTTACAAGGACAAAAAAGAAGATTCATTGTATAATTCCATCCAAGGGCATTCAGCAAAGACCTGTGTTGACAAGAATATCTGAGCCACAATGGGTCATTTGTGTATATAGACCCAAAGCCGAGTTACTTATAAGTTTAGGATTTAAAGTTTGGGTTTTTTTTGTACACCTTTCACATTCTGTTTTTGTTTCATGAAACTGTGTGCAGTGATCTGCAGAAAAGCTTTTTGAAACGGTAAAAGAAAAAAAAAGAAAAAAAGAAAAACACACTAGAGCTGTTATTGCATTTAAAGAGGAACACTTGAGCTGCTAATTTTTACCTTGGAGACTTAAAGTCTTTAAAGCATTGCCATTGATGTAAATGAAGACTTTTATTCTCCCAACAGTTTTCCAGAACATTACTGTAATTACCATAATTATATACTATAAAAAGAATGCCGAACAACTGGAGCAATATCTCCGCTGCCTCACTGTTTCATGTACAATTGCACATTTATCCTGAGAAACTCTTAAAACAAACTTCTTATCCCTTGGCCAGCTTTCTCTGTTGCTCTACTCTTCTGTATTTCATTTCAAAAGCAATGGGTGTTGGGAAGGAGACACAGAAAAAGAAAGAGCCATGCGCAAGTGAAAGAGAGAGAGAGAGAGAGAGAGATGTCAAGCATCACTGATATTGCAGGCTTATGCATGTGACACCGGCACACCATAGCTGGGTCAGGCCTCCTAGCCTGGTTCAGGCTACATTCTGCAGGGAGGACTCTTTAACAGCAACATGGGTGAGAAGTAGATGGGATTCTGAGAGTATCTTGTTTCACAGGTGTGGCATGGCAGATAAAACACTTCCTAGTGAGACAGCTGAGCTGAGATTTATCAGTGGCACTGTGGGTTGAAACTTTCACAGACCAGATGGTATGTTCTCGCAGCTATTGATGGTGCAGAATTTCACCTGCAATCTCACCATTTCTGTGTACCTGTGTCTGTTTGTCTTTTCTTTTTTTTTTTTTTCCCTGTCACAAAGCTGCAGTGAAAAGTGATGGTAAAAGGCAGCAGTGTGCTCCCTTTGACCCACTCCTACTAAGCCATGCCCTTGTGTTACCGAGAGCCTCAGGGGTGCAGGCCTGTTGATGTACATAGTTTAATCAAACTGGCAGCATGGCTGCCGCTGACGGGCTGTGTTATTTGAACATACTGCACTCTGCAGCAGCTATCTTTCTTTCTTCTTTGCCTAAATGTGAAGCAGTGATCAGAGCTGCAAAGCAACAGCCCGCGTGGCTTGTTTTCCAGGGCATCAGCTACTCCTACGCTCACTTAATCGAGAACACACTCCAGGAAAGCTCTGCTGATCTAGAATTAATTGACTATCTATTCATTAAGTGATGATTTGTACTAGTTCATCACAGTTGCTCAGTGTAGCATTTTCAGAATGTCAGACATGTAGCTGATCGTGTGTGAAAGCATGCAGTAATTTCTGTGTTTAACTGTTAATACAATTTTATCTTGTGGCCCGAAGGTGGAATATTTCACTTTAATTTAAAATGACGGGTTTCCTTTTGGTGTCACCCGGAGCATCTTGTGTGCTCAAACGGAAGCATTTGACCATATATGTGCGTGGGCGTCCTCATTGCTGCACTGTGGGGTGTAGAGCCGTGGGAAATAGCTTTAACCTCTTGTGTGTCGCAGCCTCCTGGTGAAGCTAATTGTTGGCAGGTGAAAGGATGCTGCTGGCAACAGCATGTGTCACCAAAGTGGTGCAAGTTTGTCTGTAGCTCTGCTTCCACAGACCAACAACAGTGACAATTATTGCAGTTTACGAGAAATTAGTTAAGCTGGGGTCAACAAAAAAAAAACAAAAAACATCCATGTAATGGAAATTGTTTTCTTTTACTGTTCACCTGCAGTTTCTGTTTAAGTTGCAATCTTCACTGCCTTCTTCTCTAATAACAGAGAATCTGCTTCACTGTGCCAAGTAAAAAGCAACACTGTAGACAGATTCTGAGTGTGAGAAAATGATTTTGCTTCAGTAACAAAAGGAATGTGTGAGGAACTTGTTTTAAGAAAGTGTCTTTTATATTGTGTTGACAAGTGCTTGTAGCCTGGAAACTGATGTCTAACTGCAAAATTCCTCCAAGACTGGAGATGATATCCTAGATCTGAAGATGGACAGAAATTTGCTCAGGATTTGGTTTGTTGTGCTACATCGGAAATTGCACAGATGAAGAGGATAGAATGGTGGGCTCATCCTTATAATAACATTTCCATCCGTTTGTTTTGTCTGTACTATAGAACAACATTAAAATTGTCACAGTTTAGGAATTACATAGTTTTGTAACACAGCCAAGCAGGTTTTAGCCTTTTCTTTCCTTGGAAAAAGTAAACCAAATGTTTCTACTGTTAACAGATTATTTTTACGCCACATCTTATCAAAGTTTTTTTTTCTTCATGCTTTTTGTTTCATACAGCTATCAAATTCATATTTTTCTTTGTTTTTTCATCATTTCTGTAAGCATATTTTTCTATGTTCAGCCAACCAATCCTTCCAACCTCTAAATTGGGACTTTTTTGCTTATTAAATGTAATGTCATTTACATTTAGCCAGAGGCTTAAGGTAAATTTCCATCTTTTCCAAATGGGAAATACAGTATTCTGTGTAGTAGCAGTGTGTGTACCTGATTCTTACCTCAAAGCTTTGGTCCCCAAACATTAGGTTGTTTGTTACTTAAACAGTCTATAAGTCTATAAGTTAAGTATATATCACATGGGTATGGGGTTGTTGCACTCAGACTCAGCATGAAGAAGCAATGCTATTGCATTGAAGGTATCTCAGATCCTTGAATCAAAGAACTGATATTTCACTGAAATTCCAGCAACCTTCCAAACTGTTTGATGCATTGATTTATATTAGAAGGTAAAATGAATTAATTAAAAAATAAAACAAATTGAAATGTCAAATTAAAATGACTGTAAAATGCACTTGCAGATGTTGCCTGACCATTTGTTGTGATACATTTCCTTCAATTAATTTAAAGTTCTGAGAAGCATTGACATTATATTAAGCTTTTCTGTGGTGCCTCAACATAAAACAAAGATTTTACATGCTGGGTATTCAGATTATCACTGTCTTCACTCAGCACAAAGAAAAAAAAGGGCACTTAAAAGATTTTTATCAGTGTCTTTCACTTGTACAGCAACCTAGTTCACCTGATGTGCAGAGATGGCCTCCGTCCTCATTATGAATTGAAATTCTGGAGAGCCTCTAGTCATTTTCCTTTTGGAGTATACTCTGTATCATTCTATAGGTTTGGTCATTTTTTACTTTTCTCCTCATGTCCAGATTGTGAGTGTTAAGGTTTAATCAATGAACACTCACACAGAGTTCAGCCTGGTTGTTCCAATCAGAGTCAAGGCTGGTGGGTTGAGTACAAAGGATAAAATTAGCTCACTTCCACCCACCATGGTCACCCTGCCCAGATAGCCTCCAAATACTGGTAAATGGGTGAGTGTGGCCATTCATGTGGTAAGTCAGTTTAATAAGATTTTTTTTTTAAGTGGGAAGGCAATAGTCAGGTCATCTGGACAGAATTAAAAGAACTTATATATGCAGCAAGTCTGAGGATGTTGCATTTTTGCTTCCAGACTGTGATGCTTTTATCTGTGTGCTGCTATGGGGACACATAATGTACGTCTAAAGCATAACATGATCATAATGACAAACAAAAGAGGCGTTCTACGTATATGGGAAAAGACTGAGGCAATCACCAACAAGTTTTTAATTGACCAGCATTACTGAAGGTGATTCACTCAATTCACACATTAAAAGTCACTCATTAAACAACAGCATCCTTCCTCTAACTGCCTCCTCTGTTTGCTTTTTTCTGCCTTTGTGTCCACATCTTATTGCAGGTATAGAAATGCCTACATGCATGCTTGCTCATCTCTGTTCTCCAGGACTAATTACTTTTATTAAAAAAAAAAAAAAAAAAAAAAAAAAAGCTTACCTTTGGGGCACTAATTTCATCCAGTGTCTGATGAGCAGAAATTACATGTCTAATGGAATGGAATAGTTGTGCAAATTAAAGAAATTAAACACACTTTTTTTTTTTAATCTCTGTGCCACCTTAAATTAGACTTTAATTTGCACCACACTAACGCATAATGGGTTGCAGTAAGCTTTCTCTGGTGCCGATCAGTCAAGATTGGTGGGCAAGTCTTGTCTCTTACTCAGCAATAAGGAAGCCCGTGGCTTTCTTATTACTGCAGATTGCTTCTTGTGTACATACATCTGACTTGCTATTTTTAGCAAGATGCCATATGAGGCAGAACAATCTGCTGACCAGGTTCGCCTGTATGGCAAAAACATTTCTCTACCACCAGGAAGAAAAAAAAAGCTTGCCAATCAGGCAGTATCCTCCAACATGGTAGATATATGGCCCTGCTTCCGTGTGAAACATCTGCCGCTTGGGTTTTCCTCTGCCAACTCAAGCAACATTACCCTGCCTCTGGCTTAACCATCAGGTAATTCCTTCCCACTCTTTTCTGCCTACCTGATTCATAAACTGATATCCCTCTTTTCTGCTATATGAGGCAATTCTGCTTGTTCAGATATGAGTGATATTTCTGCCACACAAAAGGTTATTTACAGCATTTTAGCCTGATCAGAATAGCAAAAGTTGAGGACATACTGACTAGGAGGCAATTTACCACTTTAATTTGATATTACGACTTGATTATAATGCAGTGAATTCACCTACCCAAGCCTCCTCTCAGACGTGCACTGTGGTGCCACTAAAAATGTCAGTGTCATGTGTGAATTACCCCCTCTGGTGCTTTTCTGTAACATTTTGTAACAGCTACCTGGCTAGGTTGAACCTAATAACACATAAGTATCACTCTGACACAACACTAGTCTGACCTGCAGGAGTCACATGAACAGAAAGACATGCTCAGCTACAGTCAGTTCATTTGCCTTGATACTGGCTGTTCAGAATGAAATGATAAAAATAACATTACTTTCCTCCTCAACTGTGTTTTTTTTTTTTTTCAGTGACTAGTTTTTGTTACATTATCTCAACCAAATGAAAGAACCGCTTTAAAGCATGTCCCCCACCCCCGACCTCCCTAAGCTCCTGCTCTACCTGACTGCATTCTGATCATACTACTCCCACCCAATACTGTTTTCCTTCCCAGTGCAGTGTGCTTGTTGGCTTGATTTGAATTTCATGGCAAAACAACATGTAGTTATAAAGTTTTGTGTGGCTCCTTCCTAGCTGACAAACTAGAAACAGTGCAGCGATGGTATCCTGAGGTGAAGTAAAGATCATATGTTTCTCCAGTGAATGTAAAATACACTGTTATTACAGTTTCATTAAGAGCTCACTAATATTTCATGTACCTCCACATGCTTACTACACTATTCTAAATTATTTTTGGTATTTGGTGTGTCAAACTGCCTCATAGAAATGTCAAATATAATTCACTCACAGGGGCACATTTCATTGCTGTCACAGTTATTTCTGAATGAGGAACCTTCACAAAAGAGTGACCCATTTCTCTATCACTGAATGTCATAACTAGCAGACCGAGGAAGCCTTGCTGTGTATCTGTTGTATGAAAAGGGCTAGACTGTGTATGTATTTTGATGTGTGATTACAAATGTTGGCTTGTACTTGCGTTGTAATGTATAATGTACAATCCGTTCTGTGCATAGCTTTAATTTTATGAGTAGCACACATGTTATAAGTCAATCACAGGGATAAACAGGATGCCACACAGGACAGAAATAATTGGTTTCCCGCTGCCTAACTTGTGAATATCTGCACTACTACCAGTATCAGCACCAGACAAAAACAGAGGGCTGTTGAATTTCACCAGGTTTTGTTGTTCTTCCGCTTGTTTTCTTTTTTTGTGCTCTTTTGGGGGAGGAGAGGAATAAGCGAATAAGCGAAGAGAGGATTGTTTTCTGTGCCTCTAACATCTGAAAACATGAGTTCTAAAAAAAAAAAAAAAAAAAAAAGAAAAGACAGAAAGCAAAGACAAGATAGCAGCCTGAGTTAAAAATAAACAGGAACCATGTTTACGGGAAAAGAGTTGGCAAGAGCTTTAGAGGCAGATTCGAGAAACTGACCGAAAGGACCAGAGGTCACATTGTGTGTCAGCGTGTGCATATATATGTGTGTAATTGTGTGACTCTGTATAAGAGACATGAGGGGGAGAGCTGCCTGAGAATGCCTCCAAGAATTTTGCAGGCTTGGACAAACTTTTCTAATTCAAAAGACTGCTGAAGATACTAAACGTAAGATATATTATGAAGATAGCAAGCCTGAAATTTGCTGACTTTGTTAAAACACATCCTCCCCAAATCACATGACATTTATGAAAAACTATTATGCTTCTTGAAGAAATTAAAAAAGGAAAAAAAAAAAAAATTGATTCATCCATTTGTTCATTTATTTTATCTGCCGATCTCCTTTCAGAATAGTGAGGGACCAGTTCCAACACAAAACCCCAAGATTCAATGATGAATGATAAATGTCTTTATCTGGTCTCATTAGGATTCTGCTGTAGCATCTACGCACTGATGTAAAATTAAAAGAAAGAGGGAAAAAAAAGGAAAAAGAAAGAAAGAAAACTACATAATTTCAGATGATACATGGGCGTATTCTGGCAGCTGTCAAGATTTCTCCTCTGACAATATAAGCCAGAGAGATGAGGCAAATACAAAATGTTGAAAGAATTGCACTAACAATGGTAACTTATCAACAGGAGCAGATCCGTGCTCTTTCACTACCACAGAGCTAAGTCATTCTGCTCTTCACACTACCGTTTCTAACATAAGAAACTTTAACTCCTACTAAGTCTTATGAAACTGTGTATAATTACCATGTGATCTTAACTATGTTTATTTTGAACTTTTTCATTTTTAATATCACACTTGTGGCACCTTTCTTGAATAAACAGTAGATGCAGTGTTACATGTGCTGTATGTTGGACCCACAAGTGCCTTAAACTTCAAGCACAAGAGACATATGACAAAAAAAAAGAAACTGTCCCAGATCTGCCTTGTCATTATAGGCATCACTGGTAACTACGGCTGAAAAGATTATATGAAAAGGTTACAAACAAGCTCATTTGATGCAAAGTTAACATTACCACTGACCATTTGTATTTACTTTATTTCAGTATCTGCATCCAGTGTTACCGTTTCAGCCCAAAATTAACTTTATGTGAAAGACAATATTCAGAGCCTCTCCTTCAAAGTAATTCACTGTTGCAAAAGAGGATTTTTCTGTAAAGGATTATGCCACAGCTAGAGGATTTTCAAATTTATGAGTTGGAACTGCAAAAACGTTGTGAGTAGAAAAGGCAGCAAGGTGCTGCATTAACACTAACAGATTTCGTGCCTCCTTGTTGTCACAGCTAAGATGGGAAATGAGATGTGATGAAGTGTCGTTTTACTTGAATTTAACATAACATCTTTTAACAGAATGTCACCAGTGGAGACCAAAGACATTTCTTTCAAAAATGCAGAAATGAAATGCTGCCGTACCTTTGACATGGGTTTTAATTTTTCACTTAAATTGCCTGTTTGGATAATTGACTTGTATCCCCTTTGCATACCTGCTCAATCATCCTTGAAAACTGAAAAAAAAACTTTAATTTTTGTTGATTTAATGCTACCAGAGTCTAAGAAGATGATGTTTTAATCTATTTGGTCAAAATGGGAAAAAAAAAAGAAGCATTATATTAAATCAATGTAGCGTGGAGTGTTCTGCAAGGAGAATTATGAGTTATAAATTTAAGCACAGGCAGGAAAGGAGATAAAGGAGATAAAGTGAGCATGTAAAAATAGAAGAAGATTCCCACCATTTGCAGATTTGTTGTGTGAAATGGCTGGCTATTATCTGGACAGCCAGAGAGGTTTGGCACAGTTTGAAGAATGTGAAGGTGTGTCCTGGCGTGTAATTAACAGATAAACCTGTTGGTTCATTAAATGCATGTGCAGTGTCATGCATTCACGATGCTAGTATTGATCGTTCGGACATCTACACACACCTCCCTGCTCACCAGACTTCTGACACACTGCATCCATCACCTCACCTACCTCCACCATATTTATAGAATTTTAATTAGCTCTGAGCTCAAGCCAACATCATTAGCTTTTCTCTCGCCTTTTTTTTCCAGCAAACAGCCATGCATGGTAATAATGGTGTTCTTAGACACAAGCGACGAGTACAAGGGCACAGCTTCAGATAGAGAGCGCAGGACAAAAGGTTGACAGTTTAAAATGACAATGAAAAATGGAAGCAGTGGGAAAAAAACAGCATAACATGTGGAATGTAGACAGTAATGTCACCTTGGAATAATTTCAGGATGATTAAATGAGTAGCTTCAGCTTCAACATACTTATTGACAGTATGTGAAAACAGGTAATGCAATAGATTTTAAAGTAGCTGAATGTGAAGTTCTTGTCATTCCACTACAAAACAATTAAAAAAATAGCTTTCAAACAAGACTACACCAGAATAAAAGCATGTTGGCAATATTATTTAGTTTATATCTTAGAAAAAATTGTGATCTTGTAGTGGCCTATGTGTGGTAAACGCTGAGACAGCATTACCCCTTTTCTAAAGCTAACCAAGCAGTGTTTAACCCAACCGAACAACAACAACAACAACATGGAAAAACAATGGAAAAACAATGGAAAAAAACCAAGTCATCTTATTATATACCCAGACAAAACATTTTGGTTGTCAAAACCCAACTAAAAAGAAAAAATACACTAATCACAAACACTCAAAAGCACAAACCAGTAATTTTTTTCTTGGTCCTAAACAAGCAGTTTTTCTTTCTGATGGAATGTGTCCAAACATTGTTTGGTCCATGCCAGGAAACGTCTAACATTTTATTGAAGGGGCTCATAAAAAAGAAGAAAAAAACTTTCACACTCAGCATGAAAACCTCTTTTAAAATAGAAAGTCATAATCAAACAAATCACATTTTATTCTGTTGCTGCTCAGCATCAGTTTGGTCTCATAAACAGGATATTTCCAAAATGTGAGGATGGAAAAGAACAATGTTGTAGCAAACACAAAGCTTTCCCCTCATTAAAAGCAACATAAAAAAATGTCTTCATCTTCATCATCTTCATCATCTTCATCTTCGTGCCGCTTATCCGGGGTCGGGTCGCGGGGGCAGCAGCCTAAGCAGGGAAGCCCAGACTTCCCTCTCCCCAGCCATATTTGCCAACTCTGCGGGGGGGATCCCGAGGCGTTCCCAGGCCAGCCGAGAGATATAATCCCTCCAGCGTGTCCTGGGTCTTCCCCGGGGTCTCCTCCCAGAGGGACATGCCTGGAACACCTCACCAGGGAGACGTCCAGGAGGCATCCTGACCAGATGACCCGAGCCACCTCAACTGGTTCCTCTCGATATGGAGGAGCAGCGGCTCTAATCTGAGCCCCTCCCGGATGACCGAGCTCCTCACCCTATCTCTAAGGGAGAGCCCATCCACCCTGGGGAGGAAACTCATTTCAGCTGCCTGTATACGCTTGTATTGATGGAGCACTGCTTCCCCCTCCGGTACCCAAGCTCTTAAAAGAAATGTCTTTACATATATTACATTTGTAATGTCGATTTTTGATGGAACAAGCTTCTTAAGAGCGACTTAAGAACACATTTAAGAATTATTTGTAAGATCTTGTTGAATGAGGCCCATTAATCTTAATTCAGATGTCATTTGCTTATTTTTCAAGTTGAAAATTGATATCAGAGTTTCAGAGGATTACACAATATTTTTCTTATTGTCTTTGTGAAGTGACACAGTCCATCCTTTTTAGTCCATCTGTAAAGTTTTATGTCTGAGTTATACCACGGTGACAGTCAACGTCTCGGAAACATGACTGACTTTGTCTTTTGTTTTTTGGGTTGTTTTTTTTTTTTTTTTTTTGTACAATCTCACATTATCCAAGAATTTTTAAACTCTTAAGAAAAACGTAAAGAAAACTCTATAAAACAATCATTTATTAGTTTTCTTTTGGACAAATACTAATAATCAAAACTATACTCAGAATTAATGTAATGACAACAAATGTGCAGAGTAATGTGGTGATTACCACTGCAGCTTCGCAGCAGAAGGAAGTGGTTCAGATTGACAGTTAAGACTCAACTTCGTTTAAGTTATTCTGCTTGTGGAAATGTGAGTGTTTTGTGGTCTTCAGAGAGACTGTTGAATTTGTACTCACATCCATATCAGGCTGGCCCACGGCAGCTGTGGCTACACATGTAGCTTACCACCACCACTGTGTAAATGAATAATGAATTCAATATAAAATGCTACATGAATCCAATCCATTATTATAATGTTAGGTTAATTGGTGTATCCAAATTTGCCCTAGAAGATGGTGTAGATGGCTGTTTGTCTTGCTATGTCAGTGCTGTGATGGACTGCTTGGTCTAGGGTGTACCCTGTCTCTTGCCTGGTAGCAGCTGGGAGACGCTCCAGCCTATGAATTTTATGAAGCATGTATAGAAAATGGATAGATGGGTTAAAAAAAAAAAAAAGGATGGCTAAACAAGGCAATTGCAGAAACTGCTGATTATCTCTTAAAAGTTTAGCTTGTAAACTACCTTCTATAATACCAAAGTACTGCTTTACCAAAACATTGTTCCATTACTTGGAGCGTTATGAAGAACCTCATCACATTCATACATTAATTGCTCTTGCAGCAATGTAGTCACCAGACCTACAGTAAAGACAAGAACACACCCTTCAAGAAAATTATTTTTGAATACTACACAAGCACACATACTATTAACAACATGCTCTATTGCGGATTTGATTATAAACCAGGAGTAATGCATGAATACACTCTGATGTATGCAGTAGATATGTTTTACCAAAGCTTTTCTCAGAAGTGTAGAGAGGTGATTCATGTACTTTACCCGCTGGTTTGGAGATAAAATTCACACACACACATTTGCTTACAGACCCAAACAGATTCGAACTATCACACAGTTCTCATATACAGTAAGGGTGACCTAATTAAGCCTGAAGGTAGGTGTAATTACATGCAACCTTCATCTGCCCTGTTCTCCATTGTTGTGGCGACTTGCAGGTTATGGACTAAGTCACTGTGTACCCCCACTGCTGTCGCCCAGGGACTCCATTTTTTCAATCCGTTCCATACAAAGCTCCATTGAGACATGAATGCCATTTATAAAGTCTCAAAGACAGGCATTTAACCTTGACACATTACCTTTATGTCATATTTTCTATTTCATGGAATTGTATCTAAGAGAGATCTTCGCCTGGCTTCATGTTATAAATTATTTCTACAAATTAATAACCAAGTATATGTTGCAGTCATTTTTTAAGTCAGACTATTCTTCCTAACACTGGTATACTGTATGTTGCTGTATACGGTTGTGTAAAAGCAAGAACACAGAAGGCTACATATCTCCAGGTAAATAGAGGAAAATGTTTTATAACATCTATGAGATGTGCACACATTTAAAGTCAGATATCATTCATTTATATGTCGTTGTGGCCATTGCATTAAAAACATCTGTTTAGAAGCCCCCTGTGCTGCAATGACAGCTCTGTGGATAAACAAGGGACTAATGGGAATGTCCTGTGGTGTCCGTCAGTGAGACGCATGTGTCAATAGCAGCACATTGGGTCCTAATCTGGGCTACTTTAAACTCTTATGGCTCAGCCCACCTCTGTAAACTACTGGAGTACCACTCCTCCATGACTTAAGACAACTGCATGCCTCAAAAATGAAATGCCAACCAGCAGCTTACATGAATACTGGATAGTGGAACTGGTTGACTCCCTGCATACTGGTTTATAGATGGACAATTTGAGCACAGCCAAAGTGTTTTCTTTGTGCTCCTTTTTTCTGTTTAGTCAACTGAAACAGTTTCTTGGGCTTTTTTGCATTGACTTTTATGATTTGTGAATTGAAATTAACTGAATCTAAATAATTCCAACAAAATCCAAAAACCTTGACCATAATGTTATTTTCTGTTTTATTATGAAAATTGCCATTCTCGTCTTGCTTTCACTCTTTTTGCACCAATGACCTCATTAAAACACTCCAGGAAAGAAGATTTTAATAAGGTCCGTGTGATTCTTGTGAGTTGAGGAAAAGGTGATGGAGTTCAGGGTAAAGAAAATTAGTCACAAAAGCTGGTCGCACTTTCCTAAAGGCAATATTAGTCATTTATCAAAGGCACCTTATAATGTATTCCCTCTGTAAAAAGGGATTGATCACACTTAACAGTGACCCGCTTCAAAGGTCAATCACCCCAGGTAAGCTGTTTTTGCAGGAAGCATGGCAAGCTCATATCATCCACTACCAATTATTCATTATGTACATTTTAAATGAGTCCCTTCTAGGGTTGAATTTATGTATGTAGCATAGATCCGTATTAATGTACTAAATGAATTTACACAATTAATAAATTATGTTACCATGACTTCAGTCAATAGGAGATGTTTATCAGTGACATAAATATAGTTTCTTATGTTTTATACCCATTAATAACAGAGCTTAAAGGTATTTAAGTAAAACTATTGACAATACAAAATGTTAATATATGAAATTAAGATAATCGAGGGCTTTGGTGTTATAATTGTAGTAAAAGCCCTAATGCACAGTAAAGAAACTGTAAACACATTTTTTTAAATATTTAGAGGAATTAGTACAATTCATTCCAGAGTGATGGAACTGCTGATGATGGGGCTTTGATCTGACCTCCTGCAAGAGAGGATTAAAGGTTAGGGGAAGGGAATGACTGCCAAGTGTACTTGTATTGATTTCTTTTCCTCCATTATTCCTTCAGCTGCCACTCACAAAAGATGAAGTGATTTCTGAGATGCTGGGGTGATAATCAATTAGAAAGGAAGGATGGTGGGGGTGGGGGGGTAGTTTTGGCCTTTAGAAGAAAGGAGAAGTTGGAGCTTTATACTTAAATAAAAGGCATGAAATATAACATGCATCTGGCAGGAAGACACAGTCAAAATTTTCTATTTGATAATTGAGATGCTTCTTGTTCTTTCTTTCCTCTTTCTTGTAAAGAAATACAATTTGGAACGGCTGTCATTCGCTTAGCTTATCATAAAAACCGGATGATTAGGTCACTATGTCTTTCTATTTGCTGGTAGACAGATTTTTCTGCCTTTACACCAGCTCAATGCAAAAACAGAAGTGTGTTAGTGTGGGTCCTCACAGAAGGCTTTTAGGCTTGGGCTATATGATTTATCCGTGTTTAAGCATTTACACCAAATTCATTCCAGATGGTACATTCATAAAACCTAGTAATATAAACTTAAAATAATACGCTTGATGCTGCATCTTTCTACGGGAGTTCATGAATTTTCCGGCATTTAGTTTTTTTTTTCTTTGAAACAGAAAATAAAAACAGTTTTCCATCATTTCCATGGGAAATATCCTTGAAGAGATTTTCACTCATTATTTCTGACATTAAATGTTGGAACTGAATGGTCAGTGGATAAAAAAAAAGTTTTTAAATATGTGCATTTTTGTTGGCTTAGCTAACCAGTTGCTAGCTAAGCTAAGTGCATACTAAGCTAACAAAGTTTAGTTTCATCACACATCACTAACATGATGAAAATAATAGACACCAACCATTCGAATTTTGCAAACTGCAGAAAATCTTTGCAGCTTTGTTTTTTGTTTTTTTTTTTGTTTTTTTTTTTTAATGAACTTCATTTATAAACCTCGAACTGAACATTTAAAAGCACATGTGACACATGACTTTTAGATATGTAAAGCATGGTTTTATTTCCATAAGATGATTACCAAATCCTAACCAAAATTATCATGTTGGCAAATGTTTTGCAAAGAATTAAACACAAAAGAACTGTAACAGTCTAGCATGCTGTGATTCATCCATCTTTTCAATCGATTATCTAACAGGCAAACTCAGTTGAATCAGGTCTTCACAGACATGAATCACTAGGGTGCCAGTTGTCTCAGGAAGCAAGCCAAGTGAATTCAACAGAGCACAGCATATATGTGAGATTCTACTTATGTAGAGCCAGCTGCATGAAACGTGGGGTCAACCCCTTCATTTTCCACAGCACACATCATCATTTGATGGTCTATTTGTGCTCTGCTTGCCATCAGACAGCTGTGTTGGTATGCACCAAGCCTTTTGATAGGACTAGGTTGATCCAAGCCTGACAGCAAATCAATAAATTATGTGCCCTTAGCACCAGTGTTGGTGGATATAAGAAATGTCTTTTAAGCTAAGTCTTAGAACATGAAAGGGATTGACATGTAAGGGGAGTCGATGTGCTTTAACATTCTCAGACTTTGGTATTAAGACACAACATTGTAGTCACAGGGCTTAGTAAGAGATTTGCTGCTGTGCAATATTGGATTTTTTTGCACCACAGTGGATATATTTGCTCAAAGTTAATGAATTTGTATTCTTATGCGTCCTCTTATGCAGCTTTTGCAGTTCAAATGGAAATTATACAAACCGATCCTCAGTGATTCATGTGCCGCTTGTCTGTATCATGATATAAGAATGAACAGACACGTGTAAAAATGAATCCTCAACACTTTATATTTAGCCCATTTTAAAACTGTAAAAGTTCCTGACTTGAAAACTTTGTATGGATCCTCATCAATACGTAAATGTTCCTGATATGGCCACTAAGCTCAAAGGTCTGAGAGGACTGATATTTGGTAGCTCAGTGTGTATCTACAGTTTGAACCTTTAGCTCATGTTGTTTTGACATCTACAGTGTCAAAACATTCCTTGAAGTAAAATGCGCAGTGGGCCAATTAAATTCCGCACTAAGACTGTGTGGTTTTCAGGGCATAACCCGGAGTGAGACTATGTTTTGTAGTCAGATGAAGTTTCTTTCTTCACCCAGCTACGACATGGGCAATGAGGCAAAAGCAGCAGATTACTCAGATGGTGGTCTGATCATTCTTATAGATCTTCACTGCAGGGGTTTCACTCAGAGTTGGGTTCGTCTCTGTCAGCGCTCTAACTTAATGCTTAACATCAGAACCCAAATCAACTCCCACATTGAAATGATCTCACATCTTTGCAGGTGTAGGTTTGGCACTCTGCCTCTCCTCTTTGTGCTCTTAATCTACCTGTTTATCCTCTCCTTCTCAGCCTGTCTAATCATTTCTATCTCTTTCTTTCAACTTGGACAGTTCGTAGTGTGCGGATCCCTGCGCGTTCTGTTGCTAAATCCGATAGTGTAGTTCAGCTGTTAAATTCTAGCAGTTAGTGAAACATGACACCACAGCTTTGCAGAGGGCTCGCTTTGATTATTATAACTACAGCGAAACATGTGTTGTCAGGTACTCCTTTCATCTGTTTCCATCAAACAAATGAATTGGGGCCAATGTGGCCCTTCTGGTGGATGAAATGTCCCACTTAGGCTCTCAGATGGCAAATAAAGGCTTCCTGGCTTACCACATACTGAAATGTCAGTTTTTATTGACAAGTTTTTACTGGCAACATTTGATTGAGTAATCGTGGATCAGATTATGCCCTGCAGTTTGTTTATATACTCAGCTTGATGACAGACTGACGCAGAAGGGTTTTCCGAACAGTCAGTGAGTTAAAGCTAGACTGAACTGTGTAATGCAAAGCCAGGACGAACAAGAACCACACGTTCATGATTTTTTTTTTCCAAGTCTTGTGTCTTGCAGCTGAACTCTGACCTACAGTTTATTGCGCCTCAGTACTTCTGCTCAATAAAGACAAACACAAGCTGATATCTTGACCACACATCTAAACAGCTTTTAGATGTGGGTCAGAGGTGCGACTGTGCAGCAGAATGGCATCGCAGGCGGGCAACCTCCGCCATTCATATGACACAATAATAAATGTATGGCTTTGTCCTTCACCTGGCAAACACTTGATGGCGAAGTACATGTTTGATGAATGTCTCAGCTTGGTCCTTTGTAGCATTCTCTTTAGTGTGAAGAAAATTAAGATATTTTCCTGTTTTTCTCCTGTGAGCTGTATGGATTGATTTTTCGGTAAGTCCCATATTTGTTTCCCATCTAAGCACTTACATCGTGCATCAGTCATGTCACTGTTCCCCACTGATTCCTTCGAAAGAGGCTTCTGTTCAGTGATATCATGTGAACTTGTCATTTTAATCCAAGTGGAATAATGGCATGTTTCTATAGACGATACTCACAGAGGTCAGGGTACTCCAAGTATTTGGAGATTTACAGTTGCTTGATGTAGTATTAAAGGTGGAGTATGTAAGATTTTCAATATTTTCAAAATAAATTAACTAATAAAATAACTACAATCATAATTAGATAGTTTTTTTAAACATGTAGGTTCCAGTCTGTCCATATTTGATGTGTTATAAAATTACAAGTTTAATTAATGACAAAGACCCTTCTTAAATGTTTGCCTACCAGTAAAAAAAAAGTGCTTTTTGTCATTTGTCATTAAATAAACTTGTAATTTAATAACACATCAAATATGGACAGACTGGAACCTACATGTTCAAAAAACTATCTAATTATGATTGTAGTTATGTTATTAGTTAATTTATTTAGAAAATATTGAAAATTTTACATTCTCCACCTTTAAGTCACAGGTGATTAAGAATCAAGCCAACAATAACAGACAAGGAAAATGTCAGAAATCCAGTCAGTCAGCTGCCAATGATTCCTATGTTAACCAAAAATAAAAATGTCTCATTCATGGAATTCTTACATGCCTGTCTGGAAGCTTCAAGGCCTCTTGGGAAAATCTCTAAACGCTTTGCACGTCTGGATTTACTACAATTTATTAAATTCTTCTAGATAAGTCAACTGTTGTATTATAAATTAAGTGTCTATGAGCTTCTATCTGAGGGTCTGTCTACAAGTGTTCTAAAGTCTGAACTAAGGATTAGTATTTTGTAATACTAATACTAATACTGTAATAAGTGATAACTCTTGAAGTAATTTGATATGCATGCTTTGGTCTGGCTGCTACCATACACTAAACCATCACTGCAGTCTTAAGTTACATATACTGTGGAGCGAGCTTTCATTAAGAACTTCTCTATATTATGCTGCATTAATTATGAGTAATTATATCATCCAGATGGTGAGCAGTGTTAGTGTTCTCCAGACACAGTTCTTACAGTTCAGACCAAACAATTCAATTCTTGTCTCACCAAGTGTGATTATACTTGTTCTCTGAGTCCTTAAGAAAGTTATTTAACAAACACTGAGCACGCTAAACTGTACCTTTTTCTCAGTGTGACTTCTGTGTAGCTACTCTGCAATTAAGGTATAATTGTGCTGTTTTCTATTGTGCTGTCCATCTTTATGTTAGATTTTTATATCCTTCTCTGCAAGACACTTGTGAAGTGTGCATTTTTTTGCTTTCTTAGTTTATTGGTTTGGTGAGACTGCCAGCTCCAGAAACATTACTTTTGTTTTCAAACGTTTTCCATTTCACAGTTACTATCACCGTTGTGCTCATGGACACACCTAAAGCTTATAAATAATTATAATAACTGTATAAAGGTGTTTAAATCTACGCCTTATGACACAACCACTTCTTTTAAAAAATTGGATTTTGAAATGTTCAGGTTTCCTTTTAGCCCTTGGCAACACCTATTCCCATTTTCTCTGGTGTTAAAATCTTTTTTAGATTGCCACATCATAGACAACTCTTCTGCTCCTTGTCAATAACAATCATATCTGGTTTATTAGCCAGCAACACCTTGTCAGACTGGAACTTGAACTGTGCAAAGCTTTGTAATTTTCAACATTTGTATTTGTGTTTCCACTGGGAACTGGGGAATTCTAATCTACAGATGTTTTCTATGTATCATCTCAGGCACTTGCTTCCGCCTCATGTTACAACCTACTGCCAGGTATGGGACTTCAGGGCATCTTTTCTCAGTCTGCACCTGGGATCCAGTTTGTTGTACTAAAACATTCCCTCTTAATGGAACTACTGTTTGGAGCCTGTTCTTGTACTGTCGAGATCAGAGTATTTCTCTGCCCTGGAGACTGAACCTTTCTGCCCACTGGTAGTACTTCTTGATTTCAGCTACCTAGAGGAACTTGGTCAACAATGATATTTTTTCTCTTCATCTCCTTTTGTCTTCTGAGCTCCTGACAGATTCGTTGGTGTTCTTTGTCTCATTGCAGATAGTTGCCCCGGCAAGAACTGTTGGCATCATCCCCATGGTATGTGGCACTGTTGAAGGTGACGTGTGATTTGTAATTGGCCTCCAGTGTTGCTTTACACTGCTACACTGGCTTCTTAATGAAACTTCTCAGTGTCTTGTTAACTTTGTGTTGTGCCAAGCTATCTGTTAGCCTTGTGTGGGGCAATGAGTCCAAACCTTTCTTGAAATCAGTGGAGACTGTACAAAGGCTGGTCTGCCTACTCTTGCAGTCTTGTGGTTGCTCTGTTGACCTGTCGCTGTAGATGCCCTCATATTTTTTTGTTAGCTCTGCTCATATTGACTTTTATGGCAACCTAACTTTTTAAGTTACTTAGGTTGATTTAAATATCATAAATGATAAGTTTTTAATAGATTTGTTGAATCAATTTGTAAGCTGCACATTGTGGTGTTAACACTAACAACGTAACAGATCATTTATGTTCCTGCATAATTAATGTGGGACATATTTGAGAATGCAGCACATTCTGCTAAATGTTGCTTTAAAAGTAAATGTTGTGATGACAGTAAAATGCAGATAAGATTTCATGAAAGTGTTCTAATGTTCTCACACAGACTCTCTGCTACAATTGTGCAGATAATGAAAAACCCATATTAAGAAGCTAAACGACTCCAACACATATTCCTAAAAGACACGTGAAACTGTTTGATTTAAAAAATGAAACAGAAAACAAAAGAGGTGCCTATAAGGACTTAAAAATGAAAGAAACAACCAACACAAAAAGTCTACTAAGGATGCAGTATGTCAGTAAATGAGACTAAAAATATCACAAAGGATATACAGAGCATACAAATTGCAAAGTTGCACAGATAAGCAGATATAACAATATACAACATGAGTCTTAAGTTTGTAAATGTGAAATAAATATCAGTAAAAAAAAAAAAAAAACTAACTATAGACAGAAACTAACAAAATGACACATAAAATGAAAAAGATCACAAAGATGACACAAAATTACCAGAATAAGTCAGTGAAAGAAACAGAAAATTACCTTATTATACACAAACATCCAAATGAGACATAAATTAACCATGAAAGGACAAATAAAGGGGAAAATGTCTGCTATAAACACAACTGGATATGCAAACCAAACCAAAAATAGCCTCTACTGTGTTTCCTCATCTCTTTTTTTTTCTCTTTTTAATGGATATGACATTTCAAAAGAAAAAACATGTTCATTGCTATTAATATTCTTATTTACTGGAAATAAATGCATGCTGTTGTGCTCTTTGAAATTAGCAACGGTTATCTGAAAGAATGGGGTGATATTTTATAATTGGTTAAATAAAAGTGAGATCCACCTTCAAGGTTCACAAGAAGCTTAATCTTGTTTGATAAGTGACACCAATTATGACGGAAGGAGGCTAAGAACATGTGATCGTTGTCTGACACCAAAAGATGGTGTCACATCATGTCTCTTTAAATTTGTGACTTCTTAGTTTAATTGAACCGGTATGAGGTGTTTGAGTACACGCGTGACAGACGAAAAAGTGTTTTTACTGATGAACACCAACCTCTCCAGATTTTCCCCACACAGCTTTCACACAGCACGTGCTAAACTGAAATGAGAGGGCAAGTGCGACACCTAGTGCCCATCATCGTTATAACAACGAGCAATGCCAAACTGAATCATACATGAGTCACTTGAAACAAAACATAATTGCAATCCCTTTCATGAGCACTTCACACTAATTTTGAATAAGTCATCCTGCATGTTGTCATCGTGCACATGTACAATGGATGATTTAATTATTCACAAACCAACCTAAATCCTATATATACTTGACCTGGTTTGGGGTTTCCCAACGGCACACACCATGAGAAAATGACTTTGTCATGTGCATTCATAGGAACTAAAATACCCTGCACATGCCACTTACAATGATAAATCTCGAGGCCAAAGTCAGCAGGGGGTAAAGAAGTTTTCGCACTCCACATTCTTGGCAGCTGAAGGCACTTCTCCATATTGAGCTCAGATGGTGCCAAGTGTCCTCAGACTCTCTGGTGGAGGTTGAATACACCCTATCTGCAGAGATTGTTTTCACAGTATGACAAAAACTAATTTCAAGCAATAAATTAATTTCACGCTGCTGCCTTAGAATTAATTGCATCTTTACAGAAGTGACGAAGTGATGGCTCAAGCACTCTTGATAAGAGTGGACACATAAAGTGGGCAATCGAATTATGTGGCAAATCAGGGCTGTTGCTTTACAGTATGCAAACCTGGGGAGCATTTTTGAGAAATCCTCAAGAGAAATTGTAATTCCTGCAAGGTTTTTTAATTAGAGATAACATTTTTCATGTTAACATTCAGCCTCCATGACAGGTGAGCTGGTTAGTTTAATCGAATGAGCTTTAAAGAAATGTTTCATTTACCTGTTTTTAAGTTAAGGAATTGAAGCTGAGTCAGGTATTTTATTAGATTTGTTAGTGCCATGTTAGACTCATTCCACCCTGGTTCTCAGTTTGAACTAATGTGAAACATTTCACACTCATCGGGTGGTGAGAATCTATAAATAAACTGTCAAATGATTTTGCTGCTCAAGTAACTTTCATTCCCAAGTCGCAGTGCAAAGTCATCGCTGTGAGTAATCCTCGAGTCATAGCATCCGAGAAAAGAAAACATGACCAGCAATGCAGTTTTTCTTCAATAGGCGACCTTTGCTTTCAAAAACTGAACCGTCGTAGCTTTTAATTGCAGATTCCAGCATTGCTGTTTTACATTTGACTTACTAACTCAAAATTTTCCTAATTGGCTCCTGTAGGAATTTATACACAAACCTCGGATTTTCACATCTCATTCACATCTTTACCTAATCGTGACAGTTGTGACAGTACAACTTTCATTCTGTGCAGGTTCTATTGCTTCATTTTTCACAAGATTGCTGTACTTGATCATAGCAGGAGGCCAGTTTCATTCCAGGAATTAATTCCCCCCTTTTCTGCCCTCTCCTGTCAAATTTACAACTCATTACCACAATCACTTGACAGATGGTCCTATCTAGTTTCTAAATTCAGCATCAGATTCATTTGGAGATGCATGATTTTCATCATGACATGCATCATCAATACTTTTGACCACAAATTCTCATTTGTATGATCTATCAGTTAGTCATCCATATCTACCTGTAACATAGCATCAAGGATTCTGAGGGGGGTTTGTTGTGTATTAATTATTTACATGTCTGAATAATTCAGCACATGACTTCACTCATTATAAAAAATCCAATTAAAGCTGATAAGACATAATTCTTCCTGAAAGAAGCAAAGTGTGCTTAAAATGTTCTTTACTGTTAATGTATAAAGTATGTCCTGCTTTGTGTACTGCTGTGTCAAAAGATAGAGGGCAGTAAGTCCACTTGATCTGCAGCAAACTGAAGGTAAACATTAGCTTGTTGCAGAGAGACTTGGCTGTGTTCTAACAATATTCTACTAAAAGTGCCACTCCTCGTAAATCATTCACCAGGGTGCAAATGGGCTGAGCACAAAGAGCACTTGTTTAAACTAAACTAGTCTGTTCTTTGTTTGTACCAAGCTGAATCACAGCGATTTACCACTGTATTGATAACAATAAGAAAACTAGTCATACTGCATGCAAACTTCAACAAATTTAGATGTTTCATGAATATTTTAACTGAAAGTTATTTAAAAAGCAGACAGGAGCAAAAAAAAAAAAAAAAAAAGAAAGAAAAAGAAAATTTCCAAGCTTCCACAAATGCATTATTGCACTGACATAAGCATACATATGTGACAATAGAACCCCTTCAAAAGGCAACATTTTATTGAAAATGGGTTGTTCTTACATCAGGACAGTCTTACATTCAGACAGCTAGGGGCAGTGTCGCACCACACCCCTACTATACACACCATCATGTTGACTTTCACATGATTACTGTCAGTATGTTGCAATAGCCTCGAGATCAGGCCAAAACTACGCCCTGTTGGCTGCAAACACATTCCAGACCTTTGCAGCTGGAATATAATTACTGCATGATATAAGAAGGCTGAACTGGCTTCCAGGTGGAAAAATCACCGAAGGTCAGCTAATATTACCACATAAAATTGGAATTCAACATGAAATATTATGCAAAAACATTCAAAAGGCAGGGATATTACTGTCTTTAGTCACTTGAGATTCTCCTCCCAAAACTATGTTAAAAAATCTATAAAATTTCATAAAAATGAGCCACAAAATTACAAAATTGCACTTAATGTGAACACAGATGATTAACAGAAAAACAAAATACCAGAAGCTGTTTTTTTTTTTTTAAATCAACGCAAAAACCTAGCAGCCCCTTCTCTTCTTAAATATCTTCTTGAACAAATCCAAGGCTCCAAAAGCAAAAAACAAGTGAACACATGCTTACTGCAAATTCTGTACAACTGTATGCATCTGTTTTCAGTGCAAAAGACTTAAACCAAAAAGAATAACAACAGAAAAGAACAAAAAGCAACATATAAATGCACACACACTAACACCAACTGCTTGCTCTTTATATTCATTCATGTTTAGGGGCATATCAAGCATTCAGATCCAGGCACTACTATTTAGAAGTGTTTTCTGCTCATGTCTTTCTGCAAACATCTGCAAGACATTTGAACTTTGGCCCAAGTGTGTTTAGAAAGTCAAGGTTATCATTGTCTCCATAATCACTGCAGCATCCCACAGAGCCAGCTACTGAGCCCGTCCCTTCATAGCCATAGGAGTGGATTATGTCGTCAGCATATCGTCCGTCTCCCTCTGTTCTCATATAATCCAGTTTCTGTAAGACAAAAGTGTAAGGGAGGAGGAGTGTTATTTTTTTTGTGACTAAGACTGTGCGATGGGTGGGGAGATACTGCACAGTGTCATAATGCAAGTCATGATATGACTGACAGTCAAATATTACGTATGGAACAAACTCACCAACAAGTTACAGAAATAATATTTCTCACAATGAACTTGAGAAATATTAAAGTTTACAGAGGATCCTATCACTGCTTAAAGAACAAGATTATATTACATGTGGGAGTTCCCGCTGTTCTAAGTGATTACACAGAAGTTATTAAACCTCAGAGAACGAAAGCGGTTTGCACTCGGACATCTCTCATTCTGTTTCTTTTCCACATTTGGTGCCATCTTCCAGCCTGAACCGTGTTTCTGTCACATAAAAAAAATCAAAAACATCTGAACATTACCCTGTCTAGATAGATGCCATTTGTCTGCCAGGTGTGAAGATAAGATGAATCCTGGGCGAGATGTCTGTAGTCAAATCCCATGCCGTTTCCAAGAATCTGACTTCCAACATGCTGACCGTAGTGGTGTTCATACTGGCCGGAAGAGTATTCTTGCATTTTTTGAGTGGAAATAGCACCTTGATAAATTCCATTGTCATGAATGCTGTGGCCTCCGATTGTGCTAGAGCTCTTGTTTCCCAGCCATCCCGCATTCAATGCAGAACCCTTAACAGAACCTTTTAATGTCTGCTCCATGCCCATGGTGATGAGATTAGAATCCTACGGAGTAAAATAAGTAACAGTTAAATATATATATATGAAGCAAACGAAAAATAAACAAGTTAAAGTTACAGTAAAGTTTCATAACCATCGTCATGGTGTTATGGTGTCATGGTGTAGTCCTTCAAGTGAGTAGACAAAGCAGAATCTCCAAATACCTTAGAGTAAGTACCATAGCATAGCTACCTGCCTATCCTTTACAACTGTGGACAATGCTTTGTAAGGATGTCCTTACCACTTCATCCCCTGGGGCCTCGGTGTTTGATGGAAGCAAGTGTCCACCACTGTACCCCATATCTTCAAGTTCCACTTTCTCTCTCTTTGTTAAGCAGAAAAATGCCAGAAGTAAAACTGTAATAACAGAGCGAGGATGTTAAAAATAAATATGCACCAAGTGCATATTTTGCTATATGCAGTCACTACTTGCAGTGAGTATGACAGCTAAACATGCTGCACCATATTATCATATGCCATTTCTCAGCTCATAACTATTAATAAATTTAAAGGAAACCTTTAACTTACGACCTTTTATTATCTCAGTAATGCATTACGTTTTGTACAGTTCACTTTCTCCACAGTAGAAATCTACACTTCTCTAATGCCAAGGCAATAACAATGAAGGACTCACAGAGCAAGAGGAGGAGGAGTAGAGGCAACAGCAGAGCCAATGCACCCAGCGGCCCAAATGTCACTGACTTTTCTTTGGCTATGCATACTCCATCCTTACATTGGCAGATCATTACTTTTGTCGTCTGTGCTTCACCAAAGCCTTGCAGATCTCTGACAATCAGGGTGACTTCGTGTATCCCTCTAGGAAGCTCCTTCACCGGCTGCAACACTGCGGCTGTTGCTATGGATGAAAGGACAAATGTAATACAGACAATTTATTTCCAAATTGAAAATAATGATCAGGGTATTTTAGAATACTTTAGCATAGAATCTATCAAAAAACACACTATTTACAGCAAAAATGCAACTCCTGTAAACCACATGTGAGTGTGGCATGTGGTTTACAGGAGCTTCCATCAGGTATAGAGCCACTTTTGCAGGAGTGAAATGTCAAAAACTGGATATGAACAAGCTGCCGGTGGCCAAACTTTAAATGAATGGAATGTGAAATATTTAAGAGGATTAAAACTGCCAGCCAAGTATTTTTCTTTGTGATGACTGTTAAGTGTTTGTGCTAATATTGGCTCTTAGGGTAAGTAATGGATGCTTCCTGTTATGTAACAATGTGCAATGCTTAAAGAATTATTGAGGGCAATTTGTATCCAGTTTATGTTTTAACTGGAACTCAAAGCTGTAAGACAGATCTCATTTATGACACACCATGCAAGATCTGGAGTCAAACGGTTTTCTTAGCTGCTATTTTACAGACCCTTTTATCAAGAAAAGGGCTATAAAATGTCATTTTAAAAGGAAGTCTAAAGCGTTACCACTGTATTTTGCCTAGTGTGCCAAGTTAAGCTAACTTTACGGATATAAATATCAGCAATTTTACCATTTTTAACAGGTACAAAAGTTATCCAAAAGATGGGTGTGATTGCTGCACTTTCAATACTGTCTCAATTCAGTGCATCAAGTTGGAACCATTTTTTCTCCCTCTCTTTCTCCCAGCTAGGACAAGCCTCAATCTTCTAAATAAAAATGGACATGGTAGGGAAATATAAACATTTGCAACAATTATTAGCAAAGTCTGCATCAGCCACTAAGGAAGCAGAAGTTAATGAGAAGTGGGCTACTGGGACATGATATTCATTGACTTCCAAGTCAGATTATCTTATTTGAGGCTTTGAGCTCCAAACTAGTAGACTGGCTCCAACAGTGTAGAATGAGAGATCATGGGAGCAAGTTTGAAGGGCACGAAATAAATATGAGGCCTGTGTGGAGGATAGTGAGTACCGTCCTCTCACACCCCTATCTACTTGTTCAATTATCAGGTTTGCTCTTCAATATTTACATTTACTAAGCACATTAAACAACAAAGATTTGGAGAAGGATGCCCTGAACACAGTCTTGTCGACGTTCAGTTGGTTCAGTTGTGTTTTGATATTAATAGCTTATTCTCTGGTCAACATGTAGTGATTAATAAAACCTGATGGGGTTTTAATCCGTTTTATTCGTGACCATATAAAAAAAAGTATCTGATCATATCTTCCCAGTTAGCATGATCATTAAAAAAAACACAATCGCTGGAATGTTAATTTTTGTTTTAAAAGAATTTTTGTTACACAACAAATGATTACAAAAACAAATTCTTACCATTGAATGGTTTCACAGACCATTTTCCATCATCTTCAGGTGGAAAACTAAAGGTGAATGGGGAAGAGAAAGGAGTACCGTCTTTGTCGTCAGCAACCACAATCACAGAGCCAAGCTTTTCCTCTTTGTCCTCACACAAGACCAAGTTAGGGGGGATCACTGGCTTATTGTCATTAACATCTTCAATCACAAGGATCACAGTTCCTGTTCCCGTCTTGGATGCTGAAATTGAACCATATGAAACTGGTTATCATGATATAGACATGGACAATTTTATTTTCTGCATTCAAGTTTGTGCCAGTTCTTCTGAAATTTACAATTTGCCAGGTACTAAAACATAATCTAGACTGGCACTAGACACCATTATTATGAGTCATAAATGAACAGTCACATTGTATCATGTCAACGAGTTAGAGCAGGCCGGATTTTCAGGTAGGTACAAGGTCAGTTTGGGACTGTTATTAACCTTTGGCTGTTATAGTGGCATTATCTAAAGGCAAGGCAAAAACAAACTGTTCTCTGTGATGATCTGACAGACAAGACGCATTCCTCAAGCTCTGTATTTGTTCAGTTTGGCAAACATCCATGAGGTTAAGGATTAACCAGCGGCACTATGATGACAGTTCTTATTACTTAATTACTATGATGGGATGTTAAGTTTCCCCACAGTTATGAACTGGAACTTGCTATGTTCAGACTGTCTGGTTTAGAAAATCAGAAGCGACTTACATTTATCAACAGCCTTCACTGTGATGTTGTAGATCCCATCCTGGACAAAATCTGACTCTCTATCAATTGTGTTTGCAACTCTCAGCTCTCCCGTATTTCTGTCCAAATTGATCCAGAAAGCTGGGTCGTCAGTCTTGTAATACCTAAACACAGTGGAAAAAGTGTTTTACCAGCATGTTCAGTTTACTAGTCAAAGCCTGCCCTCCAGTGTTTCAGAGAAGTAACATAAACTTAAGCTGGGGCTCTTGCATTTCTCTTACAACAGAGACCACCATAGAAGATAAATATTCATTTTAGATCAACTTAAGTCACAATAAAAAAAGATTGCTTACATGATGCCGTCAGCGCTTTTGGTCTCAGGGTCTACCGCCGTATAAGTTCCTATTAGTGTTCCATTTGGTGTGTTCTCCTTGACATTGATGCGGATAGTAGGAGCACTGAACTGTGGGCCTTCATCAACATCGGTAACGGTGACATCCACAGGGACAGACAACCACTGGGCGGTGGTGCCAACAAGCTTTGCTTCATTTTGGGCCGAAATCTCAAGCCTTACATTTTTGTTCATCTCATAATCCAAGGGCTAGACAAGAAAAAGTGTAAAAGAACTTCAGAGTGAAATACAGCTTTTACTTTGTTATATCATACCGTCATTTTAAATGAAGACTTTTCATGAATTAATTGTTTTGTACCCATTAATGTCTTGAATAATGAGCTCACCTTTACAACATACAAAAGCCCCTCGTTTGTTTTAGGATCGGAGTCGATCCTGAAGTTTCCATTTTCATTTCCTTTAGTGATGATGAATTTGGAAATCCAGTTTGGTGTGTTTATCAAATCCCTATCTTCCACGGGAATTCTGAGAATAAGCTTTTCACTTTCATTTTCTTGGATACTGGCTTCATACTGAAAACATAGTAATGAATAAAAGTGCTATTTCCGTCGCAATTAATCTCTCCAAAAAATAATTCATCAGTAACATTATGCCTGTTTTTCTTAAACACTTACGGATGTTTTTGTGAACGTCGGTGGGTTGTCGTTGATGTCACTGAGAGTTATTGTTGCTGTTGCTGTACTGAACAGGCCATGTGGAGCACCGTTCAAATCTTGAATCTTTACCGGCACCATGTATGTATCTTTCGCCTTCAACAGAAGCATGACAACAAAACATTAGAAAAAAGAAAGTCGGATGTCACGCTGAACTAAGACATGGAAATATGCCAGAGCGCCACATGTACAATTAACACATCAAATCTTTAAGGTGTTACGGCTCACCTCTCTGTCAAGAGTGCTGAAAGCTGTAGTGATGACACCTGTGACTGGGTGGATGGCAAAATACTTTGAATCATCCAAGAATGTGTATTTGATCCTAATATGATCGGTGTTATTAGCGTCTCTGTCTGAGGCGTTCACTTTCCCCACCACCGTACCTGTTTTGGAACAATCATAAATTATAGCACATATAAAAGTCAGTTTCAGCAGAAATGGGGAGGGGGGTGCATTCTTTATGTTCCTCACCAACGCTGCTTTTCTCAGCAACAGTAAACTGTAGCTGGCCTTCGAATTGAGGAGCATTGTCATTTTCATCATCTATTATTACTTCAAGGTCCAAAGGTAAGTCTGCTTCCACTCTTGTTTTTGCATCATAAACTCTGATCAGTAACTGTGAACACAGAATTAAATGTTACTAATTTAACAAATACATGCAAATATACAATATTCACAAAAGAAAGCGCCATATATCATATATATATATATATATATATATATATATATATATATATATATATATATATATATATATATATATATATATGTATACATTTTTTTTCTTCCCATAGTCAGATTAATGATTTCAACTCGACCCAGAGTCATAAACAAGTAAGCCAAATACAACAAAACTAAAAAGAATTAAAATTTGGTAAAATGATGAAAAACAAATTTTTACTTAAAGTGGAAATATTAATGTTGAAAGTCTTGTATCTAATTCTGACCTGGGTAAGTATTCTCAGACAAGTCTCAGTAAGACACTACTGGCTGACACTACTGACACTACTCTTCCTTGTGTGTTTAAAATCAGACACATTTATTTTCCCTCCAAAGTTTGTTTATTTCTGTTTTCATTAAGCAACATGTATATTAAACAAAAACAGAACCTTTTCACTGAGCACAGGAGAAAAATGGTTGAGCGCCTTGTGATTAACAACACCTGAGTGACAAGACAGCTGACCTTAAATAACCCAGGCCACCATCCACCACAGGCCGAACATAAAAACATAAAAGAGATGCTACTCCCTGGGGGACTTAACAAAAGAAAACACATCTCCTGCACAGTGAGCTTAGTAAAGCAAGCCAGCAATAATATTTAGCTTAAAGATAAATATAATTTTAGGAGCTGAGTTGCTGCTTTTATCTAACCGATTATGTTTTTAGTTTCTTTGTGCTTTAAAGAAAAAGACATTTCCATTTTCAAGTTTTTTTTTGTTTTTTTTTTCCTGATTAACAAAATTTTTGTGACCAGCATTAATTTATAAGGGCATTATTGCTGGCTGCAGCCCGTTTTTTCACACTTACCATCAGTAATGGATACTCTTCACGATCCACTGCTCGGTTCACAGACAGCATCCCAGTCTTTTCGTCAATGCTGAACAACTTCTCTGGAGGCCGATCCACCCCAGTTCCACTGATGGTGTAGTACACCTCGCGATTAGCGGCTGCATTTGATACAACCTGCAAATAAACAAATAAATACATATAGTCAAGTTAACAACAACAATAAATCGTTTATCATAGTTAAAGCAGCATACTCAGGCATATCACAGCTCATAATGCAGGGAAATACATAATGAGATTTAAAACATGAGTGTATTCAAATCCTGATTTGTCTTTAAATACATATGTGTAATAAACAATTTTTCATTATCTGCATGAAGTTCCACAAGTGTATCTTTGTGAGCGAATAACAATCGGGAAAAGTAAAATTGCAACACAGAAAGTGCTTGTTTAGTCTGCCATTGTATACATTTCTAGTCTTCATCCTCCAGCCTCAGGATATGACAGATGTTGTGCATTTGTGCTAATTCATGTTTTGTTCAAAATGTGGAATCACATAAAGCTTCTTATCTCAACAATGCTATTACCTCTTCCAGTTTTCTTGGAAAAGGCCCCTTGTCATTCTCCAGTAAACTGAGAGGTGGAGGGCTCCAACGTCGTTTGAAGCGTTTCAGCAGGACTTGGCCCGAGTACTGTGGCATGAAAACAATTCATTCTTAATAAAAAATGATAATAAAATAAAAATAAAATAAAAATAAAATAAAATAAAATAAAATAAAATAAAAATAAAGACCCATTAACCTTCGAGAGGAACTAATGCGCAGCACACTTACATCCGTCTCCTGTATTGTTTGTCGGACAAGGTGTACTTCCATCTCCCTTCCCGGTCCACTATTGTCCTGAGCTTTCACAGAAAATGTCCGCCCTGTTGTTGCCACTGATACTGGAGTCAGTGTAACTATTGCTCCATTACTATGGACTGCAAAACTGGTGTCTTCCACGGTTAAGCGCAAGGATTTAACGTCACAGCCCGCTGTTTCAACTATGAAAACAGTCATAATACAGAAAAAAGTGAAGTAAAAGAAAACTAGTCAAAAAAGCGGGTACAACACACATAAAAATCACGTAAAACACACAAAACGTTTGGACATTGAGACATTTAAAATAATAAGCAAGTGTACCTTTTGTAATTTGGTATCCAACCGGAATAAACTGTGGCACGGGGACGTGGAGAGAGTCGGGGACATAACACGACTCCACTCGGGACAAGCTCTACAAAAGAGTTCTCCTCAGTTTGAAACACTAAACTTGGGTTGATATTTATTCTCTTCTCTTCTTTCTTTAACGGGACTAAAGTCACCTACGAACAAAACCTATAATTGCATTGTATAATTGCGAAGACAAAAAATACACTTACCAAAAGCGAGCAGATGGTGATAATAAAAACTTTCGCCATATTTTTTAATAAAACTCCCCGGACTTGGTTTCGATTTTGTGGATGAAGTTGTGTGGATTTCAGCTTCGCGGTGTGTTTTTCACCCGTCTCGCCTCTACTTGTCCTCCAGTCACGAGCTGGCGGACTGCGCCGTTTCTGCGGCAACGGGCAGGGACTCGATACAGACACACCTTAACACACCCTCCACAAAAAGCTGACGATGAACAGCAAGTTGATCACCTTGGGGCAGGGTGTTGCTCTCTGTCTCTCTTCTCCCGTGCATAGTACACAAAATAACTCCCAAAAACAGGAAAATAAAAAAAGTTTTTAAATATATTTATCCGATTTATTTCATAACCCACCAGGGGGAAACAGTGCTTTATGTTTTTGCCAGCTGGAGCAGGATGCTGCAAAGAACCAAATGATAGTAAGATAATGTTGATTTACTGTAAATATATGTATATAGGCTATATGTCTGGCAGGTAGCTAAGAGGCTTTCTCTGTTTATGCTTCAAATGCTGAGTTTTCTCTTTCTAATAACTTATAGAAAGTGATTAGTATGCTTCATTTTACAAGACTTCTCCCAGGTCTGCACAGAGGTTGACCCCTAGCTTGCTCCTCCCCTCCCTTCTGCAGCTCCACACAAGCATTCTGGCAGCAGGAACTGAACTGGGTTTCTCACTTAACACCACAGGAATGTGAGCCTGAAAGCTTGGTCTGGGGGAGGCTGTACTCCCACAAACAGAGCACTCACTATCTCTATAAACAGCTGATAAAAGTGAGGATGTGTCATTTGGAACATATTGAGAGTGAATCCACCGCAAATGGAAGGCTTTGTTCTAAAAGGGCCTAAGGAAGTCAGGTCGTGGTGGGGGGCTGCCACAGGAAAGGTGAGAAAAATGTCAGGAAGACAGCTTGCTGTGAGTCATGGGTGTGGACATAATGACAGGGCTTAGAGATGGGAGTCACCGACAGCAATGCAAAACAAACTTCTCCTTTCTGAGTTTGTCCTACACTAAAGTAAAAAAACAAAAAATGTTGTTGGCTTCAGAGGACTGTTGTGTTTCTGGTTAATGAAATGGTCACACTATATCTGAGCCTTCTCTCCCTCTCTGGTCACGCATTGTAGCATACTTTGATAAGATAAGCCCTCAACTGATAACATTTCAGATTTCATAATAATCCCTGCATTGCTTTCCTGCTGAGTCTTGCAGTGTAAAATTAGCAAGAGGCAAATCTTCTCTGGACTTAAGAGATCCAATCTAAATATATTAACGTTGAAATTACGATTTCAAACTGTACATCTTGAGCAACTGGACGTTACACAGTGTGCCTTTTTCATTTGAGTACACCTGTTCTTTGCTTTGTCAATTCAGGTGTTACGCTGGGTGTGTCAACAACATGTTGTGAAATGCAGTTTTTCGCAGACATCGGCATGACAACATGCAGACAACTTTGCTACAATGATTTGGTCGAAGCCTGGAGGGCAGATGCGTCATTTGATGCAACTTATGTATGAAAAATGACAGTTAAGAAGACAGAGATTTACTCATCGTCGGATTAGTAGAAATACTTTGAGTCATTAGGTGTAAACTGATATTTGCATTTGTCTTTATTAGTCTGTTTTGAATAGAAAAACTGACACATCAAATATGATCAAACAGTTGTTACACCCAGCTGTTTCATACGTCCTGATATGCCTCTGTTCACTGGAACTAATTCAGTGTGTGACTTTACTGATACTGCACCTCTATCTCAGCATTCAAATTTATTGCTCAGTCAAATCCAAGAAAAGGAGATTGGTTTCCGAGGCAATGTCGCCACAATTTGATGTGCCTTAGGACACTGGTGTCTTTACAGAGTCTGCATTTGCCAAAGTGGTTTGGTCTCTTAAACTGGAAAGAGATATGAGTCCCCACCCACCATTTAAGAGACAAGTTTTACTGCATTTTAAAATAAATATTCAGTGATAAGCCTGGTAACAGTTTGTTTACAATTTTAAAAAAAGATGTCTGTCAGAAGTACATATACTTCATATTTAAACAGCTTGTCTATAACTTTATTTTCTTTTCTTTTATCCTGTATTTGTCAGGCATCATATGACGCTACTGAAACCGCTCATTTAGCTCTGCACTTTTGGCTTGTGTGCTGACTGGCAAATAAATCACTTTCACTGTGGTAACAACCAAAAAAAAACCCAGTAAAACTGAAAAAGAAAAAAAACTTCACTCTCCTCGTGAGGCAAGATGAAACAAGTACCGTTTTCCTTTCTTATATCCCTTTACCCATACAGCATGTTTTTTTTATTGTGCATTACCAAGCTTACGTACTTGTGCCAATATGCACTTCTTTTCCTTAATTACTCAGTAAAAGAAATACGCCATGCTAACATGCTCACACATGCACACAGTAAAAACTGTGGAGCTTAGCTTGGGAATTTCACAGTCACTGGTGGAGTTCCACATACAAGTGAGAAACCAGTATTCCAAATGACTGCATTTTTTTCCATCTCCAAAAAGCTAAGATCACATAAAAGATAAACTTAAGCATATACTGTATGGTGAAGATGACAGTGAGGTTATTATTATTGTTTTGTTCCCATAAATTATTATTTCACATCTTTTGCTTCACAACAACCCTTTTGTTTGGGAACTACCCTTTAACACCACTCAGTTGTGTCACACTGAAACCATTCAAGCAATTTGGTAACTAAAATTACTGTAGAAAAGAGCAATTAAATTTTTCATAATCCTAAATGTAAAGTTATTAATTTTAACAGAAGATCCTAAAGAGAAAACTTTATTAGTGATAGCCATACCAACAATGTATATGTTTGTTACATGTTTGGATGGTTCAGAGAAATCTAGACTGATGAATTTCTTTCTTTCTTTCTTTTTCTATTAATTACCTTTGCATTATTCACTAATTAATTTCCACCATTTGTTTATCTTTTGACTATTTAATGTTGAAAATAATATCTTTATGAAGATTATTTTATATATTTATTTTCACCAGTAGTAGAACATGTGAAGTTTGTGTCACATGCTACTTTGAGTAGAGCCAGGCCATATTGTGTCCTGGCTGCTTTGAGGTTGTCTTGTATGTAGACTCTTCTACTTGTATGTAGAACTTCAGGATAATCTTTCTGAACAAACCGTAGCATCAGCTTATAAATTATATCTATGTCCAAATTTATTGCATAAACATATTATTTAGCACTATGCAAGTATCATATTTGGTTTAAATCATAAACTAGCCGAAAGAAAACCGGCTGAATTTAGTAAAAGATTACATTTAGAAATAATATATGTGTGTAGAGACAGAAATGGGGAATGGGTGTGTGTGTGTGTGTGTGTGTGTGTGTGTGTGTGTGTGTGTGTGTGCGTGCGTGTTTGGGGGGGTTTACACCTTGGTTGAATGAGGTATATGAGCCCCAAATAGATTATGTGTAGCGACGCCTCTGTTTTACACACATATTTTCACTCCAGACTTTTAAACCACGTCTTGACTCAAGTGTGTCCATTCCCAGTTGCTTCCCTCTGTTTTTTAGGTTACAAGTATTTCATTTCCACTCCCAAACAAAAGGTCGCACCCTACTGTTGCAGGAAAGCAGAATGTTAAAAAAAAAAAAAAAAAGCAGTGTCTTTTCTCCACCCGTTATCAGCGCTTATGACCAGTGAAACGGAGACAAGACCCGCCCAGCTGTAAAAGTTCTCCCTGCCCTTCCATGGGGTCGAAGTCCGTACACAAGCAACAATAGCTTACAGAAGAACTCAAACTGACGCGTTTCCACTTCAACACCAGGATTAAGAAGTTTTCATTTCTCCAGCTGATGGCTTCTCTGCTGACATGTCGCCTTTTCCTTCTGATGGCAGTCCTTGTTATTGTAAGTAAACGATGCGTAATATTTTTCTTTTTACCCCTTGTATCCTGTGTTGGACATCGGGTTTTTTTTTTTCAAACAGGTGTGGCTCCTCTCAAGCGGAGAAGCAGTAGTTTGGTTTGCCACAGTTAAACCAACAAGTATTCGGCTAAATATATAAAGACAAGATATCTCCGGAGCTGTGTGTTTTTTTAGGCTACTTTACTGCGTCGTTGCGCAGTTCTTCCTCTTCAGCAAAGCTGCAACTTTCATGAATATTGAATGTTGGCCACCTGAACGTAATTCTGGTGTCACGTATCACATATATTAGTACTTTTTAAGTTAGTCTAGGTTTTCTTTCTTTCTTTTTTTTGTACTTATGTTTGGTTTGTGGGATATTAAAATGACATTTTTATTAATAAGACACAAGACCGTTTTGACTCACTTCAGCAAAATCAGGTGTTCGCTTTGAACGAACCACATCTTTCTAAAACTAGATTCCCCCTGAGGGCCACATGTAAACAGTGAAATTATCTTTGGAAACAGAGCAACAATGTGCTTCATTATTTTATAATTATTACAAATGCATGGTAATTAACTTTCTCATTTTTTCTTATTTACCTGCAGCTTGTTCCTGCAAGGGGAGAAGGAAATGGAGGGAAGTTACAGAGACGTAAAAGAGAGTGGTTTCTAGCTCCTAGACCGCTCAAGGAGAACCAAGATTACACCACCTATGACTTTATTGCTAAAGTGTGTACCTTGTTTAATTTCCCTGAGAAACTCTGATAAAACTGGCATTATTTTAAGTTTTTTTTAAACAATGTGTATCCACACATATTGTGTTCTAGGTAGAAACTTTTCAGTGTTTAAATTAAACACATCATTATTAATTTAACTAACCTAACTGTGTCTTCAAGTGAGGAATAGAGCATTTCCTCACACACCCAAACTAGCAGACCTCTGTCTTCATACTGAGTCATCTCAGACAGTTGATAATGAATTTCTTTTTCTTTCTTTTTTTCTTTTTTAGAGATTTCCACTAACACACCTACAGTATGCATCTTGTCTAGTTGGTTTTATAAATAGTAGATATTTAAGAGCAAAGTTGTCTGGATGACAAACTACCATGACATTTACATTCTTCAACAGAAATGCTGTACCAAAGCTAGATTTACACGTCCATTTTGAGATGAACAGATTTCCAGAAGTTTCATTCTACAATTTTTGGGTTTCAGATTCGCTCCGATAAGGAGAATTTTACAAAGATAATATATTCTTTAACGGGGCCTGGTGTTGATGAGCCTCCTAGGAATATATTTGGTGTTGACTCCAATACTGGTTTTGTAAAAGTCTTTGCTATTCTGGACCGAGAGACCATCTCCATGTATCGGGTAAGGGCGCTTCAAAACCTTGGTTATAAATGAGTTGTGCTGTTGAAATAAGGTTATAAAGTTGTGCAATAAATATATAATATATAAACAATTAGTGAACTGTAAGCTGTTTGTGTAATTCTTCTTTTAGTTAAAAGGGATCGCAAAATTCATCAATGGGTCCCGTGCTGAAAATGATATAGATCTTATAATTAAAGTTGAGGATGAAAATGACTGCCCACCAGTCATTACAGCAGCACAAGTTGGTTCTGTCAGTGAAGCCAGTAAAACAGGTATCTTCATATCTGCACTGCTATTTGGAAATGTGGCATAGAAAACTTCAAAAATGGTTTCATGCAGTTAAACAACTGAATTATTTGGTCATTTTTTAGGTACTGTTGTCATGAAAGTGACAGCCACCGATAAGGATGAAGAAAACACTCTCAGCTCCGCCATCTCCTACAGAATTGAAAGCCAGAGTAACATCGGTGGAATGTTTTATATCAACTCTAAAACTGGAGAAATCATGGTTCAAAAGAACACTCTAGATAGGGAGGTAAGTTGCAACTGCCCATTAATTAAAAAAGCACATGACGAAGATGCATTTTGCATTCTTCTGAAAATGTTTTTTAGATTTAATATTTGAGACAGCACTCAACTTGGTAAAAAAAAAAAAAAAATTCTGGGATCAATTAATCTGTGCATTCTAAATTTCTTTCTTTTCTTTTTTTTAGAAACAAGACGTATATAAGTTGAAAATTATTGCCTCTGACTTGAATGGACAACCCGGAGGAAACACTGGAACTGGAGAAATTGAGATTAAAATTCTGGACATTAATGACAATATTCCAACACTGGAAAAAGAATCGGTAGGTGTGAGACTACCACTGCAACCTTCTGTCCTTCTCTAAGTGCTTGTATTCTGTGTTTATATGCAATTTTTGCTATAGTACGAGGGAAGCGTGGAGGAGAATACAGTCAACGTGGAAGTTTTGAGGATAAAAGCCATCGACATGGATCTAATTCACACTGAAAACTGGGAGGCTGTGTACACCTTTGTTTCTGGTAATGAGGGGGGTCATTTCAGCATCACAACTGATTCTAAAACCAATGAGGGAATCATCATGATTACAAAGGTAAAGACCATGTGACTGTTTTTATTTCCAACAATAAAATGAAAACAGTGATTTAGATAAAAGACTATTTAAAATATCAACATGCTGACACTGTGCATTATCTCCAGGCCCTGGACTATGAGGAAGTAAAGACACTAAATTTAGCGGTGAAAGTTTCCAACAAGGCAGAGTACAACTTTGGCAGTGGGACTGTGATAGGGACCACAGCAAAGTCCTACCCCATCAAAATTAACGTCCTTAATCAGAAGGAAGGCCCCCGTTTCCAGCCAAGTGTAAAAGTGGTGACTGTCTCTGAGGACCACACGTCCATCTTCATCAACAAAGTCATTGCGACTTATGCCGCGATTGACAGTGATACACTAAAGACTGCCACCAACGTAAGGTACTGTCACTAAAAAGAGGACTTCAAAACAAAGCTGCTGTTTAATCAAACTGATTTTCCATGTTGTGGTCAATTTTAAGACTAGTCTTTAACTTTTAATGTAAAGTTTTAGCATGTTTGACTTGCTAATCGACCATTTTGCACATTCAAGCAAAACACATTGAAACATAATATAAACTGAATAGAATAACATATTTCCTTTCTTACATATTTTAAAGAGTTCATTTTCTAACACATTTTGTAAAGAATCCAAGATTTTAGTGACTATTTTGTCAGACATTTTTAAAAGGAGTCTAATCTTTTTTCTTTTTTATTTGAATTCATTTGTTATCAGATTAGTAACTTTAAGATTTTTCAGTCTAGCATTTTAACTGATTTTATAGCACAGTCAGATTTAACTGTCTTTGGCCTTGAAACTGCTCAACTACAAAGTAAAAAACTTTGTTATAACCCAGGTGAATAAATATCAGCTGGGTAATGTTCTTCTTTTTAAAGATTTTTTAACAACTGAAATCAACTGCAGTAGCAAACAGTGTGTCTCTACAACTCTATCTTAAACCAGTGTTTCTTAATCCTGGTCCTTTTAAAATAAAGTCTAAAAAAAAAAAAAAACTTACCAGAACATTTTAAAGTGTGAATCTTTCTATTCTCACAAGTGAGATGATAAGTACCTAACATTTTAAAGCCCTATGAGCTTTACAGTTAAGGTAAAATCTGAGCTGGCTGTATCTTAATACAATAATCCTGCATGTCTCTAATGTCCAGTATTCATTATCTTTTCCAGTTTTATTTTTAAAATGTGAATCGATATAAAATTTGTTGAACTGCCACTGAAAAGCTCTAAAATGTGATATGCAGCAACATTGTTCTGTTCACAATCTTTTACTTTTATCTTTATGTACATGTTTCTGCTATACGGTCAGGTATGCAAAGATCCATGATGAAGGTAACTGGTTGACTATTGATGAGAAGACAGCAGAAATCAGGTTAAATACGTTGCCTGACCGAGAGTCCAAGTTCTTGATCAATGGAACATACTATGCCAAAATTATTTGCATCACCAATGGTGAGTTCTGCAGAATAGTTTAATGTTTTTACTGCAGTCTGATCAATCGTCTCCTGAATATTAATCCATGATTTGATGTGGTTTTCAGAGACGCCCTCAAAAACAGCAACCGGAACAATAGCCATTCAGGTGGAAGACTTCAATGATCACTGTCCTGAAGTCACCTCCACATTTCAGAGCATGTGCCTTGAGGATAACGCAATTTATGTCTCAGCTGTTGACAAAGATGAGTTTCCCAATGCAGCCCCATTTGATTTTACTGTGATTCAAGGAAGCAGCAAAGAGAAGTGGACAGTTGAGCCTTTCAATGGTAAGACCTTCTGGATAGGAGAGGTTGTACTTAGCAAGTCAGTATTTAGTTCATGTTTATTTGCAAAAAAAATACATTTGTTGAGACTTGTAAGCAGTTGTCTGTGTTTTTTTTTTTTTTGAAAGAGTACCACAAAAACACTGGAGTTGCAGAATTAAATGTGTTATACGGTGCAGCTACGGTTGTTTTGCTGAGACTTATTTGACTGTCACTCGGTTTGAATGGTGCTCGTATTTATTTATTATTTTATTACAAGAACAGTGTTGTGGGAAAGGTACCAGTATCAGAACAACAAATAAACAGAAGCTTAATTACAAGTTACGAGACGTCAAAAACAGTTTCCTTTTAAGAATTTGTTAGAAGTTAAGATCTTGTCTTTCTATAGAAACCACAATCATTCTGCGAGACCAAGCCCGCTTATGGCCAGGCATCTACAAAGTGGCATTAGAGATCAAGGACCAGCAAGGAAAGTCATGTGCCAATGTCCAGGTAGTAGACGTAACAGTGTGCACATGCCTTCAAAACACTAAAACCTGTGTACAGCGGAATAAAACTACTGCAGTTTTTGGAGCAGCTGGTGTCCTGCTTCTGCTGCTGGGACTGCTGCTGCTGCTGTGTGAGTAGAATGGTTCATTTTGCCCCCTTACAATTTTTTAATGTTTACATGTTTGTAAAGTTTCTAAACACAACAAGCTGTGGCTTGGATATAAAAAATGAAGAAAGCACTAGTTACAAGTTGTAAAGATGACATATAAGTATCAAGAGGAAACTGTTTAATACTGAAAAAAGCAATTTGCTGATCTAGAATGTAGCTTTATTTGATTTGAACAATACACATGTGTAAAAATGTAATTTTCAAAGTGTAACTTGTTTGCTTTTCAGTGGTGCCCCTTCTGCTTCTCTTCTGCCTGTGTGGAAATGTGCCAGGAGACTTCAAGTCTATTCCTTTTGATACAAAACAACAACTGATTGCGTATCATACAGAGGGGCAGGGAGAAGACAAGGTACTGTCTGACTAAATAATCTCACAAAGGGTTCAAACATTTGGCTCACTGTAAACGTCCTCTCTTTGACTGGATTGTCCATGTTAACTCTCACAGGAAGTTCCGCTTCTACAAGTCCCAGTGATGGTTGAAAGTAACACACTGAATGCCAAGGACATCAACAGCTTCGGGGGAAAGGGATACCTTGGAGGTTTGGTTGAAGGAGGAGAATTAGATGGAAGAGTTGCCTTGGGTGGCGCTATGAACACCACCACTGTGACGGCTGAGAATATGCACCTGTACAACCAATATGGACATTTCAGTGGGCAAGAAGAGATGAACTTTATGGATAGAGGGATGATAGTAGGACAAGACATGAGTTTTTCCCGTTACACCGGCGGGGCCTTCAGTGGGATGGCTCTACCTGATCATTTCCTCTGGGAGTACTTTTTAACAGTGAGTATCTTCAAATTTAATGGAGATCTTTAGTCTTAGGATATCTACATATTCTGGTATGGAATAGTACATATATTTTGTAGTACTTAGCAAGATATAGAGTTTGTAACAAGCTGCAGTATACAGTTTGTAACAAGCTGCAGTTTTTTCATTGATGTTGACGTCTTATGTGTACTGTTTTTATTCATTTGCAGAAATCAAACAATGCTTCGCAGCAGTTTCAGGAGAAGGACCAGCTCCTAGTCTATGACTATGAAGGTCAAGAGTCACTGGCAGGTTCTGTAGGTTGCTGCAGCCTCCTTGATAATGAGGATGACCTTTCATTTCTTAATGATCTGGGGCCAAAATTCAAAACCTTGGCTAAGATTTGCCATGGGTCCACCCTGGAGAGTGAGTCAGTGGTTGCAGGAGTTTCTGTACCCTCGATGAGACCAGTGTCTCCTGCCATACCATCCACTTCGACCCACACGCATGTCCATACACACTCAGAAACAATCAGGGACAGGGATCGGGTAAACACCCTCCACACCTCCAATGTGGCATCTGGGTCCTCTACTTTTATCCAAGAGGAGCAAATCACTGAGAGATCCCAAGGTTCAGCAGCTGCTTCCAATGTGCGTGTTCAGGACAAAGTAATCATTCCTAATCAGACGCTGCTCATACAGCAGCCCGCCATGTACTATGCTGCTACACCCATGTATGTAGTGGATTCAAAGCCCCAGATGGTGCTTGTGACAGGAGGAACTCAGCAGGCTGTGGGTCAGCTGAGTCAAGTGGGGCTGAGTCAAGGGCTGGTGCAGGTTGGTGGCCTGCAGAGCTCTCAGGGCATGGTACTTGTTGAGGGGCGGGTTGGAATTAGCGGAGCAACAGGGCAGACAGCACAGGGCCTGTCACTAGGATCTGGCTCCAGGTCCACGCAAGTCTTAGTGGTAGAGAATGAATCCTCAGGGGGAGAGCAAGGCTTTGTCCAGACAGGACAGAGATCCACAGAGTCTGACTTGGACATAAGAGGTCAAGGTGTGCAGGCGCAATCTTTTTCACACAGTTCACACGGTTCTACGGGGTCCAATGAGGAGTCAACACTGATAACTGCGCCCAATTTGAAAGGCAGCCAGAGGGTGGTTATGCAACGGAAAAAAGTGTCTGTGACAGAGAGAACTTTTGAGTCTAACACGAGAGCCTAAATTAACCCTTTTGTTTAGCTTTCCTGCAACTTTTTTTTAAAGTAGTAAACTGGGAAGAGTTTCAACTGCTTGGCCTGAAGCTTCAGTTGGACGTTTCAGATTCTCTAACTGATAGGCACAACGCTGTGTGAAATCTGAGGGGAAAACAAGATCTTAAGAGGCATTACATGACTTCTGTTATGATAGCTTAGCAAAGGGAGTTTTTTGTATAAATGGCTATCTGTTTCTTCCATGTCTCCGCTTATGGACCAGTTAGGTACCATGCAACGGCTTTCAAAGCTCTGCAGTTTTATTTCCGTAACAGCAAAGAAAAAACAATGCTAACTTTCTGTTTATTTACCTCCTATCCCACAAAAGATATCTTTTGTGGGATAACAAGATGTGTGCCTTCCATGCCTATCCCAGCTCCCAGCCTGCTATCCCTCCTTATAAAAGTTGTAAAGTTACCATTTAGCAATCAACTGAAAAACTGAATGAGCTATGAGAACAATGTTCCCTGAATGCAGCTTATTAAAGACAATAAACTGTTCTTAGCTATGCATAAAAAACAGAAGGTGTGCATTCCTGAAGTGTATCATAAAGCACGTGTTAAGTGCCAAAGCAATAGACATTTTGTATTATAGCATAATTTCATATTTCTTACAAGTTTATAGTATTTTGTGCCGTAAGTACAGCATGTGTGTGTGTGGGGTGTGTGTGTGTGTGTGTGGATTGTCAGAATAACAAAAGGAGAGCTTGCAAAGCACTGAAAGACTTTTGTTGGTGTGACACTGATACTGCTGTTATCAAGATGTATTTTGGTTCTTATGCTGTAGAAATGTTGCCATGCACTAGTAAAGCAGTCTGAGAATATATTTTATGTTTTTGAAGTTTTGCACCTGGTGTCATAATAAAATCAAACAAATACATAGTTACTAATTTGTTTTCTGTCAATCATGAATGTTATGTTAAATTAAGCAATGTGTGTAAAATCTTTTAATAAGAAGATTTTGAAATCTTGCCGAAATATTGAAGGTATGGGGGATGAAAAGTTTGTCTTGGATATCTTTTAAAATAAAATGTCTTTTTTATCTAAAATTTATCCACCTGTTTTTCTTACATTGATATGCAGGTATAAAAACTGAATAATTCTAATGTATGCTTTGTATGGACAGTTAAACGCACTTGTAGCACCATGCAAATATTTGTTTCAGCCGAGACTTTTAGAAGCTTTCATCATTTGTATATTCCCTCCCTATGCATTCTCATGTTCAGTTTGCAGCAGCTCCACAGATATAACACCAAACTGGATATAGGAAGCTATTAATAAGAGACAAAACCTGAAATATACATTTCAACAAGGAAAAAATCAGCTCCAGGCTAATTAAAACTGCATATTGGAAAATGGAATAAAAAAAGCTTTTTTTTATTTTAATTAATTTTATCATGAAGTTCTGTATCTGTATATTTATTCCCTTCCTTTAATTCTCTTCTAATTGTTTTTAAATCTTTTTGATCTTAGTTTTATTTTCTAACTCTACTGATTTCCTAAGAGGATCCTTCATGCAGGTGGCTTTGCCTGCTTAGTCTGCGTGCGGTTATATTTTATTATTTCCTTGTGTTATCGGCAATGTTATGTGTTTTCTGTCATTGGGACTACTGATGGAAATTAGCATTTAGCTTAATCTGGTATATTTACAGCCATTTTTTTTCCTGTTCATCAATATCCAGAGACCCATTCATATAAACAAAGTAAAAATGTTTGTGCAGAATGGGGGTAGGAGTGGGTGAGGAGAGTAAGTTGTGTGCTTTGAAGTTGCTCTCATGTTCTTGGTGTGAAAGTTTCTCTGAATGTTCTTATTGAACTGCTGTGACGGACTGGCGACCAGTCCATGGCATACCCTGCTTCTCGCCTGTTTATTCCTAGGATACGCTCCAGCCCCCGTGGCCATAAATTGCACTAAGCTGTAGATAAAAAGAATGAATAAATGTATAAATTACTTTTAAAATTGTAAAGCACTTTGTGTTGCTATGTGCATGAAAACACTTTATAAGTTTGACTGGATTATAGTTCCTGGATATTAGCTGCATTTTATTGCAAATAGTGTATAGGTTCAGGGAGGCTGAGGTTAGAAACATCTTAAACATCCTAAAGAGGGAGGTTCACATTTCATTGTAAGGCCTGTAAAGCAAACAGTAGCTGTACTGTGTCCAACAATAGGTTTCTCTGTAAGGGAGCTCACCCAAAAACGGTTCAGTCAGCTTTCACACAGGAAGAGTAGAAAGAGGAAAATCAGGTTTCAGACACTGATAATGCAGGTCAGTGGCTGAAATTGAGATTTGGCAGGTTAATGCTTTTATGTTTTCATCTTGGAATTCATCTTTTAAAAGCAGACATAGTTTGTATGTTGTGTTGTTAAAAAAAAAAAAAAAAAAAAGAAAAAACTTTAACCAGAACTGGTGAGAGAGAGAGCGCTCTACGCCGCTTGGATGGTCCCCTTTGTTTGTCCTGCTGGGCCCAAGATGGCTGGTTCATTCTGTCAAAGCTTGTTGGAGATAAGAACCCAAATGCAGAGACGAGAGGCAGGGATGCAGGATCAAGACTGTTTAATGTGGCTCAGATGGAACTCAGGGATCAAACACAATGAAATAGCAAAGTAAAGCAACAAGTGAGGGCTATAAAAACTGCCCAAAACAAGACACGGGTGACACAGAACAACTAACAGGTGAAACTAACGAACATAGAACAAGGCTAACCAGAAAACAAGACACAGGGGAACTAAACAGGAAAAACTACTAAATAAGACGGGAAACATAAACTAAGACACAATAAGTCCAAATCATGACAGGATGGCAGGAGTTGTAGGACAAAAGTGTCTCATTTGCTCCTGTAGATTAAACTGTAGCCCTCTCTCAGAGGAACTTAGCTTTGTCTGGCCTTCTTCATCTCATGTAAAAGTTGTGGCAATCACAAAGCCACAGAAATCCACATTGAAGGTTGCTATTAAAGTTCCAGCATTTTTACAGCTCCCTTTACATTTGTTTGTCGAAACGCCACTAAGTGAAGGTTCATGCTGTTCACAAAATATTCTTCCTCTGGGCAAAACACAAACAGGAGTTCATCCACTTTTTTCTGTTCCTTGTGTGTGTGTGTGTTTTTACCACCTTTGCAAAACACATAACTCATCCCTGAAGCACATGTTTTGCATTAGCTGTCAGAAGAAGCATTCTTGCCTTCTTGGGTGTGTCTGGGGTGGGTCATAATCTGAAGAAGTCTGAGACAGAACTTTCTCAGACAGCTTTCACTTTATCTGTCTCTCTGAATAGGATTGCGACATGTTTCTTGACAGAAGGCCCAGTCATCTGATTGTTATCTCATGCATCACATTCTTAACTTATCAGTGATCAGTTTGCATTTTGACGCTCTCACGTTACATTTTTCAGGAAGACTTATTGCTCCACAGAGCATCTCTGGTGCATGTCGGGCTGATGCCTAAATTATGCAATAGATCAAGATGTCATGGTGGCTGTGTTCATTCAAAAAACATACCTCTCTAAACTCATACCACAAGAATCCATCAAGTCAATCATTTCTCATGCTATTATTATGTTATATGCTTTTATGCAAGGAAAGGGACTAAAAGGTAAATAATTTGACCAGAAGTGAAGCTATTGAGCCAAATCATTAATATTTTAATCTCTTTTTGGGTATATTATAGTTTAATGATAGTAATGTACAGAACTTGCACAAGAACCTGTACCATACATGACATATCAAGTTCTGCTAAAATGGCTTACAATGTTATTTAGGTATTGTAAAAATGTATCATTTTTCTTAGAACCTGTTATATTTTTCTACATAAAGAAAAACAAAAAACAGTTCTCAGTTACTTTCAATGAATTATTTTTTGAGGGTGTAAATGAATTCACGGTAAACTGTCATTTCCCCAGTTTGCGGTCATTAAAAAACTTGTCAATCACTGCAGACATGTGATTCACAAGCACTTTAAATATTCAGTAATTCTTGGACAAAATAGTGCACTTTGACAAAAAAAAGTTGCTAAAACAAGCTTTGGCTAATCAGGTAAATACAGAGACTGGTTAACTGTTTTCTGAACCTTAATGTGTTTGGAATTTTATTGTTTCATTCATTCATTTTCTGAACCACTTAATCCAATTCAGGGTCGCGGGGAAGCTGGAGGCTATCCCAGCTGGCTTTGGGTGACAGGCAGGATACACCCTGGACAGCTCGCCAGTCCATCGCAGAATTTTATTGTTTGCACAATATAAATGAAATGATTAAGATTCTAACTTGTAAAGAAAAGCAGAGATACCAGTAATAAAGGATTACTTAGGATTTCAGCACTTTTTTTTTTAGGATTCCCAAACATATTGTCAGATATTATGATGTAGGAACAATAATAACTGAACATGTCCGAAAAAGAGTGGAGACTGTACTGCATATCTCGTAGTACAGTATCCAATTGTCAACAAATTGAAATAAATCAAGAGAAGCTTTTCAAACAATTTTACTTTTTGTAACCGTTTAAAGGAAGCACGAAGCATGGTTTGGATTTTTTATTTGAGACCATTGACCATAAATGCACGATAAAGTGGATGGTACAAAACTGTGATAAGGACAAGACTGTAGTTGTTTTTTGTTGTTTTTTTTTACTTGCAAAGCATGACTTGGTGAAACTAACACTACAGTAATTGCATATTTCAGATTCTAACAGGACTCAATAGCTTTGTCAGTATAAGCAATGTCTAAATGCAGAATTATTTGTCTGAACAGCATTTCATCATGACCTGGGCAGTACAATATTTGTTGAACATCTGCATCTCTACTATACGTCATATTATCTCTCTGCACTTTGCCAGCAACAGCTTTTATTTAAAAAAAATGATTCAGTGTCATGTCAGTGTTTTGTAATTAGTGGCGAACATCGTGGCGGACCTCTTCCTCATCTTCTATCTCATCTTCTTCATATTCGCCCATTTCATCAGCTGTGGCATCTTGGTACTGCTGGTACTCAGACACCAGGTCATTCATGTTGCTCTCAGCCTCAGTGAACTCCATCTCATCCATTCCCTCTCCAGTGTACCAGTGGAGGAAGGCCTTGCGGCGGAACATGGCGGTGAACTGCTCAGAGATTCTCCTGAACAGCTCTTGGATGGCCGTGCTGTTGCCAATGAAGGTGGCAGACATCTTAAGACCCCGTGGAGGGATGTCGCAAACGGCAGTCTTGACATTGTTGGGAATCCATTCCACAAAGTAGCTGCTGTTCTTGTTCTGGACGCTCAACATCTGCTCATCCACTTCCTTCATCGACATACGGCCACGGAAGATGGCTGCCACTGTGAGGTAGCGTCCGTGACGGGGGTCACATGCTGCCATCATGTTCTTGGCATCGAACATTTGCTGGGTGAGCTCTGGCACTGAGAGGGCACGATACTGCTGGCTGCCCCTGCTTGTGAGAGGCGCAAAGCCTGGCATGAAAAAATGCAAGCGGGGGAAGGGCACCATGTTGACGGCTAGCTTACGGAGGTCAGCGTTAAGTTGGCCAGGGAAGCGCAGGCAGGTGGTCACACCACTCATGGTGGCTGACACCAGATGGTTTAGGTCTCCATAGGTGGGTGTGGTCAGCTTCAAAGTGCGGAAGCAGATATCATACAGAGCCTCATTGTCAATACTGAAGGTCTCATCTGTGTTTTCCACTAGCTGGTGGACAGAGAGGGTGGCGTTGTAAGGCTCCACTACAGTATCAGAGACTTTAGGGGAAGGCATGACACTGAAGGTGTTCATGATGCGATCCGGGTATTCCTCACGAATCTTGCTGATGAGCAGTGTGCCCATCCCTGAGCCTGTGCCCCCACCCAAAGAGTGGGTGAGCTGAAAGCCCTGGAGGCAGTCACAGTTCTCAGACTCCTTTCTCACAACATCCAAGACTGAATCCACCAGTTCAGCTCCTTCTGTGTAGTGACCCTTGGCCCAGTTATTTCCAGCTCCACTTTGACCTGCATGAAGTGGTTTAAAGACCGTTAATGTTGAGAAAATAGAGTTTGAGTTCAAATTTACATCAAAGTTGTTGTTTTTTTTTCTTTTAAATCAATGTGTCAGCTGATTGTCATGACATTTTGGACGTACAATCTAGATCTACTAAAGATAATTCAAATGACCCATAAAACTGGGAATTTAATCAAATAAGAGCTTTTAATTTTTCAAAAATATGTCTTCATTAGCTTGATGCAGCTTGAAAATAATTTTCTGTTTGTGTTTTATTATTATTCTGTCTTTTACTTGTGGTTCATCGGAACTAATCACATGACACTCCATCCAACACCGCCAAAGAGATTGTTGCTTGCGTTGACAGCATTTCATGACGAGTATAAATGATCAGAAAGCTTTGTCATGTTCACCTTTGCTTGAGCAGAAAACCAACAAATGATTCTCTAATCATAAACTTAAGTGAAAATAGAAACTACAATATTCAAGATTTGCAAAATATTTATGAAAAACAAAGTAAAAAACTGATAACTCTAAATCATTACTAGTGATAGCAAATGACCAAATAATTACAGTGTGAACAAAAAGTAACCTTATACTGGCTAAAAATTAACATAATGACACAAGAGAAATTTGCATATCACCATGGAGACGTTGACGTTGAGCTTAAGTCACCAGTACAACTCAGTGAAACCTTACATCAGTGATCAGAACTCCATAAGCTCTCTGGGCAAATCTGACAACTAAAATTATACAATTAGTATCATGTCTACAAAGCCATGGTGGATAATTAATCTGTCATCACCTATTCATTACGGCCAATTGATGAACATATATTTACTGGTAAAAAGAAATAGTCAATTCTGTGCTGCAGTGTTTGGGTTCTCTTTTAATTTGAACTCCACATTACTTACTGCTTTTTTTATTCGTCGTCCTCTCCATTTTGCTAAGTCACTAGAGCTTTCTCCGTCTGACAAGGCTGCATGTGGCCAATTCATCACAGTATTGGCAGTTCTCTAAGTGACTGCAGAGGCATTGTACTTGCAATACAGTGCTGTGCAATGCTCTCAGGTGGAACTAAGCCCAGCTTGATGGGATGTGACAGCAGTTGCTGACATGATGCTGCATGTGCAGTTGATTCAGGATGCATGTTGACATTTGGATTTACCATCCACTCACCAAAGACAAAGTTATCAGGCCTGAAAAGCTGCCCAAATGGTCCAGAGCGAACTGAATCCATGGTTCCTGGCTCCAGGTCCACCAGGATGGCACGAGGCACAAATTTACTGCCTTTGAACAGGAGGGAAACAAGGAGAGGTAATAGACTGAAGACTGAAGTAAGATATCAACAGCCTCATGATGACATTTCCATGAAGACACAACATCATTTGTGAGCTACAAGCAAAAATGTATTTAATTTGATTCTTAAAAGCAGTTACACTTACCTAAACATAAATATATGGGGATGTTTGCTAAAGGAAAAAGTCTTTTCTTTTTCTTGCACTTTACTGTGCTCCACCCTCTCTGCCTGTGACACATACAGAAAGCAAACTGCTGCAGCATGCTGCACTGCTTATTCTGGACTAGCAGGGCTTCCAAATTGCTGAGCTCTGCAGAGTCTGTTCAGAGGTGTTGCTTTCTGCTATAAATATCATTCTTATTCTCACTGCATAACTTTTAGGTTTACCTGAGTTTTTAGAAATTATGGCAGTCTTCTATTTTTTTTTTTTTTTTTTTTAATCACAATTTGGTAATTTAGATGTTCAGTCCTCATGCATTAGTGACCCACTGAGAGATGCTGATGACTGCATGCAACATGGAAACAAAGGATCAATAATGCCTGCTGCTGGGGAACAGGATAGGGGTAGACATCTGCTCATGCAGGCCTTCATTTATACAACATACAGCTCAATCCTATCCCAGGCTACTCCTGGAGTTAAATGCGTTCCTTTCAAAAAGCTTCAGTCTACATGATGAAACACATAAACAAAAGTGACACATGATTGATGCATCTTAATTCATCAGCAAATGCCTGCATGGGTAATGTACAGAAGGTCAGAACAACAATGCGGGGGGGGGGGGGGGGGGGGTTATGGATGACCTTCGGCATGTCACACCAATAACATAAGATAGTGAGGTGACACTAGGATGAAGCTCTGGAGGCCAGCTATACAGAGACTGCAGATACCTGTACTCCCTAGAGACAGAGAGAAGGAGAGGGGAAAGGAAGGAACACAGAGAGAGGTAGATTTTAGCAGGCGCTCCGTCCTAATTTTTCTTTTTTTCCCCTAGTATTAGAAGGCTCTACTTTCCCCTGCAGCTAAATCAGTGACACAGAAAGACTGGCATTTAAATGAGGCCTGTCTAACATGAGGCCATGCATGGACAATAATGAAGAACATATCATGGCTTTATGTGAGTAAATGATTATGATACAAACAAGTGACTTTATGAAATAAAACCTTGGAAATGACATTTTTGGTACCTGATGCCTCGTTGTAGTAGACATTTATCCTCTCCAGCTGCAGGTCACTGTCACCTTGGTAACTGCCAGTGGGATCGATCCCATGCTCATCACTTATCACCTCCCAGAACTAAAACAAAACAAACAGATTTCTATCACCTGACATTGTTGGGGGAAGTTTGGAGTAAAAAAAATAGCATAAAAACATTTTAAACCAAGTGCACAAGGCTTCCTCCTTTCTTTCTTTCTCCCCCCCCTTTTTTTGAATTAGCCTTTGCACCAGATGGCAAAATGTCACGCAGCAGTTGGGACCACGTCGCTGCAGCTGCCTCAGAAGCCCAGAGACTGAACCCCACCCTGAATCACCTTTATAAGACATTGATAGTTTTTTTTTGTTTTTTAAGGAAAAAAAATCTCTGGTTCCAAGAGAAGCCAGGCGTGTTCTTTAAATGACTCGACTTTTCATAGAAACCTAAAATAAATGGGGAAATGATGCGTGCACAGAACGGAATAAGAATATTTAGCTTATACCTTCGCGCCAATCTGATTTCCACATTGTCCAGCCTGGATGTGAACGATTTCCCTCATGGTGATGCGAGCAGAGAGCTTCCTTTCTCGACTTAACCGGGGTCCACTCTTCAGTCTGTTGCTGTTGTGTTTCTCAGCATCAGCATTTGCTTCATTTCTTGGCTGAACGTTGAGCCGGCGAGATAGATAAACGTGCTGCTGGTCAGATGACGTTAGCGCGGCGCAGCATCTCTTTCAGCCAATAGGAGCGTTCCGGTTTGATGCAGTGGACCGAAAGATCATGCCGCATCATCCTACTGACATCACCCTGTCCCATGCAGGGGAATATTTTACCATCTTTTTGCTGGATCGAGGCAGTTCTGTACAGTTCTGTTAATTGTTTGCACCGCCAGGAAATATCAGAGCCTGGTCGGTGTGATAAGGAAGACTGCAGCTGCAGTAGCTGATTCTAATGTTTAGTGAACTGCCTGTAAAACTCACCTATAATGCTACTTTGCTTTATATAAAATGTTACCACCCGATTTGACTCATTTAAATGTGCTCATAAAAAAAGGAGGTGTAGTCATATAGCCCCCTCTTTTTTTTAGTTTTACATAGTCCCACCTCAGTTTGGCTGTTGATTGTTACCAATAGAATTAGCACTAAATACAACTAACGTCTGAAAATTCAATAAAATGTTTATCACCATTAAACAGTGACATTAGCAAATTTCCATAAATTTGAGAAAGAATGCTAATATATAAGCTACACAGTTATTGTCACCTAAAGCAAACATATGGATGCTGAAACAGTGGCATTTTCTAAATAATTCTTTCAACCTCTATGCATCCAAAAAATGTTTTCCAAGAAGTTCTTGCCAATGATTTTTAAGTGTGCTGTTTAATTAAAAGAATTCCAGTGATGTGGTTTTGATCTACCTTTCTAACATCACATCTTGCCATTTTGACAAGTGAAAACAAAGTGTCCTGTTCAGGTGCATGGCCACAACTTCCATTATGTTGTTTGCACACATTAGTAATGCATAAAAATGGCTTAACAACCTCATCTCCATGTCTTTGTAAGCCACAGCCACAACTTAACATGTGGTCACAAACATATCACATAACTAATTTGTGGTTGAGAGGCATGTCTGTAGACCCGGAGTGTTGTAGTGTAGGACAAACAAGGACCCAAGTGCAGATTGGATGTGGATACTAGGACAGGTTTATTGTTCTCCTGGGCAGAATGGTAGGTGGCCAGGCAGGCAGGTTGACGGGCAGGCAGGCAGGTTGACGGGCAGGCAGGCAGGTTGACGGGCAGGCAGGCAAGAATCATGCACTGGTGACAGAACAGACAGTTGTGAAACAAGCAGTTTAAATTCTTAAGCAGAAATGCTGCAATGGCCGAGAGCTGTTACCACAGATGAAACAACAATCAGGCGATGACTGGTGAACTGAGCTGGCCTTTTATCTTGCTGCTGCTGATTTCCCGATGAGAACCTGGTGTGGACTTGATTGCCAGGGAAACAGGCACACCCACTGCAGCACAGGTCAGAGCAGGAACCACAACAGTACCCCCCCCCCTCCACGGGAGCCACCGGGCGACCGAAACTTCTCCGGATGAGCTTGACGAAAATCCCGGACCAGGGATGCATCCAGAATAAATGAGCGCGGAACCCAGGCACGCTCCTCAGGACCATACCCCTCCCAGTCCACCAGAAACTGGAAGCCACGACCCCGACGCCGCACATCCAGGAGACGCCGGACAGAATAGGCAGGGCGACCCGCCACAAGCCGGGCGGGAGGAGGGGGTCTGGAAGGAGGGACGAGAGAACTAGAGGAAACAGGCTTGAGTTGGGAGACATGGAAAGAAGGGTGGACTCTCATGGAACTGGGGAGTTTCAGTTTGACCACGGTGGGATTAATGATCCGCTCAACCTCAAAAGGACCCAAAAAGCGGGGGGCCAACTTCTTGGCATCAGTACGCAATGGAATGTTCTTTGCTGATAACCAAACCTTTTGGCCAGGTGCGTAATGGGGTCCAGGAGTCCGATGACGATCCGCCATGCGGCGGGTACGTACGGAGGCACGAAGGAGCGCAGTTCGAGCCTTCCTCCAAATCCGTCGGCAACGGCGGATGTGTAGCTGGACCGACGGCACAGAAACCTCCTCCTGTGCTGGAAACAGAGGCGGCTGATATCCCAGGGAGCATTCGAAAGGTGATAAGCCTGAAGCAGAAGAGGTAAGGGAGTTGTGAGCATACTCTACCCAGTCCAGATGGTCACACCAGGAGGAGGGGTTGGACTCAGCCACACATCTCAGGGCAGTTTCCAGATCCTGATTAGACCTCTCAGCCTGGCCATTGGTCTGGGGATGGAAACCAGACGACAGGCTCACAGTGGCCCCGAGTGAGTGACAAAACGACTTCCATACCTGGGATGTAAATTGGGGTCCTCTGTCTGATACTATGTCTGTGGGCAGACCATGGAGCCGAAAGACATGATGAACAAGTAAGTTGGCTGTCTCCTTGGCAGTAGGAAGTTTGGGAAGGGCAATAAAGTGAACAGCTTTGGAAAAGTGATCAACAACTGTGAGGATGGTGGTGTTACCTCTTGAGGCTGGAAGACCAGTGACGAAGTCCAGAGCAATGTGCGACCAGGGTCTGCTTGGAACAGGTAATGGACGAAGAAATCCCGCAGGTGGCTGATGTGATGACTTACTGCGTGCACACGTCGTACAGGCTGCAACAAACTCCCGGACATCTTTATCCATTGTGGGCCACCAGAATCTGCGTCTCAGAAAAGAAAGTGTTCGCGCAGAACCAGGGTGGCATGCTAGGCGGGAGGAATGTCCCCACTGGAGGACTTGGGAACGTACAGAATTGGGGACATAAAGGCGGTTACGGGGACCTGTGCCAGGGTCAGGCTGTTGCTGTTGGGCCTCTCTAACCCTGTCCTCCACCTCCCAGGAAACAGCGGCTACAACACAGGTTGCAGGTAAGATGGTATCAGGTGAAACTGCAGTCTTGGGTGGAAATTGGCGAGAGAGAGAGTCCGGTTTCTGGTTTTTGGACCCAGGTCTGTATGACAGCGTGAAGTGGAATCAATTGAAGAAAAGAGACCAACGGGCCTGTCGGGGATTCATTTGTCTAGCAGACTGTAGGTATTCCAGGTTCTTATGGTCAGTCCAGATGAGGAATGGCACTTTGGATCCCTCCAACCAATGGCGCCACTGCTCCAGGGCGAGTTTGATGGCTAAGAGTTCCCTATCACCGACATGGTAGTTCTGCTCAGCTGGTGTTAGACGTCGAGAGAAAAAGGCACAAGGATGTAACTTCTGAGACTCTGGGGATCGTTGGGACAAGACAGCTCCAACGCCGACATCTGAAGCATCAACCTCCACCACAAATTGATGGTTGAGATCAGGGTGGAAGAGGACAGGAGCAGTGGTGAATAGATCCTTTAACTTGACAAAAGCCTGAGCCGCCGGCTCAGACCAGACAAATGGGACTGTAGGCGATGTAAGTTTTGTCAGGGGAGCTGCGATGCGGCTATAATTGCGAATGAATCTGCGATAAAAATTAGCAAAACCCAAGAAACGTTGCAGCTGCTTGACAGAAGTTGGGACTGGCCATTCGGTAACAGCTTTGACCTTCTCAGGGTCTGCTCAGACCTGCCCACTCTCAAAAATGTATCCGAGAAAAGAAACAGTGTTCTTATGAAAATCACACTTCTCGGCCTTAACGAATAGGCGATTCTCCAGAAGTCTCTGCAGGACTTGTCGGACATGTTGTATATGTTCGGCGAGGTTGTGGGAAAAGATGAGGATATCGTCTAAATAGACGAAAACAAAACGGTTCAGGAAGTCTCTCAGCACATCATTAACTAAGGCTTGGAAAACAGCAGGGGCATTACAAAGTCCAAAAGGCATGACTCGATACTCAAAATGGCCGAGTGGGGTCTTGAAGGCTGTCTTCCACTCATCTCCCTCTTTTATCCTGACCAGATGATATGCGTTGCGGAGATCTAGCTTTGTGAAGATTGTTGAGCCATGGAGAGAGTTGAAGGCAGACTCAAGAAGTGGCAGAGGATACTTATTCTTTATGGTTATAGCATTTAATCTCCGGTAGTCAATACAAGGCCGAAGAGAACCATCCTTCTTAGATACAAAGAAAAAACCTGCGCCAACAGGGGAAGAAGAAGGTCTAATTAAACCAGCAGCCAGCGAATCCGAAATATATTTCTCCATGGCCTCAGTCTCTGGCTTAGAAAGATTGTACAGATGACTGGCTGGCAACGGAGCCCCAGGTAACAAGTCTATGGCGCAGTCATATGGTCGGTGAGGAGGAAGAGAAAGGGCCCTCTCTTTACTGAACACCTCAGCGAGGTCATGGTAGGCTAGAGGAATGTCTGACAAATCCTTAGAAGTGGGGCAATGACTGGTAGTGGTTATACCAGATGGGACGGCAGAGTGAAGACAAGTTGCATGACAATAAGAACTCCAGTTAATAATCCTCCCAGTAGTTCAATCCAGATGGGGATTGTGTAACGATAACCAGGGGTGTCCTAAAACCAGGGGTGAATTTGGTGAGTTTACAACAAAGAAACTAATAAACTCCTGGTGATTTCCCGAAACAATTTGTTTAACCGGAACAGACTCTTGGGTGATGGAGTAAAGAATGCTACCATCCAGAGCCCGGGCAGAAACAGGAGGGAAGAGAGATTCCAAGTCTAGATTAATCCTTGCAGCCCATTCCTTGTCAATAAAGTTTGCTTCAGCTCCAGAATCCACTAAAGCCTGTACTGGATGAGAGAAACCCTTGACATATAGCACCGCTGGAATGAGTGTCTTTGTGTGGGGAATTACCCTTGGAGTGGTGGTCGTCAGTACTCCCACAGCTACTGACGACCCAGATCTTTTGGCCGTTCTGTGCAGACAGCTCTCTGGTGTCCCGGTCTTCCACAATAAAAACAAACGCCGGTGTCCCTCCTCCTCTGTCGTTCCTCCGTGGACAGATGAGCTCGGCCCAGCTGCATGGGCTCCTCGGACTGTGTTGTGCTAGGAAGGGAAGGGCGGACCGCTCCGATGGTGGAGCCGGGAAAATACAGCTCAGAACGAGTCTGCCGCTCTCTGTCTCTCTCCCGTAAGCGGTTGTCCAGCCTTATTGAGAGGGAAACCAGGTCGTCCAGGGAATCTGATGCATCACGGGTGGCAAGCTCATCCTTAAGCCGGCTGCTTAAACCATTTGTGAAGATTCCACAAAGAGCCTGATCATTCCAGCCCGAATCCGCAGCCGCAGTCCTGAAATCCACAGCAAACTCAGCAACACTCATTTTTCCTTGTCGGAGATTAATCAGCCGCTTAACGGCATCGCCCCCTCTCACTGGATGGTCAAACACCTTCTTCATCTCATCCATAAAAGCTGGATAAGACATGTGCCTGAAACCCTGCCGTTCAAACGCTGCTTCTGCCCATGACAAAGCCTTGCCCTCCAGAAGTCCGATGACGTAGGAGATCTTGGATTTGTCACTGGCATAAGTGATGGGCTTCTGGTCGAACACAAGTGAGCATTGGAGTAAGAACCCTCTACATTTACCCAGATCCCCGGCATAAGGTTTGGGGTCCGGGATGTGTGTCTCTCTTACCGGGGTGGCAGAAGCGGTAGGATGCCTGGATGAGTCAGGAACCTGTTGCTGATCGGGAGCAGGCTGTACCAGACCAGCCACATGACTGGTGAGTTGAGACAACTGCGTAAGGATGGTGTGGTAATTCTGGTCAAAAGTTAGAAGCATCTGCTCATGTCGAGCTAAGTGAGCATTCTGACCGGATAGGGCTTGCTGAAGTTGTCCGGCGGCGCCTTCTGGGTTAGAATCTGCTGGATCCATACCTGATGGCCTGATTGTTCTGTTGTAGTGTAGGACAAACAAGGACCCAAGTGCAGATTGGATGTGGATACTAGGACAGGTTTATTGTTCTCCTGGGCAGAATGGTAGGTGGCCAGGCAGGCAGGTTGGCGGGCAGGCAGGAAGGTTGGCGGGCAGGCAGGCAGGCAGGTTGACGGGCAGGCAGGCAAGAATCATGCACTGGTGACAGAACAGACAGTTGTGAAACAAGCAGTTTAAATTCTTAAGCAGAAATGCTGCAATGGCCGAGAGCTGTTACCACAGATGAAACAACAATCAGGCGATGACTGGTGAACTGAGCTGGCCTTTTATCTTGCTGCTGCTGATTTCCCGATGAGAACCTGGTGTGGACTTGATTGCCAGGGAAACAGGCACTCCCACTGCAGCACAGGTCAGAGCAGGAACCACAACACGGAGGCCCGTAGATTCTGACCCACCTTTCTTGATTTGTAGGCTCCTTGTTGTATCCCGAAAGTGAATTCTATTGTAGCACAGATTAAATAGTGAATCTCAGTTTGAAATTGGCAAAGAAATGAAGGTTTACATGTGACAAGTTTAAAATGATTGGAAACCATTTACCAATATTGTTTTAAAGGTACATAAGGTAGCCTATCAGTCTAGATGAATGTCATTCAATTCAATTCAAATTTTATTTGTATAGCACATTTAACACAACCTCTGTTGACCCAAGTACTGATCAAAGTTCAAATCAATAATTTATCAATCAAAAGATCAATCAATAATAATATCAATAATTACACTATTTGGTTAGTCTATTAGAGAAAGTTATGCTGGAAGCAAGTTTAGCGTGTTGGAAATAAAAGGTTTCAACTGTTTGAAACAGAGGTTACTTTAAAAGGGAGACGAATGGATTAAGCAATAAAGTTAATGCTATGGGGTTAAACATGAACAGGCTCCTGTTTTCATGAAACTGTTTAGATTTGGTTAAACGCAAAAATTACAGAAATATTTTAGTTATTTTTTATTCTATATGTCAAATATTCACAATGAAAGTTATGTATTAGGTGTTCATATCACTATTTACATTTATATTACACTTTATTCTTTTTTTCTGCAGATTTTCCTGATCTGTAATCAGTTAATAAAACGTTAAGTAGCTTTTTAATCATTGTTTTAAAATCCTCCAATAAAATGAGGATCAGACACCAAAGACCAGGCATTTCCTGTTTTAGCAGGTTCGAAGCACGTGTGAATGCTACATGTATATAGGAAATACATATGGTTTTGTGATCAAATTTGAGAAAAACATACTCAGATTAAACCTTTAATCAATTGTTAGTGTTTAGTAGTTTAATGTAATAAGATAAACTGTAATAAAGCTGCAAAATACTGATTTCCAGGGGGAAATTCTCTAGTCTGAGTATTAAAGTGTAACTAAATGTTAGTACTTTTATTTGGATGAAAGGCTTTTAGCCAAGATTTTAACTTCTAATAAAGCTTTAAAAGTGTATTTTTTGAGAAAAGATGGGTATTCCAGTTGAACACTTATTAGTTGCAGCTTCATCTGGAAACTGTAGTTCCATGTGGGATCTGGATGACCCTACTGCTGCAGAAATGCAATTGCAGTTTTACAGTCATCTAATAGAAGACTTCGTCGGGGTCCAGAAGTGTGGGTCCAGATCTGTGGGTCTTAATCAGGTTTTTGAGTCTGTAGACACATGCTAGTGTGCTGTGGCTACACAATGTTCTTCAAATAGTGACAATAAACCTCATGCAAAATTGTCAGGTTTTTTTTTTTTTTTTTTCCCCATCTTATTGTCATTTACTAAACCGGAGTTGTCCTGCTCCGGTCCACAAGGGTCACAATCTTGCAGATTTTCTATGTAGCCATGTTCCAACCCACCTGACTCAACTGAATCTGTCACTGTGCAGAACTTAATAGGCTGTTGGATCCATATAATGTGAGCCAGGTGTGTTGGAACAGGGATACATCGAAAACCTGCAGGACAGCAACCTCCAAGGACTGGTATTGGACACCTCTTCATTAACCTGAAAGAAAATATTTTAAAACTCATTCTTCAATATCTTGACTATGCATAAAAACATAAACCTCTTCTGGTAAAACTCTGCCTCCTTGTGGTGGTCATTTTTAAAGCAAAAAGCTATAAAATCCACCTTTAAATCACACAGGTTCAGATCACCTCCTGTAGAAAATTTAGTACAGGTGAGCAATATTTTTTCTTATTTAATAATTGTCTAGTGTACCCTACATTTTATTATTGAATTTTGTTTGTGGTTGTTTAAAACCTTAGTATATCTAATAAGATATTCCAGTAAAAGGATTTTATTGTTTTAAAAATATCATTATTTTTGTGAATAAAAGATGAATAAGGTGAATAACAGATGTCCAAAGCTGGTCCCTGACTTAGACTGTAATATTTCCACACTGATGTTCCATTAAATTCTATACACACATACTAAGATTAAAGCAAGAAGCTGATTTTTTTTTTTTTTTTTAAAGTAAGAACATTTAGATAAATATTAAACATCAACACATAAAAATTACTCAACAAAAATTCAAAAAGGCTATAGATTTGTAGCAGTTTCTCATTTTAACCAGGTTTCTAATCCATCCTCATTTGCAAGTTACATTTTTAGTATGACATTTTAATACTTCAGGATCAGTGTTTAATAAGAGCAGGGAAATGGTATTAGAGAAAAAAAGGACTCACCAATAGCCACATTTGATCAATAAATAGTGGTTTATTTTAACAACAGGTATGGCTTATATACAAGTGCATTATCTGTTAAAACAACAAAATTAAACCAAACAAGAGTAACTAAATGTACAATCCATGGTTTTTACATTCATTCAAATCTCCAGTTAGAGATTTTGAGTCGCTCGACTGAGAGAAGCAAAACCTGAAATATGTGCACTGGGAACTTGATGTCTACTAGACTTAATAAGCAGGTTCAAGACAAGTCTTACCTGTCCACGCTAAGATTTATTATCCTTCATCTTGTGAACACTGGATGCCTCCACAGATTTTTTTTATTTACAAGTCCAAACCAATCTGGTTTTTTTTTTTTTCCTTTTCCAACAAAGAATTATCTCCCAATCTACCCTGTCGCTGGTGCTAACATTGTTTTTACTGAGCTTTATCTCAAATTTTTTCCAAATAGAGTCAAGCTAAGTGCATACTAAAACAATGTAGTCTCTCGTCTCGGAACTGGAAGCTGCATGGTAAAACATGGAAGTAAAACATCTCACAGGAGACACATGGTTGTGTTGTGCTGTGTCACAGACTTTACACGGGTGTTGTATGGGGTTTTGGAGATACACAGTTTAATTTGTGCAATACGCACATCAACATGGATGCTAACATTTGCAGACAATGGCAACTCTCAAGATACATGAGGCTACTGACCACTGCAGTCAACACACTCAGATGCCGAAAGTTTCTCATAAAAAGCAACATCAAGACTCCTCCTAATGTGGACTTATTGCAAAAGTTTGTGTAACTAGCAATTTCCATAATGTCTTCCAAACCTAAATCCAAATTCCCTTTTTTTTTTTTTTTTTTTTTTTTTAACTCAAAAAGACACCATCTCTGCCACACTATGATTGCCGTTCATTGTGCTTTGAGGTGCAGCAGCACGGCATACATACTACAATGTCTGACATTAAACAAAAATATGAATATCTAATATCTAATGTGATGACAGATTAAATGATCACCCTGAATCAACAACTGGATCCAAGTAGCATTTGAGAATCAACCGCAGGTAGGTTTTGCTCAGTCATTCATATACCCAAAGACATGCAGCTGTTTCCACGAATACAAAGACTTGAGTTTTGTTGAGTGAAGTACCTGTAATGTTATTTTTTTAGGTGCATCACAGATGGTAACAGAGAATCAAATAAGTGTGATGATGCCTCTGACTCCTGAATGACACATTAAAAGTTCATCAATAGTCCCTGGATATATGATTCACTGCGCTTTATCACATTCGAAATGATAAGACATCATTTAGTTGGCTCTAAAGTTTTACAGTACTGTGTAGCTATTATTATTACCATTGTTATTAATCATTATTGTGAGGCTTGTTGTAAACAGCGGCACATCCATCATCACACATCCTTATTTAGTCAAGTATTATGAGCTTAAATGCAACACAACTGTCAAGTTAAACATGTATTCAAGTCAAGTATCCTGCTGTCCAAAGAGGGACACGGGCTTTGGAAGAGAAGGGCTTCCTTAAAAAAGACTCAATAAGGGTATTTTCTACTTGCCATTTTGACAAGTGTCTAGTACTTCCATTTGAAGGTGAGCTTAGTTTGTGTGACTGTATGAAAACACAGACATACATTAACTATGTTAATGCTATATGATTCGAATGATGCAGCAAAAGTTCACAATCACTTCTGACAATTTGGTGTTTACGAGTTTCATTTAAAAAAAAAAAAAAAACCTGCTTTTTGTATTTATTTATTTTTCGATTTAATAGTTTTGTTGACACGTCCACAATAATGTGCATGCTTTGTCCCCCTCTGCACAAAATAAAGTGCCATAAATACTGTAAGAATAAAGCATAGTTCTGTACAATAAGGGCACACCATGGGAAATTCTCTACATAATACCTTGAATAAAAAAAAAAATTATAGTCAAATTCAAAAGCTTGCTATCCCCTTCCTTACTTGACCACATTTAACAAAAGAAATAGCATCCCAGAAATTTTAATTGCCTGAAATTAAATTTAAATAACTAAACTTGCTTCAGATTTCTTGCAAACGGCTATAAAGTAATCCTTTTGTGCTGACAAACGCAGTTAGTCTCCGTTTCGCCTGACTTCTAATCAGTGAGAAGCTAACACAGTTTGCAGTCTTCTTCTGTATTTAAAAATCATTAAATAGGGTATTGTCAGGTATTTCCCCACGAAGGTAAATACTGCACTAATATTAACATTTGGCACTATGTCTACATTTACTTTTGGTGAGGGTAGTTTTTGGCTTGCATGTGTGAAAGAAAAATCCAATTTGGATTGTTTTTCATTAAAATGGAACAAAAAAAAAAAAAAGTATTCTGCAACATTCTAATTTTTTTCTCCATATAGGTAAGGCGACATTTCATTTTAAGTACAAATACATAAAACAAACATTTTATTTGAACAAAAGTACCACTGATTTTTTTTTTCTTTTTGTTTGTTTTTAGCATCATTGCATTTTTTTTTCCACCAGTGCTGATGACACGTCTCGGTGATTGTGGGTATCGTCTTCAAAATTACAGACAGCGATTCCCCCATTCATTCACAACTGCGAAGTTCATACGCTGGTGATATCCAGTGACATTCCTGAAACGCAGAAGATACTGTCACATCGTCACAAACCAGCCTGTGGCACTCTGTCAATTGTGTAGTCCCATTTATTGGCTAAATGCACGAAGACGGGAGGAAGGTGGAGGGACATTGAGGAACGTGAAGCAGCTCTGTAAGACAAATCTTTTCTACTCCAGGTGGAAACGCTCTTCATGAAGTACCTGAAGTCTGAGCAGGACAGTTCATTTCCACTTCACACTGTTACCACCTCCTCTGGTGGCTGCTTCTTGGTGCAGCACTTAAAGCTTCATTTTCTGGCTGCAGCACTGAATCACGACGACAATGTGCTGTTGACGGTGCTGTTTTCTGTGCTGGCACTCTCTCTGCCCGTGATAGAGAGGACCCCAGAGTCTATGGGGGAGGATACAGAGTCCATTAAATGGGAAAGAGCTGCTGCTTCTGTGCAACCTGAATTTGTGATGGAACTTTGTACTGAATCCAAGACTAGGGGAACTGTCGACTCTGGTACAATGTCTGTGACAGGCAGCGTGGCTGGCTCTGGAGTCGACATCTTCACAATGTCCGTGACGGGGAGAACAGCAGGAGATGCTGCAGTCTTGACCGTATGCATTACAGGGGGAGTGTCAGAGTCTGCTGAGGTCATGTGACTTGAATCAATACGTGGGGGAGGTGTAGATGATGGTGAAACAGTATCTGGGCTTGGGGGAGAAGAGGAATGAGTTGAAATATCTTTAACACAAAGAGAGGTAGAATCTAACTGGGGCAACTGAGAGTCTCTAATGGAAGGAGGACATGTAGATTCATCCACTATTTCTATCTGGATGGGAACGCCAGGGTTTAGGGTTATGGAGGGTGTATGGTGAGTGGAAATGTCCCCGTCTTCCACAGGAACAGGGGAAGGAACAGGTGATGGAGGGAGACTGTCATGCATAGATGGAGAAGGGAAGTCTTCTAAAGTGGTACAAGCATTTTCAGGCAAAGGCGGATCAGACTTTGTGACGACTACTTTAGTGTCATCATCTACGGGGTTAGGGGACTCTAATGTAGAGCTAGGTGGAGGCTCAATTACAGGTGTTGTGCAAACCAATAAGGAAGTGGGCACAGTTTGGGGGACAGAGGAAGGGGCAGAGTCCAGTGAAGCAGCAGAGTTTGAATCATCTTCGCTTACAAGGGAAGGAGCAATTTCATTTATTTCAGCAGATTTACAATCGGGCAGTGTTTCAATGGAATCCAGGACTATTACAGAAGTTTGTTCTGCATCATCTAAAAGTGGGTCTGTAACTGATGGAGCTTTCTGTAAGGGACTGGAAGACAGCAGGTGCTCTGTAGTCGCATGAATGGCACCATCTTTACCCGTGGCTGTTACAGGGGTTGGAGTCGGGGAGGAAGATGAAACCGAACAACCATTAGGGTCTTTGGGCTCAGCCTCGCCAGAGTGCACCTCCATGAACATGGTTGCTGACACATGCAGTGCAGAAGTCATGTCGACACCTGAAGAAGCAGTAGACTCCATGGTTGACACGACCGTGGCGGCTGCCTCGTGGAGTGGCGTGTCATGCACTCTGGTGTAATCCCTGCTGCTCTCAGGCTGCTGCAGCAGGAGGCGCTGTTCTCCAGGTTTCCTTGGGGGAAGCAAAGGTTGGCGAGTGTAGCTCTCTCCATCAGCCAGGGTCTCAGGGAGTGAATGGTAGCGCGACTCGGGCAAAAGAAGAATGCAAATGATGCAAATTAGAGTGCAGCAGGCAAAAATGATATGGTGAAGAAAGTAGCCCTTCTGATTGTGTAGCTCCATGATGGGTGCAGTGAGCATACCAAAGCCAGCACTGGCTAGCACCAAGCCAAGACCACCACCCCTATGGGCAGACAGAAAATTGTTAACCACCTGGTAGCAAGTAAGCATGCTCACACATAATTTTAAATTACATTTAATTGCTTACATCTTCTACAGTTAAGACAAGTAATGCCTAGATATTCACCTTAATTGCATACATTTTTGCCATGAATAATTTTGACCTGTCATCTTATCAAAACAGCAGCAGAGAGTGCTGTAGTTCCACCAAGCACAGCTCAAAATGTGATCCATCCATCTCCTGTAATTACCTATATTAACCACCAGATGGCGCCCTGGAAGCACTTTCATCAACATTACCTCTGAAACTACCCCACACAACTAACATTAAGAGTAGCATCATATTCTCAAAGGGGGGTGGATAAGTTGCTCAAGGTCTGGATTACATTAAACACTGAACCATGGCATTATTCTCTCTAGTCATTTCACAGACAGGAGGTGGCCATGTTCATCATGGACTGTCTTGATGAAAATCCACAATGTCACATGCAATACAGACGAATAAATGCAACAGAAGAAAAGGTTAAAAAGAAGTCTTAATATTTTCCAGAACTGCTGAAATCAATTAATTTTACATCTCAGTTTTGCAAGAACTGTGTTTCCAAAGTGCAAAACCCCCAATCTCAACTCAAGTCTGCTAATGGTATGGTCCTAGACTTGCAGTGGGTTTACCTGATCACAGTGGGAGTGATCTCAGCACAGAAGAAGATGCTCAGGTTGCTTACTGCGTGGGAGGAGAACATACCGATGATGGAAAAGGCAATGGAGAAGTTCTTTTTCAGCGTATCTGATTTATCTGCTGACAAAGCAGGAGAGACACACATAGAACAGTTTTCACTCAGCAGTCTCTGAAATTAGTAAAAGGATATCAGGAATGGGGAAATATTACTCTTCTATGCTATTCTGACACACAATTTTATTACAGTTATTTGCGATAAACATTATTCTCCAAAAAGAGAAAATAAAATATTAAAAGACAAGGGGAAAAAAAGCAGTAAAGGGAAATTTTATAAGACATTGTACATTTTTTTGCAAAAAAAAAAAAATTTCTGAATGTTCAAGTTATTCACAATATATCAGTTTCCTGATTTCAATCTTTTATCAATAAAAATTTCAGTAGCTTAAGTGCTTTTTACATATCTTTTCTTCTGAAAGCTCAATAAGTAAATTTGATCTGAGAAAAAGCAATAACAACATGTAACTTCAAACAGATAAAAGTAAAATTACCTCAATTGTGCAATATGATGAACATGTGGCATTCACTGGGAGTTTTATAAACTGGATCACAAACACATGTAGTAGATCTTTTATGGCCTTTTGATTGTAAAATATAATTTTCTATCTGCACAAAGACATTCTTCTGGTTAAGTGGTAATAAAACCCGGTCAAAGGAAACGGAATGTCGTTCAATACTAATGTTTATTGTGATGACTTATTGAGAAACAGGCTTACCAATAAAAGCCAGTTTAATCTTGAATACAGACCATTATGAATAAGACATGCAAGGGATGGCATGGAGATCAGAGGAGACTGCTCTGTGATCAGTGCTTGCTTCCCACAGGAGCTCAAAGTGCAGAGAAACGGAGGAGAACAATCGTTCTCAGTAACAAAGAGCTTTACAATCCTCAAGACGAAGGGGATAAACATATGAAAAGATTCTCATAATTACATCTAGGACCTCATTATGCATGTCTGCAGGGCGGGTACTGCCCAGATGCAACTCAGTTTTTAAACCTCTGCAGGAAAACGCTGCAATGGTTCAAGTCACACTTTTAAACTATGTAAATCCCACATTGAAAGAATCTGAAGCTCATACATGGCAGTGGGAAAAGATCTGCATAAGAGTACTCAATTACTGATCACTTATTCCAACTTAAACATCTTCAGCAAACAAGTAAAAGGAGTATAAACAAACAGATGAACATACCTATATTCAGGTGGTAACTGTACTTCCCCAGCACTAGAAAAATAAAGAGATTAACACATAAACATGAGTGAAAAAAATCATTCTGGGCACCCCAATAAGATATCTAAACCAAATATGCACGAATGTTGAGCTAAGTGTGCTAATGGTGTCATAACACAATCAGTTTCAAAGAGAACATGACACAAGAACATAACCTTTATGTGATGACTCAGGTTAAACATTAAATCTAGCTTTCGTTGCAACTGAATAAACTGGAGTGTTTTCATTACTTAGAGGATGTTTGGTACTCATTGACTGCAACAGTGCAATCATGTACTGTTAGCTAAAAGCAACAAAGTTCCCGACAGCAAATGTGTTTCACGTATATGGGAGATAAGGCGTAAAAACTGCCAAAGGTGAGAATGTTTCTCATTAAAGGCTGGCCGATGCGTCTGCACTTGTGACAAACACATAAATTTGGAGAGCACATTTTAACACAACATATGTAAGGCATGATGCAAGTAATATCTGATATATTTAAGTGTTCCAGTTTGTAACAGTGTGTGACAGAGTGGATGTGTAGCAGGACTGTTAAACTACAAGAGCCAAACAGAATTCATTCATCTGCACTCTTACAACTGTGACGCGTTAAAATGAAATCAATTGAAAATGGCTTTTTGGATGAATGAAAGCTCTTGTCAAACAGCTGCATTAAAACTACCCACAAAGCACAACTTTCTACGTAATTGTTACATAATTGTCAGTCTTTGTGTTCTGACAATTGCATAAATTTAAGCAGCAGCAGTAAAATCTAAGAGGAAGCTGCCTTGCAAATTTTACAGATGATTATTATCATGTGTGGCAACATTATAGACAAGATTCCTATAGGTAAAGGTAAGTTGCCTGAAAAACATGATTAAAAGATATGCTGTCTAGTAAGGAAGAGCCCGATTACAGAAAATGCAATCTGCTGTTTTTTTTGTCACCATAGTTTAGTGACAAATTCATCCTCAAGAATTCCCAAATTACATTTTGGGGAAACCCAGACACAGTAACATGGCAGGTAGTTGGTTACAAATGGATGTAAACTCTCTATTTTTACAATGACCCTTACAATTCATCATGTTTGTCAACAGGAGGGGAGACAGAGTATGGAACCATCTGTCAGTAAGTCATTTATGTAAGAAAAATAAAATTCTCTTTCACTTGAGAGTAAATTACTTAACAATGCAGCCATTTCAAGATGGTGTGAGGTCTAACTCTGCAAAATTATTCAAGTTTCTAATTTGGGTTATGTTTTCTTGGATAATATCATTTACATAGAGTTGACCTAAAAATACTTAAAATGTTCATTTATATTGTGGGAGGTGTATCTATAGTCATGTCAGAGAATGGCATCAACAGAAAAATAATGAGTTAGTGATATTTCTTGGCCTGGATCACAACTGTCCATCAACAAACTACTTTCACAGGCAACTTTGTTTCATTTTCCTCATCTTATCTCAATTCCTTTATTATTAGAAAAAAAAAAGGAAGTTACATGCTGGAAGTATGAAAGTCCAGTACTGAGACAAGCCAGGCTTCTTCTTTTGGTGACAAGCTCTGTGCTGAACTAAGCTAAGCTAATTTGCTGGCAGTAGATTTATATTTGACCAAACAAATAGCATTTTATTCATGAAAAAAAAAACGAATAAAAAGCTAATTGTCTTCTATCTAAAATGTTAAATTATCAAATTAATGTAAGATATCACTAATAAGTTATCTTCACACTTATTTCTGCAGTTGTTCAACACCCTCTACTTCCAGCTATGGTTAAACCCAGTCAATCACAATAAAGTGTTTCCCAACCTCAAGAACCAGAGGAACCAAAAGGTACTTATTGTTCACTTAGTACGTACAGTTGAGCAGACCCAGCTGCAGCAGCGAGGCCAGAGCAGTGACAATCATGAACATAAGAAGGCCACCACGTCGACCCATCAGGCCTACAGCAGGGCACAGTGCAATGCATGATGTCACTGCAATGCCTGCCATTGTGTAATAGTCTGCATAGAAGCTGTGGAACATAGTGGTTTCCTGGGCATCTTGATCCATCATGCTGCGAGCAAAGCAGTGGTGAATTCCATAACCAGTTAGCCTGGGTGAAGAGGTACAGAGGGACAAGCAGTTAGCATAAAGAAGAGGAAAAAACACACACGGTGTAGTGGCTAAATAAAAGCATATTTGATTTGAGTCAGCAGAGAAAAACGTTGCAGACAGTTCATACAAAAGTACAGTGAAGAGGGAAGAGGAGCGATTTAATATTTGCCTCTTATCTCAGTGCGTGTCACAAAACTGCACAGATGTATTAACAGAGTCAATGGCACAGAACACACCTTACAGGCACATACAAAAATACAAGCAACAAACACTCACATCCGCTCTTCCTGGCTGTCTAATGTTTCCTAACGACAAAACTCATGTAAAATTTATGCTGACTGAAGGAGTCAGGGACAATGTGCGCTGAAGCAGAGATAAAGCTGGGTCTGCTGAGCTACAGATGAGGTTTCAGATGGAGAGATGAGGAGAGGGGAGATCCCATCAGAGATTAAAACAAAGAGCAACCAATATGGAAGCGAGGCCTAAGGATCAATACTATATTGAACTTGCAGTATGCTAGTGGCATCTGGACTGCACAAAATGGTGGAACTGCCTGGCATTGTCCATAGATCCTTCTATTCTCTAATGTTCTATTGGGTTTCTATACACCAACACATGAAAGTAATACTTACGAGTTGACGCATAAAACAACAATGTTCTTCCACAGGTTCCTCGTTCCAACCATTTTTACAATACATGTCTTTTTGGGTTTCTTTTGAAGAGCTCTCTGTAGTTCTAGAAACAAACAAACCATGTTAAAACTCAAAAGCTGCTTTTTCAGAAGGTGCAAATTCAATTATTATGATATTATTAGGATTCTATGATATTATATTTATAATACATGGCCTGGAGGGAAAAAAAAGTGGATAGCTGGATTCAACCACGGTTTTCACAATACTAAGATACTGATACTGCAGATGGTCCTTTATACTCTATAACATTGTCAATACTATATAAGTGAGGAACTCTCCCTTTTTTAAAAGTCAAAGTCAGAACTATGGTGGACAGGAAGTGCAAAACAATACTACATTGAGTAAAACACATTTTTGCATGACACGTTATGACATAGAAACCATGTATACATGTACAAAACAAAACTACAAAGCTGAAACAAAATAATTATACATTTCTGACAAAACAGCTGTTCAAAGCGTGAAACACTTTTACCATCCCTGATGCAAACTTGCACTTGAAACTGCAAAACACTTTTACAACTTTTTGAATATGTTGCATTAACACTTTGACCCATGATGAACCAACTTCAAAATGATACAGAAAACTTTTACAAGTTTCGGGTGAGTTTTACAGCTTGCAAAAAACTTTTACAAGTTTACTGCAACGTTGTTAAAAGTTCTGGAAACACAATTTCAAAGACATTACCAGGAAGTGATATGTGTGGGGTTGGGGATGGGGGAAAGATAGTGCAGACAGGAAACCACAAAAGTCACATTAAAGAGTTTTCCTCTTTAGAAAACAGTCACCAATTGGATGATATATATCTGCTTGATCCTGCTGATACCCAGCCAATGAGGGGTCTGAAAACTCACTAAATGTAGCGACAAAGTTACAAAGTTAACACTGTGAACAATTAGTCCTTCAGGTCACTGCTCACCTTGCAGTGCCTCCTGAAAATAATTCAATTTAACTCAATTCAGCTTTATTTGTATAGCGCCACTTCACAACAATGTTGTCACAGGGCACTTTACATACACATCCTTTCAAGCCAATTCCTACATAGCCTATAATAGAAACCAACTGATTGCATCAAATCATGACTTTGATCCAATCCCCCATCCTGAGCATGCACAAGGCAGCAGTGGGAAGGAAAAAACTCCCTTTTAACAGTAAGAAAATAAGCAGTCGGGTGGTCCTTATTGTGAACCAAACAGATACCAAAGTGTCATTTAAGTATCAACATTCTTGCTTATTATTATCTAACTTGATACTAAAGTTAATTCTCAGATTCTAATCGAAATTAATTGTTTTGTCAACACCAATGAGCGTCCTTTGAGATAATTACTGCATGGGCCATTATCTTTCAGTAGGGAACAAGTTATCAACCCCAACTGATGCAATTCACTGATGCAATTAGTAGCTTCTCATATCTAAAACAGCCACGTCAAAAGGCACACATCATGGCCATGTTGGAGATGTTTGTCTGTATGAGAAAAGTTTTTTCATTGTCATGCATCAAGCAGAGAAACATCTAAGGAGATTACATAAACTGCTAAAGTTGGGTTAGGAACTGTCCAACACATTAATAGTGGGAAAGCACAGTCTTTGAGGTTGAAAAGTCGTCAGAAAAAAAAGAGCATTTCCACAAACACAATGCAAAGGGAACCCACAGGGATTGGGACTGAACAGCTGTGTAGCCATATTAAAAAAACCAATAATAAGTCAGGCTAACTGGTGAAAAAAAGCTTAAATTTGCAAGGCAGTGAAAAGGTTGGACTCTGGACCACTGGAGGAAGGTAATGTAATCTAATGAGTACAGATTTACCCTGTTCCAGAGTGATGGGAGCATCTAGATAAGAAGAGAATGTCTAGTGCCTACTGTGAGCCTGTGGGGGTAGCGCTATGATCTGGGGTTGCTCCAACTGGCCAAGTCCAAGTTCAGCAACACATATGTGTCCAAAGAATGGAGGTCAGCTGACAACCTGAATATAATGAATGACCAGTTTACTCAGTCAATGGATTTCTTCTTCCCTGATAGCACATGCATATTCCAAGGGCTTTTATTGTGAAAGGGTGGTTCAGGGAGCAGGAGACATAATTTTTCACACATAAATTGACCACCGCAGGGTCCAGACTTTAACCCCACTGACAATCTCTGGGATGTGCTAGAAAACCATTTGGAGTTAGGAATATACTGTGCAAAGCATTTGGAAAAGCTGTGCAGTGGTCAGACTCTCCCATCATCAATACCAGATCTTAGTGAAAACTAAGTGCAGCACTGGGTGGAAATAAGCTGTGTGAGATTGCAGAAGGTTATTGAAACAACGCCACAGCTAGTGTGTGCCATAAACAAACTTTCTTTAGGCCAGGCAGTGTAAATTAACAGCAAGCATAGTTACATTTCCACATGCCAGGGCTGAATATTAAGCAGATTTTTAACTATCTGAGAATTTGAATATATTTGAGCAAGAGGAGAAAAGCAGCAAGACCCCAGTGGTGCTGACCTTCTGAACTGTAGAAAATCTATGAGCTCTTGGAGCAGATTTTGTTTATTGAAGGAAAAACATAATAGTAACCAGTTAAAACTCATCCTGGGACCTGCACTACAAAGCAGGTTTAACAGTGTATCTTCCGCTTAATTGTCTTAATTATCCTCAACAATATAACTTTCACCAAGTGCTATCAGAAATTATAGTTATCAGCTTTGTGAGTTAACAAGGTTTTATGCATCTGGATAAATGAATGTTTTTTTGTTTTGTTTTTTTTTAAAAAAGGGAGGCCCTGCAATGGATTGGCGACCTGCCCAGGGTGTTCCCTGCCTATTGCTCAGTATTTGCTGTGGAACAGACCAGCTCCCCCCTGTGACCCTATGCTGGAATAAGTACATACAGAAACTTATGAATACCAAATGGTTATTTAGAGGCATGGATTGCCCTGTTATCTCAGAATAAGCAGATATGACTTTTATTACAGCTGTGTATTTTTAAGCAATATGTAGCAGGTGCATTTTTAGGGAAGAAAAAAAAAAAAAAGTCAATTGCAACCTTGTAAGTTTGAGAATTCTGCAAGGTCTCTTGACCTGACAACAATGGCAACTTTTTCTTTTTTTTATTATTATTATTGTTTTATTGATTTTTTTATGTTTTGGAGAACATACATTTAAGAGCAGCAGAATCTGATAGATTGTAAAAAAGGAGATGGCCAGGTCAGGTTTTGTGTGCTCCATACAGTAATTATGATAGAGGTGTGCTCATATGTGTACATATATCTTAATCGTTTCAAGTTGTAGATGCTATCTAAAATAAAAACATGTAGACAGGAATTTAAATATTTAAAAACATATTTTAAGCCATTTGAATTATACTCTGTCCAAATCCTAATCTCGTGAAATCAACAAGTTTAGAAATAAATTCCAGTCTCGGATGTCTTTTTGAAGAAAATGTAGAGGAGAAACTCCTTCCGAGTGCATGAGAATTTATATATTTATATTTCATTTTCACAAAGAACTGATTGTTCTCGAGGTGGGTGGTGATAGTCTCCGACAAAGAAGGCTCTTTTTGGTACTAGTGGCCATTTTTTATCCTGTAATATCAACCTGAATATAGACCTGAAGAGGATCAGAGAAAGGGAGGGAGTGACATGCAGTGAAGAGGCTCAGGCCAGGATTTGAACTTGGGCCATCTGCTTAAAGAGTTGTTGCCTCTGCAGATTGGCCTCTTGCATGGCCAGTTCAGCTAAATGCCACCTGAGGAACCACCTTCTTGATACTAAAAATACTCATTTCAGTCAAGAGATTGCTCACCTATTAGTGCTACCTTTTAGTACAAGTCTTGGGCCAAAATGTTCACTATAATTACAATACAAGGGTCAGCAAGGTACAGTGTGCATGTGGAAGTGTTACAACATCTTGTAGCACAACTCCAGTCTACTTTGGCATTCTGGAGGCAGTCTGAGAAAGGTTTGCAAATAATTGCTTAAAACAAAAACCTGAACCATTTTTTTTTTTTCCTAGGAAAGCTTTTCTATTGTTACAATGTCATGTCCTTTCTTCTCAGTTAACCCTTCACACAACAACCAGCATCCTATCAGCTTTTTATGTGAGACTTCGGAAAACATCCCTTTGATAAGTTGTCAGTTACTAACAATGATAATAATGTGATTCTGTCTGCTGCAACAGAATAAATTTCACTTTGCCGCACAGGACTGTCCCAGGTTATTACTGTACATTGCAGAAATCGGTCCTGATTATGGTGTTTCTTGCACAATGCAGGTCTGACTGCAAAGATCGCTGTGCTGATCACTATTTTACATCCAAGTACAAGGGAAAACAGGATTGCAGCTGAATAATTACAGAATTTCCCTTCAATATCTCTATGTGGATTTGCGTTCTCTAATCAGATTAAAGTTTGAGGACAGTCCAAGTGCCTTAAAGAGTTAAGCCAGAACAACTTTGCTTTATTTTAACCATAAAAAATTCCACCTAAATTTTTAATGAGAAGTTTACAACCAATGCAGTATGTCACCGGCTGCTTTGTTAGACAGTTTCGACCGCTCCTGAGTGAGGAAGGCCCTTGCCCTATAGGCGATATGTCACACATCACCTTGTCGATGTTTTGGTATCAGGCTGTAGGTTGCCACAGCAACGCGTCTCTGATATGTGCCACTCTACTTTGTCGTTGACTCAGAAATATGACAGCATTCCACACAACCCCCTCAAGGTTATCTCGGACTGGGCCACTCAGGCTTTCCACTGATTTCTTGGCAAAGTTTCAAACCACTGAGTAAAATTATTCCTTTTCAGATCTATGATAATTGTTCAGCTGAATTGCCAAAGAGGACCTAATCAGTGCCTACACATGCATCACTCATGTTTAAGTGTGAGAACTCCTCTCCTGTGGTAGCAGTAAGAACATTTAATGTTCTTGAAAGTAAGAGACAGTACTGTTGGGGATGGACTCTCACTATAAACACAGGACAAATTAAAGCCCATGGCAATCTATTCTCCACTAAATGCTGAATCAGCACACAGCCTATGAGTTTTAAAACAGTACAGTCAGTTTCACGCTTAGTGGTTCCCCTTTAAGCTTCTGTCCACAAGAGTCACTTTTCATTTTTTCAAACTGTAATGAGAACCACACTCAGTAATAAGAGAAAAGAGAGAAATTTACCATGATAAGTAGTCCTGCTGAAGCTCTGTGCAAGTGCAATCTACTATGACAACAACATGATTCAGTCTACTTTAGCCCTGGCAGGTCTAATGTGTACAGACAGTAACCTGAGGTCAAAGTGTCTGACCTGCAGCCATCTCCAATCTGACCATTGTCGAGTCAGCTCATGTCCACTCATCCAAGGTATAATGAAATTAATGAATGTCTGAGAGTGTCATAATGCAATGTTCAACACCCGCTGCAACGTCTTTAGTGGCATGTTGCTATGGTAACTGCACAGGAAATCGACATAACCTTGTCAATCTGTCTAATTTAGGAGAGCACAGCTGGAGAAACAAATGGCTTTCAAACCAGCAAATGCATAAAGGTGACAAAATACAGCATATAAGCTCAATAACACACATTCTCACCATATTAAAATGGGAAAAATCACAGCAGTTACTCTGATTTCTTTACAGTGTTTCTTCTGTGTTCATTACCTGTGAGGATGTTATCCGCATCGAGCTCCATGTTGACTTTATTCTTTTTTGCAATGTGTTCCATGATCCATTTGGAGCGGCAGTATTGCTGAGTGGCCAGCAGCCAACGCAATGACTCAGGGAAGATCCTGTCAAAAAGATGGGGGATGGCCTCATTAATATGACATGAAAAATAAATCACAATGGAAAGAGTCCTCCAGCTGAAAGACTGGAATCTCACTTAGTTAGCAGCCCTAAAGTACAACTTGTTTTATCAACCAGTGTGCCTCTTCATCACATTCTGGGCATAGTGCAGAGAAGAAAACTGCAGTGGTAAGCTTATAAACTGATGGGGAGGATTTAAAAATGGAAATTTAAAAAATGAGACAACTGCTGTGTCACACAAAAAGCACACACAAAACATACATAGTCTTGTTTCAGCTGTGGCTGTTTTCATTTGATATGCTCCATTACCTGGTGTTTGGATTACATTATGTTGCACACCTGCCTCTGAAGGCTTTGGTATCTGCATGCTGTTATAAAGAAATAGCCAGTAAAACTAGCAGCTCACTTAAACAGCTTATCTTTCAGTGACTCCAGCAGCAAGGTTATTATTAAAGATAGTGGTGGCAGCTAGCATTAAAATTTAAAGGCCTCTTTCTTCCTCATGTTCCACCTCTCCACCATGTTTTATGAAATTTGATTTGCAAGGTTTTTTGTTGCAAAATGACCCCTTAACCTCTTCCATGCCTGACACTCTGGCAGAGAAACACACGTCTCCACTGGAAAAAGTGCAGGATTAATCGTTGCTCTGGTGTAGCCCAGAGAGTCATTTTAACAATTACTTCATTAATTTAGCCTCGTAAAAAAAACTAAATTAATTAAGAAACTAAACACGGCCCCATTTTTTCCCAGACTGGCTGAAGACAAAGTGGAGCTTCAATGTATCTGTATATTTTGGTAGTATGCATATGGCTGTATGGCTGTGTGTAGATCAGTGCAACTCAGAGATTAGGACAAAACATTTGCAGTGAATCTGAAAGTTGAGATTTAATATAAGAGAAACTGAAAAACTGGATGCGTTTCCCAACCTGCTTCACTACCAAACTGGTGATTTGTGAGTATTATAATTAACATTACATTATATCTGAAAGCGTATGAATATAAAAACCGCATAAAGGTGACCACTCACGCCAGACTAACAGGTCACCCTTCCAGGGGAAATCCTGCCGGTTTTGCTATGTGTCCCACAAAGACCAGTACAGACATTTGATCAAATTTATGCTTTGAAATCAAAAGATGGTTCTTCACACCTCTGTAGTTTTACATCGTATAAAATGTTGAGTGATAATGGTGACAGGTCAACAAGTTTGTTTACATCAGATTACTCTTTACTTCTGCATTCCGCATTTATATTAATGTATATCTTGGATCTGAACACTTTAGTGTATGCTGGACAATCTGTGGATGAACATCATATTGCAAACGTCATAAGAACCCAGCTACTCCACATAGTTTTGATGTATTAAAATAAATAGACATGCACAAGTAGGTTTTTTTTTCTGAACTTTAGTAAACAAGACAAGACTTTTAGTTTAGATGGGAACTGTTTGCTGGGGACAAATTTTCATAATCTCCCCCCAAAACATTAAAATTTGCCATAGGATTTATGTTTAACAATATTTATTTGAGACAACAATAAGAGTGGATCACCATTGTAGTTTTATTGTATAAGGTGCCTCATTCTTAATAGTGCATAACTTTTTAAAAACACCTTTAAAAGTTCAAACTATAACAAAACACATAGCTAGTACCAAATTGCAGCACATTGCTATGGTGCTTTTCTTACCAAATGTAGGACAGCATAAGCAGCAGGGGACAGATGATGACGACTTGAAGTACCTGCCAGTCACGACAGAGGTACGCCACACCGGGCAAGAGGAACTGACCACCCAATACCACAAAATTGGCCACCATAGTCATGGAAAACCGCCATCCTGGCAGGCACAGCTCAATCCCTGGCGGAAAGGACAAATGGATGAGAGAAAAAAATAAAACAGAATCCGTCCTTGTGTGACAACACAGAAATAAATAAGTAAACAAAGATAAGAAAATTGAATAATATGAAGGGAAATTACAACTGTCAACACACAGAAAAAAGATTATTTCAGCAATATTAATATGAAGACATTTGAGTTGACATAATTACCATATCTTGTTTTTGCTCACATGTTAATATAGCAAACACTGTGCTGCCAAGTCAAGGAGTTTTAAAACACAGGATCAGAACGGTTTCTCATTATTCCCGTTAACATAAGATCACAGGTTATGATTCAGCCACTGGTCACACCTAACAAGGTGAGGTTGACAGGCCAGAACAAGTTAAGTTTCCTGACAGTGCAATTTGGAAAGAAAAGACTTTAAATATATCAGACTAAAAGTTCTTACTCATGGAGATTTGCATATTAAATACACCCTTAAACACCAACAGGAAAAACTTGAAGAAAAGCAAAAACACTGCTATATGAAAAAAAGAAGAAATATTCCTCCACATCCACATTATTCACTGTTTGAATTATTCAGTTTTGTTCTGTTGAATGTGAATATAAATTAAAACCCTAGGACATTTCATTTTAACGTTTCATAGATCGAATCATTATCTGATCTTTACAGGCAAAACTTCATACCTTCAATTATTCACTATGTACAGCTGCTGTTCAGAGACAGTAGACCAGTGCAAACAGTACACTGCTGTGAGGGTGAACAAACTAGAAAAAAGGCTCCTTGTATTCATTTCTCTGCTATCAGAATGGTACCAATTCATTCACTCAGTCATTAGCATGCACACCACACTGGCAGCCAGCAACCCCAGACAGTCCAACCCTTTTCTTGCTGCAGTATAGAGGCTATGTTCCCATCAGACCACACCAAAGTAACGCTACTGTTAATCCACTATTCTCAATAAATCATTTCCCCGCTTCATTGATCCTTTGTTGTGATACATTACAATTCCCCCCCTAACGGGTCTCCTTTGCTGCCCAGAGACAGTCTTCAGATGAGCCTTTCAAGGTGACAGGGCCAGCATAATACAGTGGGTGTTGGCGGCCCCCACTTCATTCCACTGGGAAAGACTGGAATTTCAATTAGGACTTGCCCCCCTCTGAGGACATGAATAATGCTCCCTGTTCACAGACACTATCGCAGCTGGAATGACAAAGCCAATGAGGAGAGAGCAGGGCGATGGGTGCAAGACCCGCTGAGTTTGAACCACCTAACCTCAAGGCTCCCAGTCTGCGTGCTGGTTCACTGCTTATAGAACTGCATGGGATTTGAATTCCTCGGTTATGTGTAAGGCGTCATGTGCGCTGAGCAGGCCACTGCACAGTGAAAAACTCTCATTGTGGTAAGCTTTGGAGAAATGCTCACGTACGCCAAAAAACAGAAATGTAGCATGAAAAAAACCTAAAAGAAATCAAAGAAAAAAATAACACTTTGTCTACAGTAAGAGGGAAGTAATTTAATGTCCATTAGACTGTTTTTGACCAGGATGAAAAGCCTTAATCTTCCACACAGGGGAATGATACGCATCACCAGCTATAATACTTATGGGAAATATGTGACCAATTTGATCGACAGAATGGTGTTCCATTCCGCCAGTGGAGTTTCAAAGGCTTGTAGAATTAATGTCAAAGCACGCATGGGAACCCAACAATTTACAGAGACACTTAATGTCATTTATTAACCTTCAATTTGTTACTCAGCAGTATATATCATTTAACCAGTATGAACTATTCAATGAGCACCTGAGGCTGAGGAACAAGGTCTGAGCTCCTTACTCCTGGTGACCTTAATCCTTTAACAAACTACTTGGTCAGCATTCCCCCAATGCTCTGCAGCAGCCTACGTCCCATTGACATAAATCTACCAATAACTAATCTGATGACAAGTAATAACATTTCCAAAGATGCTTATCAAGGGCTTCTGGAGAGACAAAACAAGTGGAACATACAGGATGACATAAAACAGACTAATTAAAAACACATTTGCAGAAATACTGATGACAGAGGACGTAAAAATGATATCAATGATCAGAGCAATAATCAATTAGCAAAGATGGTAATCCCCAAAGAGGATTTGACTGGGTTGCTGACTTTGGCAATACAAGAGAATGAGCAACAGTCCATGATGGAAGTTCCAGTAGCAGCTAGACATCTGTCAACCATGCAGCACTCTCAAGGAGGCCCATTGTTTCAGCAGTGAAAGAGGTTGGTTTACCACTAAAGGCACTAAGTGAAGCCACTCCTTGTATTCACAGGCTGATGTCATGACCTTTTGCTGGTCACATGAGTTCCATGGCTCTTTGCCTTTATTTCGCCTCCTAATTCCAGCTGCTTGATCTGGGAAGTATAATGACTCTGATAAGAAAGAGGAAACATTTTCTACAATGAAAAAAACTTTATGGCATAGTTACAATTTACTTTGGGTTGCATCTGCTTCAGTCTCATAATATAGACTGTGCCTACAGGTCTTCTTGTTGGAGTCACAGGTGAAAAGCTGCCACCCCCAAGCTACAGTAAACCCCTTTTGTCCTCATGTCATTAACACTACACTAGGAAATATCGTGCATCAAGGCGTGTTTACATTACACCTAGAATTGCGCAAAAACAAAATATCACAATAAAAAAAACACTAACGGAAACACCTACATTTTTTTAAAAAACAAAAAGGTCTCAAATATCGATAAAAAGTTTTTATGCTGTCAAGAGGTGGTTTTTCAGATGTATCGACACAGAAGCATGAAACAAAAGTGTAATGGAAACACTTTTTTCGCATTTAGGTGTCATAACCAGCTCATTTCCGGACAGCAAATTTCAGAGTTTTAGAAAAGAAAAAGAGGGGGAAGAGCTTGGAAAATCCATAGCAAATTCTCCACAGCAAGTACAAAACACCAAACTAATGCCATCGGGCTACTTTGCTAAACACTGTTCAATGGGAACATCTGGAAATCACAATTGTTATCACAATTATTTGTTGAAACTTACAAATATTGCTTTTATTTTACAAAGAAATGCAATGGAAATGCAGCTAATGTAAACTTTACTATTACCCTGAATCTTTGAATCAAGACCAAGTTCTCATTCAATCAGCTGTTAAAACAAGTCTGGTGTAGTTTCAGTAAAAGAGTGATCCTTCCTGCTAAAGACAACAATCAGTTAAAACTGTGTAAGTGAGTCTTCCTGCATAGCTAGTTACCAAGATATATTCATTAAAACAGCAAGAGAAAGGTCACAATGGAGACAAACATTAATGAGATCAACACAGCCGTACAGCCGACACAACTATAAATCAGCTTATTTTTCTTTTTCTCCTTATAGCAAAGCGGTTCCATCAGCATAGGCAGAATAAATAAATCACTCTAATGATTAGTCACAGAGAGCAAAACTAAATATTGCTACATCCTAAACAGAAATAAGCCAACATAAACACAATGTGGTGCTGTGTCAGTGGTGCTTGCCTCATGACAGGGGTTAGCATTGCTAAGAATCCATCGTTTCAGACCTGCATTACAAGGTCACCTGCAAGTTGCAAGAACATATTCATTCATAACTAGGATTTAATTGAGGTGGTGCAGTTCTGTATGACCAAGCAAATCTCACATTAATGTTTAACTGAAGTCTGAGATCTGATGCCCTAGAAAGTCACAACAGGCCTTTTTCTCTGTTTAAAGTTTCAAAGCTTTTCTTATAGACTAATTCAGGCAAATGTAAAGCCGCTGCTGAGTTTTTGGAGATCTTCTAAGTAGTAGACCAGTGCTGCACTGTCATCTGCCAGCATTTTCCCTGATTAAAGTCCAATGAACCTTGGTCTTTGGCTGGCATTACTGCAGATCGAAGAGTTTTTGAAGTGAAGGCAAACTGAAACCTCTCTGGAGTATTGTGATTACATACAGGACGAACTAAAACAGCATTGAGGTGACTGTAAAATCCTGTTTAAGCCATCGTTAATTAGGATTGTCTCAGATTAGCTCATTGCTCTTAAAGGTATCTTTCATATTCCAGAAGAATATAATCACCTGAGAGGCCCTGGCAGAAAGCCCATACACCGATGGAGCATGAAAACACTTATGCCGACTAGGTCAAAGGCCTCTGTCAGATCAATTAGGAGCATGATAAAATGCTCTTCTCAGCTTATCGGCATTTTTTGAGTTTTTCAAGCTGGAGGATTCTGGTGATAGTGGATGATTAAATTACAAATGTACAGGATCATACTGCAACTTCTTTCCAATAAAGCTAACAAAAAAATTCCTACTAACTTTGATGGTATTTTTACACTCCTTTCTTTAAATACAGAGTGGCTGTGTTAGTACACAAACATCCTGAGGTATCTTCCACTCTCTCCTCTTGTGAGCACCAAAAAAGGGGCTATTGACTTAGAACAAGGCCATGCCCATTGATTAGTCTCTTATCGGGAGTTGCACAGAACGCCAACTAGCTTTAACTAGCCACAAGCACTTTCCTTTGATCTGTGTAACTTCTCAGCAATCAGGTCGGTATAACACTAATATACAGCTGAACACACACAGACTAACCAAATCTAAAAATACCATAATCTGAAAGAAGAACTTAAACATTTTTAAGGCACATATCAAAGGAAAGTGCAAAGGTTACCAGTGCTGATTTGGCCAAGAACTGGACTTCACTCAGGAATTTGTGGTGTGAGATAATGTGAGATTATGTCATGCAAAGTCTCAGATGTAGGTAAAGAATTATTCTCTCTGTTAAAGCATATGTATTTTACACAAAGCCATGCAGTGTGCTTTCAAACAGGAAGAGGTTGACTTCTTTCCAAAAAGCAAAAACATCCTTACCATGCAAAGAAACATTTTGGCAGGGGAAGAAGTTTGCTGAGCAACACAACATGCTAGCTATGCACAAAAGGGAACTTTAACCCTGCTCAGAGAATAAAAAAGACTGAGTATGCACCTTAACCTATTTATCAGCAGACAGCTGGAGCAGATTGTGGAGAACAGCGAGGATGGCTCACCCTATGTTTCATGAAAGACACTTCTTTCTGTGAAAAGCTATTGTGCTTTGTGCATAACTTCCAGCCAACATTGGACACTACGGACAATGCAGCCCCCCCTTCATTCATAACAGTCATTAGTTAAACTATGGTCACACTAAATAAAAGTTGTATTTGTGTAAAGTGAACTCGGGTTAGGCTAGACTTAGCATGTAGCACATACACAAAAACAGCTTAAACAAAGAGGGCTGCCTGTCAGACCATTTAAAAAACAAAAATATGATGTTCATGTGAAGAACAAACTACGCAGATAACGACACAGAACTTCTATTTTTCTGTCCTGCCCCTTGAGCCCCATCTGTGTGCAGAGATTAAGGTCTGAGGTAAGCAGAGGGCACCGCTGAGAAAAAGCTTCTCATTATAGCAAACACTGAGGAAGGCAAAGCTGACCTAGCTCGGCTAACCTGACAAAACAAGATGGGACTGCAGAGGAAAGCTACATGGACCTGTCATCATCCTGTCAAACAGAGAATGATTATTCCACTGTGGAAAATATACACGCAAACAACTGAAGGTGCAAACATGGTTGTTAAAAAAAAAAAATAAAAAAAAAAAACCCTTACAGAAAACAAACTTAACCTATTTTTGGAATATAACAAATTGTTGATTTCTTTCATTCTTTTTTTTGGTTTATTTATTACATATTGCTCCTAAAAAGTGAAACTGTTTAAACTTATTTGGTTTGCTGTTTCCTAAGACTTCCAGAGTGTCTGAACTACTCGTGACTACTTAAAGAGCAAATAATTGTTGACTTTATCAGAGTCATTTTATTATCAAATTCTTTACTAATAATGATTATATCACTAGTAAAATCACATCATGGAAGGATAAATGAAACTCAAATCTTAGTTATGAAATAGAAATAAAAGCTTTTTTCTTGGGGAAAAATGCTTTTACAACTTTTCTGCAACCATTAATGTACCACATCTACTTGGTAAGTTTAAATAAACATAATCAGACAAGTTAAGTTTACATTGAAATAAAATAAGATTTAAAAAATTTAAAAAAAAAAAAAAAACTTCCCAGAAGGAAATTGTTGTGTTGTAGTGAGGTTTTTCCCCTAAATTAGATTTAATAATTAAAACAATAATAATTATTGGAAAATACTGTATATGAAAATATTTCAACTATACAAATCATTCTATTTTATATGTTAATAATATATATTGTATGAATTCATATTTTTTTTTTTTTAACTTTTTTTGCCTATTAACACTTCATAAATCTATAACAGAGGCCGTATAATCCATTTGATTATTGGAAATTATTTTCAATCATTGCAAATGAAGAAAACTGGCAGCATAAATTACCATACATACACACACATAGCCATAAATTTAAACATAAATATACATAGATACAGTACATACATACATAAGTATTATTGAACTGTGGTTAATAAACTAGGTCACTAACATCAGAGGCTGTTACATCATTACTAAGAGCTGCACAGTCATGCATCTTATTATATAAACTCCCCTCCTCTGGTTTACAAGTAAAGGGGCATATTTTATTTGCACCTGTGTAAATAATCTCCCTACTAACAAAGTACATGTACAAAAGGAGTGACACACATAACTGGTGTGTCAAGCAATCATACACTGATATGCATTCTATGTTGTTTGGAATGCAGACTGCAATTAAATGCATTAATTTTTTTAACACATTAATTTTTCTGTAATATATTCATTGTAATTAACATGTTAAAGTTCCAGCCCTACTTTATTTCTAACTCCATATCCTCAGAATAATAAAAAAAAGAAAAGCCAAATTAATAGCTTAATAATCCATTTGACTGCGCTTTAACACACAACCAGAGCCACATTGGTCAGGTTTGTAGCATGAGGATTTAAGCAAATTAAGGCCAAATATTGGACAATTTACCTTCATTTGGACTGGGATGATGTGTGGAGACATGAATATGGGCTAGACAGAAAACTGGATCAGTTTTATTACCTGGACTTGAAGCCTCATGCAGTTCCATGTTTTGAACAAAATATAACATCGGGCAATATAAGACTTTTTTTTCATCTCCATTTCTTATTATATTATGTTGATCAATCCTAATCCTAAATTCTCAGAAAGGCTAATCCTCAAAGACATCCCCCAACACCGCTCCCTTAGTTTTGCTCAATTCCTAGATGCCAGTGGGATTATGATTATGTCATTATTTAATATAAATTAAGACAATAAAAAAAATATTTAAAAAAATAAAAAAGTTTGACCCCAAAAATTGGCACCAGACTGTTAAAGCGAAAAGAAATGTAAAAAAATCCTTCTGTATAATGCATTTTTATTTATTTACTCTTTTAAAAATCTCACACATTCAAGCTGCACTACTTTCTTTCATTTAATCATGATGTTATTAATTATTAAATGATCAGTACATCAAGCCTTCCCTGAAGCTGTTTGGAGGCTCCCTGGAGAGGCCCATCTCCCAGTTTGAGAACATACTCTGTACTAGCCAACAACCGTGAGCTGATTGGTTTCCCTGAGCATTTGTTTGGCTGTGATAACGTGTGTGTTATAGATCACAGACAGATTATTCATGACCATTCATGTCAAATGTTACGTCCAGAACAATATCATGATTTATAAGACCAGATTATGACAGAACTGTGTGTTTACAGAACTTTGTGGTTTGTCAGTCATCATGCTTCTCCTTGTGGTTGTGGCTTTGTATGTCTATTGTGTTTCACTTTATATCAGCTTCCCTCTGAAACCCACACCCACCCATGACATGTAAGGGCATGGCTCATCTGATTCAAACATGAAAAGGGAGCAAATACTCCACTTTAGATACGTTCAGAAAAAATTGTCTTTTGTCTCCAAGTCAAAGTAAAATAAATGTCTTCCGTTTAGAACATAACTATTTCAAACTAAGACATGATAGATGCGAGGTGAAAAACAATAAGCCAGGAGGATAAACTTTTTTTTTTATCCTCAAATTCCTTCACACAGTCACAGGGGCTTTGGACCTCTGCCACCCACAGAGAGCACAATCACTGTCTCGAGCTGATCACAAATTTCTCACACAAATACCTCGTGCAGCCAGCTAGCATGACTCAGCCGGCTGAGGCATAGTGTGTGTTTGTAAGTGGAGAAGAAGAGAGGGGGCTTTGGACTAGGGGTGAGAAAGTTGAGGGGTGTTTACTGTTGCAATAATTAGTTCCCAGCACAACAATGCTGAACTATAGGCGTTATGAACTTTGTGCTGTGATGCTAAAAAGACTAGCTTGCACTGATGGGGCACTGCAGTATAAATAGAAACTATGTATCATATGACTTTCTATGCCTATCAGCTTTGCTATTTTGCAGTTATACTCTGGAGTCAACACACTATGTCAGTAATGGAGAAAGGTGTGTTAAACTTGGTGTGTATATGACAAAGCTAACTGTTAAAATGCAGAAACACTTGATATTTCCTCACTGCATTGGTATAATCCCCTCTAAGTAAAGTCCTCTTATGCTATGAAAACTTTTTCACCCTCTAAGAAATCCAGGCATTTTTTTCATCTTACTGCTTGGCCATTAATAGTTCACACTCTCCAGTTATTTGAGACCATCCTGCTACCAACTCTGTCTTTCTTCTGCCTCTCTGAGGTATTTAGCATCAGGAGCTGTCGAGGTGTCATACTATATCTGTCGCTTGAGTCGGCTGGTCTTCCACAGGCCATCTTGAAGGAACATTTAGCGCTTTTGAACAAATTGGTTCAAGACCTTAAAAGAAGCTCACCCGTATGCTGAAACTTATTGGGATTAAGTGATGCACTTTCCTTTAAATCACTCAATGTAACAAAAGTGTAAATGTTTTAGTTACATGAATTAAATTATTATCATTATTCATTTTACTGTTTTTACTCCGTAGCTGTCAGATCAGCCTGTGGGCAAAATGAGTGGATTGAGACTCTTCCGCATTAAGCCCCACCCACCGCCACTGCACTACATCGGGAGTGCGCATCGCACCTGCTTTCGCCGTCATTGTAACATCTCAAACAGAAGGATTAGGCTAATATGAACTCAATAAAAAAACAAAATACAATGTCAACACATAGCATACAGCCCTACATGTTGGAACCTGAATCAGACCCTGAAAACAAAGTGGAAAACAGCAACCCACAGCAACGAATGCAGCAGGATGTCTCTTTTTGGTAAACTCACCAGCCATCGTTCGAAATAACTTTATCCCACGTTTTCCACCCGCCTGATGTATTTGTACATGCCCTTGTTAACCAGTAGAAGGTAATCAATCACCGAACCTTATCCCCCGGGACGTCACAAGGATTTCCAAGTAGAAAAAACTCTCTAAAACGACGCGTTTTTCGTCGCCATGGAAACCTAATGGAGAGCGTGCTGGAACTCAAACTCAAAGATGATAGGTGATAAAAAAAACAGTGCCGTTCACATGTCTGATGAGGGTTCAACACTGTAACTCTGTAGAAAGCTCAGAAAACTTGAAACACCATAATAGCACCCCTTTAACTAAACATGGGTTGATACATAAAGGGAGCTTAGTGTAATGTCTCCAGTACAAAGACAGCTGAACCTTTCCTCTGTAAGTAGGGACAAACAAAGATCATTTGTTTAAAACATTACATGTCATGTGACAGACATGTCACATATCAAGACTGGAGTTTTCTTAAGTTTTCATGTGAATTCAGATAAGTGTCTTGACTCAATTATTCTTTCCAGTTACAGGTGTTGTCAAAACACCTGTGTTCTTGAAAAAGATCAAGTACAGTTTTGTCAATACACAGAAGCTACGGGGCAAATATCATGTGACAAGAGGCCACACACAAATGCAAATAAGGGTGATGATATGCCAACAAAAAAATAAATAAATAAATAAAAATAAAAAAAACCTCAAACATGCAACTAACCAGCAAAACTGCTCAAGCTCTGCATATACTATGCAGTCCTAGTGGTGACAGATCCATTATGGTAGGTCATAGTTAGAATTTATGAAGAGTTATAAGTTGTTTAGCCAAAAACATTGAAGCAGCTCATGTGGAGAAATTGCCTTCAATTTTCCATCCTACTGTCTGAAATGGGAAAGTAGGAACATATCACCGCTCTTTTCTGCTCTTAGATGAAGAACTGAGAGCCTAATTTATAATTAGGTAATTACCTGCCGAAGGAAAAAGTGAAAATGCTGTGTTTACTGTTGATGCAAGAGGATAAAACAGTTATCCAACCAGGCTCCTTGGCCCTGGTCCTGCTGCTTTATCCAGGCCTAAAAAGTGCTGAGCTTTCACTTTGCACTTTGAACCAAGGTGCATGCTCTAAATACACAGATAACTGGAAAGCTACAGTTGATTCATGAAGGTTAACTTTGCAATCACCACCTTGTATCTTTCTACACTGAAGGAGTATATCATAGAATACCAATTACAAAGAACTCAAAGTAAAAAAATTGGTTTTAGAAATACAGCAGAAGGCAATAAAATCAAAACTGAGGGAGGTGGTGGGAAAACTTGCAATTTTAATAAAAGCCAAACTCACAAAGTCAAAGAACTATTAAAAAAATAGAATATATTCATCCTGACAAAAAATGCTCCACAAGACTGAAATGGAATTTGACATTTTTCTGCTTCAAAACACCAGATGAAAAACTATTTCCTGCATATGTTATCGGCAGGTTAGATGTTGCAGTCTGCTATTAGGCCTATATGATAAGCTATGTGGACTTACAGCATATAGAACAAATGTTTCATTACAATTCCATTTTTTTAAATAAATGGTACAGTTTGACTTATCAAAATTTACTGACAGCATTCAAAAGTGGAATAACAACACAAAAAGTATGCTGGTCAAGTGAGAAGAAATGTAGTGAAAATGTCACAATTCTGCCATCAACTCCATCCCCTCCATTGTTCCAACTGCCTGGCTGATTTATTCAACCATAAACTACAGTCTGATATGAAAACAATGGATGCAGATGTCAAGTTCAATTTCATCAAGCTCAGCGCTGTACAGTTTATCTCCAGTCATTTACCTCCATCTGTCACTTCCTTGCTGCTTTGTCTTGGGAACAGTCGTTAACTGTCATTTTATTTTGGGTGAGTGGTAAAGCTTTTCAAGGTGTACAGTGAGGAGTAAATTAGAATGACAAGGACAGTGGGGGCCCCTTTTTTCCCCATTATGTCGTCCTTGCTCCCCTCCCTTCTTCCCTCTGCAATGGGCAGTTACCGCAGCCAAAGAGGCTTTTAAGGATCCATCTCCGAGACCAGAATGTTCATCAACTGCAACGGCAATTATCAGGGTGCTATCAACAAGTCTCTTTCCGCTCATTCTAGCTGCATGGGGGCCTGAAACAATAATTCACACCTTTGCTGCTCAGAGAGAAGGTCACAAGAACACAGAAGATTCATCCAAACAAACATTACTGTCCACACACTCCTCTGGCAGTGACAGGTGAAAATGTGGTTAAGACGACTTGCCACATCATCCAGAACCCCTTCTTTCATTATCAGATTATTGACGGCAGTAACAAGGATGAAAATCTCAGTAAGAAATATGTGCTGGTGCACCTAAATGAAAATAAAAGAGTTCAATTTAAGTATAACCAGGCTGGCAGTTTCTCAGTAATGGGGATATATCCCAACACAGACATTCAGCTTAATAAGTGTTCACAGGTCACTGCAACACAATTACTCTTCTTTTAGCTGAATGCTACCCTCAGCTAGAGACTGGAATTACAGTGGAATGGCTTTTTGATTGAGTCTGTAAGGTTATTAGTGAGAATCAACAACAGGAGACTACAAAAGACTATGGGGGGATAGTATGGACAGAACTAATACAAAAATCATCATTTAAAAAGGAAATTATACCTAAATGTATATGTCTATTTGTAGCTAAGCAGAATCTGGAGCAGTGACAGTTTTTGTGATGAAAATATTTTTTAAAAAAACAGTTTGACCAACTTGAAACTCAAGAATGTAAACAAACCAATAAAGATTAAAACCGCAAGCGGTGATATAGGCCCTCGCACCATGGCGCCGCTCGGCATAATGCCACCGCCTCCCCTGCCAACATCCTTCCCATGCCTCTCTCAACCTAAAGTGCAGCCAGACTGCACTTCAGACCATTTAGGTTTTATGAAGGGTCACTTCCTGTCACCAAGGGGCGGGGCTAACTTATCATCTAATTATTGACATGCACAAATGTGAAGGATATGACTGGCATCATCTGTAGCAAATTTGGTGCAGGTTGGTTGTTTTTTGGGGGATTTATGTCAGTTTTTCTTTTTGTTGCATCACATCTGCTTTGCTGCCCCGCCTCTCCTAAACGATATCCCCTATTAAAAGAAATAGCACAACTTCTAATCACACATGCCTCTTGAGCATCCTAACTCATTTGGGTTAAAGTTGGACAAAATTCTTAGGAGAAGTTCCTCAAAATGCATGGCAAAGAAAATGACAGAAATGACTCCAAAAATGGCACCTTTTTCAAAATGGCCGACTCCCTGTTTGATTTAGCCCATATGTCCAAGAGACTTTTTTGAAGGTACTGGGAGGGTCTACAAGTTTCCCGAATCATATCCATGTCAGTCAATGTAGTGGGCGGGGCTGATTATTTAAAATATTGTAGGGGGCACTATGGAGCCATTTACTATCTTCTCCACTATATTGTAATTTTACTCTATTAAGGACATAACTTTCATGACTCATGGCAAGTATGGTGAAGATCAACAATTTCATGGCTCTGTCACAGGTACTTCCTGGTTCATGATATCAGACACTTGTTGTTGCCAAGGGGTGGGGCTAATTCATAGTCCCATTATTGCATTGTATATTTTGTTCATCATGGGACTGGCATCAAATGTGGCGATTCCTGTGCTGATATGTTGTTTTATGTGGGAGTTTTAGCAATAAGTCTTTGTTAATGAGACATCAAACTTTGAGGGCCCGCCCCTCCTAAACTAAATCTTCTATTAGAAGAAATAACACAACTTTACATCACACATGCCTCCTGAGCATCCTGTGCAAGTTGGGTGTCAGTTGGACAATATCCCTAGGAGGAGTTGTTTAAAATGCATGGCAAAGAAATGACCCCAAAAATGGCACCTTTTTCAAAATGGCCGACTTCCTGTTGAATTTAGCCCATATGTCCAAGAGACTTTTTTGAAGGTACTGGCAGGTTCTCCAACTGTGCTGAATTTTATCCATGTCGGTCCATGTAGTGGGCGGGGCTGATTGATTGAAATTTTGTAGGGGGCGCTATGGAGACATGCTCCATTTATTCCATAATGTTTCAATGGGGCTTAGTTCAGGGCCTTACTGTCATCAGTCATGGCAAGTTTGGTGGCGGTCCAAGGTTCCATGGCTTGGTCACAGGTACTTCCTGTTTCATGGCGTTGGGCCGCCATTCGCCATGTCCCGTTTAGCGTAGCGACTTGAGGTTTTTATTGTGGCATCATGAAAGGGTTTGACATGTTTTGGAGGAGGCTCAAGTATTTGGGACCATTTGCTTAGAAGCATGACCCTCAAATGTGGAAAAAAACACTTCCTGTTGTAAGTGGGCGGGGCTTAGGTCTACACCAGCAATGGTCACATTAATCTGTTCAGGACTGATCCTTTATTAATCCCTATAAGTTTTAGGGTGATCAGATCAAAATTGAGAATTTTATAGTGATTTATGATGTCACGCCGCCGCATGGAACTTTGCCATGGCGTCACGGGCACGCCGTGCAGCGTAGAGCAACGTCCTTTACCAGATCTCTTCACCAACATGTTTTGTGATGCCTGAGTGAATTTGGGCCATGTGGTGTCCACCAAGCCAGAGTTATGGGTGTGTGAGCAAAAAACAACACTTTTGACCTCCAGGGGGCGTGGCTATTTCATAATCAAAATATTGACATATAGAACTCTGTAGGAGGGGACTGCCATCATATCTAGCAAATTTGGTGCAGAAATGTTGCTTTATGTGGGAGTTATATCCGTTTAATTTTTCATGGCGAGACATCAAACTTTGAGGCCCCGCCCCTCGTAAACTAAGTCTCCTATTAGAAGAAATAACACAACATTTAATCACACATGCCTCCTGAACATCCTGAGCAATTTGTGGCTCAGTGGGTTAAAAGCCCTAGGACGAGTTCGTTAAAATGCGAGGTGCTAAAACGCCAAAATATTGACTTTGACCTAAAATGGCCGCCTTCCTGTCGACATTTCACCACGACATTAAGAGGATTTTTGGTTTGCCCTGTCATGTAGATCATGTGTATGAATTTTCATAAAGATTAACGACATGCAGTGGCGGGGCACCTAAAATAGGTGGCGCTCTCATTCAGCTTCGCCCGAACGGTCACGAGCACCTCAAAATATCAAATTTTTCGTATTCCCTTGGGGGGGTTCGCAAAATTTGGTGAGTTTTCGAGCACGTTCAGGCCTCCAAAAAAGCACGCGAAGTGTCCGAATAAAAATAATAATAATAATTAAAACCGCAAGCGGTGATATAGGCCCTCGCACCATGGCGCCGCTCGGCATAATGCCACCGCCTCCCCTGGCAACATCCTTCCCATGCCTCTCTCAACCTAAAGTGCAGCCAAACTACACTTCAGGCCGTTTAGGCCTTATGAACGGTCAGTTCCTGTCACCAAGGGGCGGGGCTAATTCATAATCTAATTATTGACATACAGAAATGTGAAGGATATGACTGGCATCATCTGTAGCAAATTTGGTGCAGGTTGGTTGTTTCTTGGGGGATTTATGTCAGTTTTTCTTTTTGTTGCATCACATCTGCTTTGCTGCCCCGCCTCTCCTAAACGATATCCCCTATTAAAAGAAATAACACAACTTTTAATCACATATGTCTGTTGAGCATCCTGACTCATTTGGGTTAAAGTTGAATAAAATTCTTAGGAGGAGTTGCTCAAAATGCATGGCAAAGAAAATGACAAAATGACCCCAAATATGTTACCTTTTTCAAAATGGCCGACTTCCTGTTGGATTTAGCCCATATGTCCAAGAGACTTTTTTGAAGGTACTGGGAGCGTCTACAAGTTTCCCGAATCATATCCATGTCAGTCAATGCAGTGGGCGGGGCTGATTGATTGAAATATTGTAGGGGGCGCTATGGAGCCACTTACTATCTTTTCCACTATATTGTAATTTTACTCTATTAAGGACTTTACTGTCATAAGTCATGGCAAGTATGGTGAAGATCAAAGGTTTCATGGCTTTGTTACAGGTACTTCCTGGTTCACGATATCAGACACTTGTTGTTGCCAAGGGGTGGGGCTAATTCATAGTCCCATTATTGCATTGTAGATTTTGTTCATCATGGGACTGGCATCAAATGTGGCGATTCCTGTGCTGATATGTTGTTTTATGTGGGAGGTTTAGCAATAAGTCTATGTTAATAAGACATCAAACTTTGAGGGCCCGCCCCTCCTAAACTAAATCTTCTATTAGAAGAAATAACACAACTTTAAATCACACATGCCTCCTGAGCATCCTGTGCAAGTTGGGTGTCAGTTGGACAATATCCCTAGGAGGAGTTGTTTAAAATGCATGGCAAAGAAATGACCCCAAAAATGGCGCCTTTTTCAAAATGGCCGACTTCCTGTTGAATTTAGCCCATATGTCCAAGAGACTTTTTTGAAGGTACTGGAAGGTTCTCCAACTGTGCTGAATTTTATCCATGTCGGTCCATGTAGTGGGCGGGGCTGATTGATTGAAATTTTGTAGGGGGCGCTATAGAGACATGCTCCATGTATTCCATTATGTTTCAATGGGGCTTAGTTCAGGGCCTTACTGTCATCAGTCATGGCAAGTATGGTTGCGGTCCAATGTTCCATGGCTTGGTCACAGGTACTTCCTGTTTCATGGCGTTGGACCGCCATTCGCTATGTCCCGTTTAGCGTAGCAACTTGAGGTTTTTATTGTGGCATCATGAAAGGGTTTGACATGTTTTGGAGGAGGCTCAAGTGTTTTGGACCATTTGCTTAGAAGCATGACCCTCAAACGTGCAAAAAAACACTTCCTGTTGTAAGTGGGCGGAGTTTAGGTCTACACCAGCAATGGTCACAGTAATCTGTTCAGGACTGATCCCTTATTAATCCCTATAAGTTTTAGGGTGATCAGATCAAAATTGACAATTTTATAGTGATTTATGATGTCACGCCGCCGCATGGAACTTCGCCATGGCGTCACGGGCACGCCGTGCAGCGTAGAGCAACGTCCTTTATAAGATCTCTTCACCAACATGTTTTGTGATGTCTGAGTGAATTTGGGCCATGTGGTGTCCACCAAGCCAGAGTTATGGGTGTGTGAGCTAAAAACAACACTTTTGACCTCCAGGGGGCGTGGCTATTTCATAATCAAAATATTGACATATAGAACTCTGTAGGAGGGGACTGCCATCATATCTAGCAAATTTGGTGCAGAAATGTTGCTTTATGTGGGAGTTATATCCGTTTAATTTTTCCTGGCGAGACATCAAACTTTGAGGCCCCGCCCCTCGTAAACTAAGTCTCCTATTAGAAGAAATAACACAACATTTATTCACACATGCCTCCTGAACATCCTGAGCAATTTGTGGCTCAGTGGGATAAAAGCTCTAGGACGAGTTCGTTAAAATGCGAGGTGCTAAAACGCCAAAATATTGACTTTGACCTTAAATGGCCGCCTTCCTGTCGACATTTCACCATGACATTAAGAGGATTTTTTGTTCGCCCTAGCATGTACATCATGTGTATGAATTTTCATAAAGATTTACGACATGCAGTGGCGGGGCACCTAAAATAGGTGGCGCTCTCATTCAGTTTCGCCCAAACATTCTGGAGCACCTCAAAATATCAAATTTTTCGTATTCCCTTGGGGGGGTTCGGGAAATTTGGTGAGTTTTCGAGCACGTTCAGGCCTCCAAAAAAGCACGCGAAGTGTCCGAATAAAAATAATAATAATAATAATAAACGCTGCAATTACAATAGGCCTTCGCACTGCCAAGGTGCTCGGGCCTAATAATAATAATTAAAACCGCAGGCGGTGATATAGGCCCTCGCACCATGGCGCCGCTCGGCATCATGCCACCGCCTCCCCTGGCAACATCCTTCCCATGCCTCTCTCAACCTAAAGTGCAGCCAGATTGCACTTCAGACCATTTAGGTTTTATGAAGGGTCACTTCCTGTCACCAAGGGGCGGGGCTAACTTATCATCTAATTATTGACATGCACAAATGTGAAGGATATGACTGGCATCATCTGTAGCAAATTTGGTGCAGGTTGGTTGTTTTTTGGGGGATTTATGTCAGTTTTTCTTTTTGTTGCATCACATCTGCTTTGCTGCCCCGCCTCTCCTAAACGATATCCCCTATTAAAAGAAATAGCACAACTTCTAATCACACATGCCTCTTGAGCATCCTGACTCATTTGGGTTAAAGTTGGACAAAATTCTTACGAGAAGTTCCTCCAAATGCATGGCAAAGAAAATGACAGAAATGACCCCAAAAATGGCACCTTTTTCAAAATGGCCGACTCCCTGTTTGATTTAGCCCATATGTCCAAGAGACTTTTTTGAAGGTACTGGGAGTGTCTACAAGTTTCCCGAATCATAACCATGTCAGTCAATGTAGTGGGCGGGGCTAATTAATTAAAATATTGTAGGGGGCGCTATGGAGCCATTTACTATCTTCTCCACTATATTGTAATTTTACTCTATTAAGGACTTTACTGTCATAAGGCATGGCAAGTATGGTGAAGATCAAAGGTTTCATGGCTTTGTTACAGGTACTTCCTGGTTCACGATATCAGACACTTGTTGTTGCCAAGGGGTGGGGCTAATTCATAGTCATATTATTGCATTGTAGATTTTGTTCATCATGGGACTGGCATCAAATGTGGCGATTCCTGTGCTGATATGTTGTTTTATGTGGGAGGTTTAGCAATAAGTCTTTGTTAATAAGACATCAAACTTTGAGGGCCCGCCCCTCCTAAACTAAATCTTCTATTAGAAGAAATAACACAACTTTAAATCACACATGCCTCCTGAGCATCCTGTGCAAGTTGGGTGTCAGTTGGACAATATCCCTAGGAGGAGTTGTTTAAAATGCATGGCAAAGAAATGACCCCAAAAATGGCACCTTTTTCAAAATGGCCGACTTCCTGTTGAATTTAGCCCATATGTCCAAGAGACTTTTTTGAAGGTACTGGAAGGTTCTCCAACTGTGCTGAATTTTATCCATGTCGGTCCATGTAGTGGGCGGGGCTGATTGATTGAAATTTTGTAGGGGGCGCTATAGAGACATGCTCCATGTATTCCATAATGTTTCAATGGGGCTTAGTTCAGGGCCTTACTGTCATCAGTCATGGCAAGTATGGTTGTGGTCCAAGGTTCCATGGCTTGGTCACAGGTACTTCCTGTTTCATGGCGTTGGACCGCCATTCGCCATGTCCCGTTTAGCGTAGCAACTTGAGGTTTTTATTGTGGCATCATGAAAGGGTTTGACATGTTTTGGAGGAGGCTCAAGTGTTTTGGACCATTCGCTTAGAAGCATGACCCTCAAACGTGGAAAAAACCACTTCCTGTTGCAAGTGGGCGGGGCTTAGGTCTAGACCAGCAATGGTCACATTAATCTGTTCAGGACTGATCCCTTATTAATCCCTATAAATTTTAGGGTGATCAGATCAAAATTGACAATTTTATAGTGATTTATGATGTCACGCCGCCGCATGGAACTTCGCCATGGCGTCAAAGGGCACGCCGTGCAGCGTAGAGCAACGTCCTTTATCAGATCTCTTCACCAACATGTTTTGTGATGCCTGAGTGAATTTGGGCCATGTGGTGTCCACCAAGCCAGAGTTATGGGTGTGTGAGCAAAAAACAACACTTTTGACCTCCAGGGGGCGTGGCTATTTCATAATCAAAATTTTGACATATAGAACTCTGTAGGAGGGGACTGCCATCATATCTTGCAAATTTGTTGCAGAAATGTTGCTTTATGTGGGAGTTATATCCGTTTAATTTTTCATGGCGAGACATCAAACTTTGAGGCCCCACCCCTCGTAAACTAAGTCTCCTATTAGAAGAAATAACACAACATTTAATCACACATGCCTCCTGAACATCCTCAGCAATTTGTGGCTCAGTGGGATAAAAGCTCTAGGACGAGTTCGTTAAAATGCGAGGATCTAAAACGCCAAAATATTGACTTTGACCTAAAATAGCCGCCTTCCTGTTGACATTTCACCATGACATTAAGAGGATTTTTTGTTTGTCCTGTCATGTAGATCATGTGTATGAATTTTCATAAAGATTAACGACATGCAGTGGCGGGGCACCTAAAATAGGTGGCGCTCTCGTTCAGTTTCGCCCAAACATTCTGGAGCACCTCAAAATATCAAATTTTTCGTATTCCTTTGGGGGGGTACGCAAAATTTGGTGAGTTTTCGAGCACGTTCAGGCCTCCAAAAAAGCACGCGAAGTGTCCGAATAAAAATAATAATAATAATAATAATAATAATAATAATAATAATAATAATAATAATAATAAACACTGCAATTACAATAGGCCTTCGCACCGCCAAGGTGCTCGGGCCTAATAATAAACACTGCAATTACAATAGGCCTTCGCACCGCCAAGGTGCTCGGGCCTAAATATACCCTCCTAATTCTTTTCCAGAGTTATTTCCATTCATTCATATATCACTTATTCTAGTTCAGTGTCGTAGCGAAGCTGAAGCCTGTCCCAGCAGGGGAGAGTTAGGGACCATACTGAACAGGTCACCAGTCCATTGCCGTGAGTATTATAACACAGAGAGAAAAATAACCACTTACACTCACTCCTAGGGAGAATTTAGAGTGATCAATTAAAATTTACTTTGCTTTGGACTGTGGAAGGAAGCCAGAGTACCAGTGTGAACCACCACACCACCCTGCAGCCCTCCACTGTTATTTACACATTGTAAATGACATTATTTGAGTGTAAAATACTAAAAAAAAAATATCTCCTTGAAAAACTGGAAACAAATCAGCCTTTAAAGTAACCTGAAGAGCCTCAAGCTAAATGTCTTTGCTTCCTCTCCTGTATCAGCTGCACCAAAAACACTCTCGATAATAGAACTGGCAACAGAACATTACATTTAACCATAGACTGTATATAGAGATGGACATAGCTTCCATGACGTCACCCATAGGTTTCTGAAGAGCTGAATTTAAGCTCGGTCGGCGGTTCCTACCATTGGCATCTTGGCAGAGGCATGCGCGTCGTCTCGCCCAGAAAATACATATATGGGCAAAGAGGTGGAGCTGAGAGGGGCGCAGTGAGCATCATGATGGATGATTGACACCGAGCGAACTCCGAGCTTTCTGTCGTTAAGAGCTAACCGAGCTAACCCGGAAATAACAGGAGCTAACCAGCTAACGGAGGTAAGCGGGCTAAAGCTAAGTTACGTTGTTAACCGGCTAAAAACCACAGTTGTTCTACGTTCTTCTTACTTGAAGCGGGAGATCTGTACCTGTCAATCAAAAGGACACGCCCCTAAATATCCCGAACTTCGAGAATAAATTATTTTTAAACGGGCGAGTTAGAAAAAAATTCACTCCCCCCCACAGTTGTCATGAAGGTAAACCTGACCTATTAAACCTAAAATGGATTTTTGAACCAGGCTGTAAACATGTTTATTTCTGCCGTGAAGTTGGCCTTTTTAACATGGGAGTCTATGGGGATTTGCTCTGTTTTGGAGCCACCCCCTAGCGGATGAAGGGGAAACTTTTTTTATGCACTTCCACATAGGCTTCACTTTTTAGCGCCGAAGGATCTGTCCATTTTTCATATGCAGTCTATGCATTTAACACAGACAGATATGGAACCTAAAATCTAGCAAATGTGTACCAAAATTATTCAATCAATACATAATTCTTTTATCTCCTTTTCTTTAAAAATCTGTAGTCCTTTATTTAAACTTGGCCTTTAGTCTCCAACTGTTCAATCATAACTATGAATCAGCAGTGACTGGACAAGACACTTCTGTTAAAGCTGCATGCATGAAACTTAAAACAAACTGTCCGTTTCAACATCTGGTGCAACTTTAAGTACAGGAACATAAGTGGTACAGTGCAATAACCCGGCATTACTTTCAAATTGTGGGATTAGAACTGATATTAGAAGCTTTAAAAGTAGTTAAAATTCACAAAAAGGTTTATCAATATGCCTTATGAAATCTGTCTGCATTGGCCTCATTCTGTTTGCATCAACTTTGTGCATGTTATCACCACGATTATTTTCAGCTTTAATAAATTCCTTGTCAAAGTCATCCATGGTGTAAAATATAAACATTATGGTAAAAGTACTTCTGAGCGAAACTAAAATGTTATGTCTTCTAAATGAGTCTAAATTCAAAGCGCTTCACTTTTACAACATTCACAACATTACAACACTGTAAAAAAGTTTGCTACTGCAAAGTAAAGTCCTGATCCACACTCCATTCAAGCTAGCAGTAGGAAGGCTCACTGTAGTTTTCCCCTGCTACACTCTTATGCAAATCGGCATACATTTAACTTTACTATAAACACTATAATAAAGGTTCCCATTGTGTTATGTTAGATAATATCGCCAGAATATTTGCAAGTATCCCATAACAGCATTTACAAGCATTTTTTTTAAGTAAATAATGACTTAATTAAAATAAAGACTATGCAATTGATTTGTAATTATTTGATATTAACACTGAATTATAACATTTTAATCACATTAAAAACATGTTTTGTTGTAATATGCACATCAAATTTGGCTGTTTTCCTTACTGTTTTGACCAAATATAGAGAAACTGCTACTATTGGACTAAATATAGTAGCCAACACAAGCAAGGAATTTCTTGGCTAACTTCTTTTTGAATGAACTGAGATGGCAGAAGCCAAATGTCACGCAAATCTTACAAAATGGCCATCCACAAAGCACTGGATGATGTGAAGTTGGTTCCATCTTTTACATAAAATTCTTGTTAAAACAGATTGCTAATCACCATAGCATCAGGTTGTGTTTGCATCAGAGCTTGCAAACACAACTTGCAACTTAAACTTTCCCTGGCTCATACCTCTGCTTTTGTTTTAAACATTGTGAAATCTGTCCACTATAAACAACAAACATCTAAAACCAGAGAGAGACTTTTTAAACAAAGAATCCCCTACAATATTTAGCTGAAATTGTGAGTTACTTACTGAGGACGTAGAGAGAAAGTGTGATCCCTGCCAGGCAGAAGCCCTCAAAGAATCGCAAGGTGCTGAACATGGGGACGTTGACAGAGAAAGCCACGGTAAGACCAAACACCAGCATGAACAGAACCGATATGATTAACACTGGATGCCGGCCGAACCTACAGAGCAAGATAAAAGTTAAAAAAAATTACACTCAATACAGCAAATATATTTGTTTTAAATCCACATATCTGCAAATAAAAGCTGCAAAAGTCTTACCAGTCTGCTAGGATTCCAAACACCAGGTATCCAAAGATTGACCCCACCAACAGAGAGAACTTAGCAATATGAACTTTCCATGCCGAGTCACACACCAGACTCCACTGTTGAGGAAAAAAAAACAAAAACAAGGAAATTAAGCTGGGCAATAAATACAATGGTGGGAAATCCAAGTTATTTTGATGATTGTGTCTTCATAAAGCAATTGAAACTGTAAATATGACCTAGTGGTGCTTCCTGTCATTGGTAAATATAGCATGTTTATGCAAAACCTACACTGACGTCTGAAAGGATCACACACATCCAAAAGGTTGGCGGCATGTAGCCTTTGCAAATAAACATCAGGGATTACACGCTCTATTTAAGCCAAAGACCACATGTGCAACTTTTTTTTTTTTTTGCTCCTCTACAGTGTTGTGATATATGACAAACACTGTTTTTTCTCATTTTCCACAGCACACCTCAACAGCAGAATTATTCCTAAAGTGCAAAAGATGCAGTAGGTGCTAGTCTTGGCATGTAGCACGCACACACGCGCGCACACACACACACACACACACACACACACACACACACACACACACACACACACACACACACACACACACACACACACACTTTTTCCCCTTTCATACCATTGAAAACAAGTTGAGACAAACACAACTCACATATGACACAAGAAATGATAGAAGAGCGGTGCAAAAGCAAACATAAAGCCGACCTCAGAGTCTGAAAATCTTGTTAATGGAAGCTGCACGCAGAAGGAAAAGTATCTTGCAGTTTGCACCGATGCAGACATTGTTCATGTTGCTAGCAGAGTAGATGCTTAGACACAAGAAGATGAACTTCAGAGAAGAAGAGATGAATGTTGAAGTTTTTATGGTAACACATGCTTTCCCATCTGTCCTTGTCAACAGAAGTAACGTTCTGGAGCACAGAGGAGTGTGGTGGCCACAGCAGGTGCAGTGTGTGTGAAGCTGATCAGCTCTGAGCTAAAAACAGTCCCATAATGCCACACTCTCACTATAAACAAAATGTATACATGAATATTGTAAACTGAGCTCTCAGGAGCTCCAACCTCTCAGAACATCAACACATAGTGACCTGTAGAGAAAGGAATGCTTCAAGATTACACAGAGCCACCCAGCCATCACATGATCTCGACATGCCACTTATTCATGGTTTCAGTATCAATGTCGGCAGAGAAAGAGACACGGAGGAAAACAAGTTTCTGTTGCGCAATCAGGATTCTGTGGACATTCAAGGGTGCATGACACACAGAAGTTACTCTGACACCATTATAAATCTATAAATACATTTATATGATACTCGCAGACTGATTACTCAGGGTCTAGCAGTGGATTGATGATTCTGCAGAAAAGACATGTGCCGCTGACCACATGCAAATGACCAGTGATGCAAAACGCCATCGTCAGCTTTTCCAAGTCACATGTCACATTTAAAGCAGCAACGTCTCATAAGTGTTAAGCAACCTTTAAATGTGTCAACAGATTAGAAGAGCATGGTGTCTTTTTTTTTATTATTAATATTATTATTATTATTATTTCAGGGCTTTATTAATGTGCTTTGTTTAGAAGCATCAGCCATGTCTGTCTCTAGACCAACACTGTATTAAAAACTATACATTAAAATAACAGTATAACATAAATCCAAGTAAAGGGAAATGCTGTCTGCAACTTTGATTCTGTGCCAGCTTGAGTCCAATACTTGCAGCTTGTCAATATCTCTGCAAGTATCTCTTGCTCTGTTTCTATTGTCTTGCTTGTCTGGAAGAAACAAGTGTGTCTAGAGTTGGGTTGGACACATGTGAATCTATGAGCTGATGGAAAATAGAGAACAATAAAAGACCTTGAGCTAATGACTCAAATTCCCCGAGGAAGTTTGGTGACCTCTCTCAGATGACTGACCCCCAACGATCAGTCCACACCAGCCAGGCTCAGATGAAGGAGCTCTCGGCTCCAGCTGCACATTTCTGCACTCATTGAACTACTTGGTTGTGGGTGGACATTTCAAGGGAGAGGGAGCAGGCCTGGAGGGAGGAAAGCATGGGAGGACAGAGTGGGGAGTAGAGAGGGGGCTATAGAATGTGGTAACAAAAAGCCAAAAAGATATGTAGGAAAACACAAAGAGTCATGCAGAGATTTTTAAAAATGAAACGGATGGCAAGCTAAAAGGAGAGTGGGAGATAAGAGATGCTTGAAAGCAGTTGTGAAGAAAAGGCAAAAGACACACAGAGAGCTTGCTGCATAGTTACTGCCTAGCAACAGACCATCACTGAGGTTGTCTGACTAGGTCTACTCCAAAGTCTATAAGTTTTAGCATGGCTGCCCTGTTGTCACCGAGAAGCAGGAATCTTCCAAAGTGTTGTTAGGAGATGAAGGGTATTGGAGGATAAACTAGTGAGTGAAAGCAAAGTGATAAACACTATGCACATTAGATCATTTCTTTGCAGTTTTGTGAAAGGAAGGTGTCAACACTTAACAATACACAAACGATACCATGAGCTGCACATGTTGGAAAGGTTGGCTGATGACAGTTAGTTTCCTGCTATCGGCAGTGACAGATGGCGAAACAAAATAAAAAATTAAAAAAAACCTTGTCTGCCAGTCTATTATGCACTGCTGACAGTTTAGCATTGTAACAGATATTTAATTACCAAAATGTGCATCAACAACACAGACACACAATCAGAATTCCAGCACAGGATCCTAAAAACATCTTTAAACTTTGGCCAAAGGGTCAGAGTCAAAACAACCCACAATGTTAATGCCTGTTACAAAAAAAAAAAAAAAAAAAAAAAAAACACTTATCAGGGATAAGCTTGTCGCACACACTCTTCTCGCACGCACTCACAGAGCCTCAGCAGAGTTTTATCTTCTAGTCACACAAGCGCCTTTCCTCCCAGCTGACGCTGTGAGAGGCTGTCATTGTGTGTTGACTGGGTGTCTGCAGTGGGGTCATCCCCTTTCGACAGCTGAGAGCATTTCAAAAGAGTCCCACACTGATCTAGGGTCTGTGGAAGGAGTCAACCAGCTGGGTAAACAGTATGAGGGACATAGAGCAGAGAGGCCTGCAAGGGTGTTCAACTACAGTATCATATTTTAGATCTATGGGTGTGAAACCTCGTGTGCAGTGATATCGGGGCCAAATGTACCCACCAATGTGCTTCTGCAACATACTGTCGAGATAACGACCTTTTAGGACAAATGGAAAATCCTTCAAATGTTCATGCCAGACTAAGAAAGTCAGGCAAGTTTGGCATTTGGAATAGCTGAATAGTTGGTGATTATTTACCAATTTGTCAACACAACTGTTTATTGTTTATAGGACTGTTTTTCTTTAATCAATTGATTTAAGTTAATCACTGTGCAACAATGGATCCCAGGGTGTAGCTATTGCTACTGTTTTATAAAACTCTGATGGATTGATTTTTATGTTTTTAGACAATTTGAAGACACAAAAACCATCTTCATCTATCATGGCCATCTGCCAGCCTCTGCATCAACAGATTATTACAGGGGAAACGTAAACCATGTAAAAAAAAAAAAACAAAAAAAAACCCCTCAAATTCCAACTGCATTTGACTGTCTTTTAAAACCTAAAATACTAGTAGAAGGGTTCATTTGTGCTTTGAAAAAAAAATCCTCGGGCCACTATTTCAGGAAAGCTGCTACCTGTCTGAATGAGAGCTGAGTGGGTAGGCTGCACAGAGACACCGTCTCTCAGTAATGATACATTCTCATTTCTCAGGCTCAGCTCAATTAATAAGGACCCTGAGGAGAGCTTTGACTCAATTAGGATGGGTCTCTACATTAACAACTTTGGATCCATCACCACTTCAACCTCTGCTGCCACTCTTTAAGCAATGTTTGTATCAGCCTGAGGAAAAAAAAAAAAAATTTCCCTGTGAAACTAACCCACATCACACTTATGAAAAGTCATGTGATATGAAAGGACAAACACAGAAGTAGAGAGTTAAAATGTGTTGGTACATTTCAAGAGAGACACCGTCGCATTTCGTCAGTGTTGGCACTCTGCTCTGCTTTTTAGGGATAAAGTGTCACGGATAACTGAGAACACTCATGTGCAGTTTTGCTTATCCAATCCAAACAGAGGGAAATGCCAGGTCATCACTTCCTGCTGTCGTGTCACATCTTAATTCCTGTGCTATGGTGGGGGAAAAAAAAGGGGGTCTTGGAAGACAGAGGGGTAGGTTGTCAAAACAGACAAGGGCAGTGACAAGTGTGCTGGTCAGTTATGCTTTAAAATTTGGCTCCTCTGTGGGATTTGTCTGCATGCTATCTGATTGTCAGAATGTAGATAGCATAGGTCAGGGAAGATGAGCAGTTTGCAAGATAATTTAACCAACTGCTCAGACCTGTCAGTGATCTGCCATGGTGGCGGTGTCAATCATACACAGTACAAACTTCAGCATCTACAAAATATAGAGCTGAAGTGACTGTGGAGCAAACAGTGTTTTCATACTTGAGCCTTTGCAGGGACTTGTTTTTCATTTGAAATCATGAGAGAAGCAGCTGCTTGGAATATGGATCCACCCAATCAACGCTCCTCACTGATGACTTCATCTTCAGCTGCAGTTTCAGAATATTAAATCCAATGTTTGCAAAACAGTTTATCACCCTGACCTTTCATGCAACACACTTCCCCAATGGACAGTAAATGAAATCAAGTATTTAACTGTGCCTCTGCTTGCAGCGAAGTTAAAATGCCACAGCTGCATTTTATTTGCTGTATTTCAACAGGGACATTATCAGTTACAAGCAGATGGGCTGTTGGCATTACCCTGGAGGCAAACTCCAATTGCAAGACCCCCTCCTTCATAAAACGCAGTGCAAAGCCCAGCTTCAAATCAAACTCTTGGCGATAATTATTCTCATTATGATAAGCATGGCAAACTGCAAAGATGTGCAGACCACTCCAGCTTAAAGAGCAATTTACTGTTTTGCAAGAATGAGACAAATCAGTAGTTAACCATTTTCATCATTTCGTCTTATTTCTGCTTCTCTGTTGTGCTCTAGGATAAGAATAAAACCCAAATTATGTGTTTTTGTTATTCTGACTCGACCATTGCTTTCAAGATGACAGTCCAGTTATAGTGACTGCAAGCAGAACAGCTTTTAAGTCAAGCCTGTACAAAAAAAAAAGAAAAAAGAAAAAAGAAAAAACCCTTAAAGAGAAGTGCATCACTGCTGGGAGTCACACATATTTAAAGCAGAAGTATCCACTATGAATGCTGTAAGAATATCTTATCTTTGTTTGACAAGGGTAAAGGCAGGGCGGGCAATGTTTGGCCAGGGATGGAGTTGCATTATTCTAGAGAGAACACTCATGACCTTTGCTCCAAATCAAAGACTCAATGCCTATTATTTCCACTATTATTTCCACAAGAGCTGGCAGTTTTTGCCCAATAGTGGCATCACCCTTTGCGAAGGGTCATCCATTGTCTCAGCTGCTATGATGACTCAATATCATACCGTCAGCTATGGAATCCTACTAGTTGGGACTCCAACAAGAAATGAGGATTAAAAAAAAAACCAAAAAAAAAACAGTAGAAATGACTGATCCGGCATTCAGCAATGTGGAGGAATAATGGAGGCCTAAGCACAACCATCACATGAAGCTGTAGGACGATTGGGCTACCTTCCTTGGCGATGATTGTTGTTGTTTTAATATTTATATACACTCATTTGATAATTGGAGGTAAAGAAACAAATCCAACAAGATCATATGCAGATCTACTCGTCACGTTATGTAAATGGGACCAATAAGATGTTAAACTGATGGGCTGCCACTAATGCGGTGTATAATAACATGATGGAGAGGATCCCCATCCTCAAGATGGACAGCTTACCTTAGTAACCACGTTCTGCATAAGTCCGGTGTGCAGCTCGAACCTCCACTTGCTGCATGAACACGGCATATTGGCCGTGTCATTGTGGCTGCTGTAATTTCCACCGGCATAAATAGCAGCCGACTTCGCGCTGGTGTTTTTTGGATTGTCCAACAACGACGAATAACCTGCAGTGTGATTAGTCAGATTTGCCCAGGGCGCGATACATGTGTTGTTCGGCTGGGCAAGGAGGAAATTGTCCGAGTACTGGCTGAATCCAATAAATAACGCCGGAATCCATGTCAGCACGATCAGCTGTTTCTGGTACTTCCCAAATCCCCCGAGAAATGGCAGAACGGTGCCGTCGATGCGTGTCAGCAGCGCCGGAGAGGTGGTTTCGGGGGACACGAAGCCATTCTCCGGTTGATGTTCCTCCGTTTCGAGCTGCACCACGGCCATCGCGGTATTGCCGATAGATGCCTCGGATGTGTAGCGATGCCGGGGTTGCAGTGCTACCCCCTGTCGACTCCACAATGCGTCAATGCCCCCAGCTCCGGCGGTGAAAGCCGTGCGCAGTCAATCACTGGAATGGAAATAAGACGCACCTCCTTATTATCAGGAAGCACTTCCCTCTGTCCGCCTGCCATCCAAACCCGCGCGGGGCTGACTGCAAACTCAAACTCCCCAACAAAATCACAGTGAATTTGTTAACGACTATGAAATCTATTCCATCTTTTCGGTCATTAAATTTATTGTAGGCTGTCTTTGTCGGTCAGCCATCGCTGCTACGCCACGGAAGTGCTTCCTGGCGGAGCCACAGGTAACACACCTGCCCATAAAGACTGAGTGTCGCTTAGCCTACTCGCTTAATATGGCAACCTGTAACCACTAGCAACCGATTTGAAAAGAGAATTAATAACAAAAGGAAAAGACAAAATACTGCTCTTGCTTTGGCTATAGCTTATTTTACCTGAACATACTTGGGTTTTCTTGTTTGTTTGAGTTAATTGTCTACTTACCTTTTTAAAGGTAGCTCGGCTACTTATCAGTTATAGCCTAGTGGCTATGATATTTTACCAATCATATTTCATGACAGAATAGAAGGGTAGTAAAGCATGCCAAAAGCAAAACTATTGTTAAGAAGTGAATAATATTTAAAGAAATAAATTACGTTTAAAAAAAAAAAACAACAACAAAAACATATCAAAATAGCTCAAATAAACAGTAATTTCAAACACTTCCTAAAATAACTTCAAATCCAGCTCACAGAAGTTATGTATATACTATAGCTATATACTATATATACTATATAAAGTTATATATACTATAGCTGTATACTATATAAAGTTATATATACTATAACTGTATACTATGTATGTATGTATGTATTTATGTATATATATATATTTATGTATATATATATATATATATATTTATGTATATATATATATATATATATATATATATATATATATATATATATATACATATATATATATATATATATATATATATATATATATATATATATACATATATATATATACATATATATACTAGTATACAGTTATACACTTATAGTATTCGCAGCCTATTACTCATATAAAAAAGAAAGATACTTCACTCAGCATACTAAGTTTCTTGAGAAAGATCCATATGTATCTATAATCTCATCTTAGATTTAAGTTACACAATTATCACAGTTTTTGTGCAGTCAAACTAGAGTCCTTGAAGAAATGAGTTAATTAATAGTATAATATAATCGTGTTGAGACAAGATGGTATTTGATTCACATCCTGAAAGCTTGTATCTATCTGGATGTTGAACAGCAGATTCTAATACCATCTGTGGCTCACATGCATGTAGCAGTGCTTCCCTCTTGCGGTCACAATGTGTTATTACAGGATTCTATATTTGTAAAGTTCAAACGTAAAGATTTCACTCCTCCAAGTTTTTTTTCCCCCAAAGATTAAGTAAGGATTTTTGTTTCGCACCATTTCAGATCAGATCAGATCCCTTTGAATTTCCATTTGGGGATTAATAAGGTATTTTTCATTTCATTTTACTCCGTTTTAAAACTATGCCTATTATGAACCTTATCATGAAAAACGAGATAGCTTGTTACCCTGCAAAAAACAAACAAAAAAAAACCTTTGATGTGATTCAGGAGAGTATCAATTTTTACTTTTTTGATTGTTTTTGTGAGTCAACACTTAGTTAAAGCCATTTTAACTGCATATTCTGCAAAAAAAAAAAGAAAAAAAAAAAAAAAAAAAAAGCCCCAGAAATACAGACAACAGGTCCATGCATAGTCTGTAATGTCTTGTTGCAGTGTGTGTGACTCTGATGATCTCTAGAGGCAGAGCTTTGTAAGTGCTCTTGGATTATAGGTATATTAGCTTTTGCACAGTATTTATTTAGATAAAAGAAAAAAAAAAAGAATCTTTATGAAATATAAATAAGTATAAATATGCTACACTTGGGCTTAAGTTTTTTTTTATTTTATTTTACTTTTCCATGCAGGTTTAAGTGAATTTATAAGATATGCCTGTAAAATTACTTTACATACTTTTATACAACTAATGTATTATGCTATAAATTACTTTTGCTTATTGCCTCCTTTTTGTCCATGGACACTTCTTCTATTGCCTTGTAAGACTTTTTTTTTTTTTTAAAGTTATAACAAGGCCTACATTTTTCCTGCATCCTTTTTACATCCATCATGTAGACAGTGCTTTTCATTGCAGCGTGTGTGAATTGTGCTTTATGTCTGTGCCAACAGAAACCGGTTTACTGTTGTACCGTCATTTTATTACAGTCTGCTGTTTGTTATCATTCAAACTGAATTATCACATTCCCTAGCAACTAATGCAGGTGTGTCCATGATCCACCCATGTGTATTATGAGTCAGCTCAGTGTAAGTGTGTGAACATGAGTGTGTTGTTCTCACTGTCTATCACTGTGCCATTAAAACAGTTGGCTGGTTAAATATAAGGTGTAAAAGAGAAAAAGCCAAGGTGTGACTGCAGCTTTCACTCTGCCATAATTCCAACCCTATTTATCGAAAACTTTCAAAGTCAGACAATAGTGTGAATCAGAGTTAACGCTTTCCCTGGCTTTTAAAAGATCTTGCATAATTATTTAACATGATCAATGTGATACTCCTGCCTTGAAGAATAAAATAGTTATGTAAAAGTGTACTACAGTTTTAGTACCCTTCAGATGCAAAGTTCAACAGATAATAAACAAAGTGGGATTTATTACTTTGAGGATAGTATCAGCTTTGATAGATAAGGACGGCAAAAAAAAAATCATAGGTGGGGTTCTGGAAGGGTGGACTGTGTCTAGATGGCTGCAAAAAGAAATGCACATATGCATGAAATAGCCCTCAGTTAATCTTCTTTCAGATAAGATAACATTGTTGGTGTGGAGCCACTTTTCCAAAGGTCGCTCATAGGTTACATAGAAGCCAGCAGCTACTCATATTTTCTTTGTGTCATGACATGGCTGTGAAAACACAAAGACCTCTGTTGTCCTGTTTTGTATTCTAACAACAGTTTAGCTTTGCTATGTTGATCAGTGTTTCAGCAAAATTTTCCTTGACATCAGGAAATGCTTCTGTCTTTGACTTGCATTTCTTCTGTGCTTGAGCTCATTACATTTTGAACTTTAGTTGAGGACAAAGCATCATGTCCTCTATAATTTTAAGGGTGTTTTGGGGGAGTTTATTGACCTAAAGGGGAGTTAACATCCTGCAGTGAAGGACGAGTCCAATGCTTTAGGATTCTCAGAACTCCTGTTGTTATTTTTATATAACTTTGCCTGTTAAGTGTGACAAAAATGGCATTTAACTTGTTTTGAACATTTCTTACACTCTTTAAAAAATGTACCTTTTAATTTCAGTAGGATTACACTATTAGTCAGCTCCAGTCTGAACACAACTGCGGCTCATGTCATGATTCACAGCAACTCTTAGACTTGCTGACACTTGCAGACACGCAAGTCAGACACAGGTACTGACATCATGCACTGATTAAAAGGAGCGGGGCAACTTCTGACAGCTGGTTTGGTAGAATGCAGACAGTTCACATTGTCTTGTTTATCAATGTACCATCATTTAATCCACTTTCGTCAGACCTTCCGCAGTTTTGCATCACAGCTCTGGAAACGAGACATTTCCTCAAGGCTGTCTTATTCGTAAAGTTTAACCAGTCATGAGAACTCTTTTTAAGTTGAAATGTTTGTTTTGATCATCATTGTGTTGCAGGTGTGTGTGTGTGTGTGACAAAGCCACCTTTGTAATTAATCTCAAATGTGGCAGAGCCCTTGCTAGGATTTTATCCAGAAAGCAAACAATGAGTTAAACATTTACTCCCAGCAGACGGTTATTAAAGCTTTTACTTTCTCTCCATTCTGCTCCACGCATGTCTAAACAAACTGTGTAAACATACTGAGAAAGATAACAATCAAAACTAAAATTAGTTTCGAGTCCAAGGATTCAATTTAATCAGACCAAATATAAATATTCTTTTTTTTTCCATCAGCATAAGAAGGTAATGTTTCAGTATGTTTTAAGTTAATCTCAGCTAACATCAAAGTAATGACAACTGTCATGGTGTACTGTCCACCTTGTTTCGCAAACACTAGGTTTGAAGTTGGACATGTTCAGTCTTGTATTTGTCTCATGCGGGAAGGTGTGTTAAAAGTTGGAAAAACGGTGAGATTAAAAGTAAATCTACTGAGACCACAGGGTGTGTCTCTTGGTGTGTCTTAGTGTTTTTGGAGACACTAATATTACTGGAAACAAAAGAACTTCTGAATGAGACACGAAAACTAACGTCGTTTCAATAAGAATTCAGACTCAGGGTTTGAAATTGGAAAAAAAAAAAATTAAATACTTTAAACCTTTTAAGATTCCTTGTCTGGGCGTTGGCGTATTATGACTGGTTCAGCTTTTCCCCATGACCTCTAGTCAATCTGTCTCACCTTCCTTCTGCGCTCTCACACTTTTGTGTTAAGTTGTTGTGTGTTCAGTGGCTATGGGTCAAGCATGTAACACCAGAGGGCACAGTATTTCCATCAGTGAAGCCAGCTATTGCTTCCTTCCTTGGCACAGAAAGAGTTTGCAACTTCTTTATTAATACCAAAGGATTCCAGCTATTGAGTAAAGATTTACTCTGGTTTTTAATTTTTTCCCCCTATTTTTAGTTAAATTTTGATCATAAAGCAAGATATCTACATATTCCAAGTCAGTTCAGCATGTTTTGTATCATGCTTCAAACACTAGATGTGTGTGGATGACCCAACCTTCTTACTAGCCTTGTCTTACTCACACCCTTTCACTTTTCAAAGCTCTGGCACTGCTTAGTGCTGTGTGTGCAAATTGGGGAGAAGTAAAAAACAAAATAAAATAAAGAAAATATATCTCAAAAGCACAAAATAAAATCCTTACTTGCTTTCACTTGGTTGTTGTTTGCTTACACACACTGCTGAACTGTCAAATGTAGCCTCCTCCTTTTGACCTCAAGAATGTTGAACTCAGGACGAGAAATATCTTTGTGAAACCACTATCTCTTCTCATTCCAGTGGGGTGAAAATGAGTTGGCTGCTGCTGTCTTTAATTATTTTCCACTGCATACAGCTCACCAAGCTTAAAATGATTTGGTTTGGAAGTTGTGTAGCAAAAAGATGATGGGACAATGCAGAATATGCGGCAATCTAATCCACTTAGTAACAAACATAAGCTTAATTTAATAATGCATTTTATATCATTTAATGTGGGGATCAAATTCAACATAAATCAGTAGAATAATCGTCGTTGTGTGTAGATATAAGGTTTTCCAAGAGTATACATCCTGATACTTTTATTTAAAGTAATTTGGTTGTAATATTATTATGAAAAGGTTTCTCATTGAAACCCACTTTAATGTTCGTCAAGATTCAATCATGCAATTATTGCAACACAGAACAAGTTTTTAAATGAAATGACAACACTGCCTTTCCCACAAAGCTGCAGGGTTTCGTAAATACAACAAGGTGTGGTTTCTGTGTCCAAAAGCAGCCCGCTTCCGTCTATTCACAGCAAACTATTATCTGCGCAACAGGAGACGGGGCGGGGAGAGGAGAGGCGCAAGGTTCGTTGGCTGTTCGGACAGCTGCTCAGATAAACTAAAAGAAAACTTCAATAATATATATATATTTTTAGAGAAAAAAAAAGTCTGAAAGTACTGGGGAAATTATGAGTTTATATGGCTCTAATCCTAAACTGGCCACGTTCGGCCAAAGGAGTAACTCACGACCGGATTTGTCAACTTTGAGAAACGACATGTTAGTCGGTGGAAACGGCTTCCATGGAGATTATCCGGCAATGGAAGGTGGATACACATTCCAGTCCTCCAGCTTCTCCAGATCCTCAATGCACGGCGGCGGCGGCGGCGGTGGCGGAGGAGGGGGAGTCGCGAAGGCGTACGGGACCATGGGTGGTGGAGGCGGAGGTGGAGGTTCAGTGGTTAGGTAAGGACTTTAAAACCACCTGTTGTTTCACACGACTTTAAACAAGCCTGAACTAAGAGAAGAAATAATGCCAGATTTTGAAAGAAAACAACAAAACTAAAAGCGTATTCCACTTCATCGTATCTGCTGTGTCTAAACCAGAACAAGGAGACGCATTTAAGCCTGGATGGTTCTGACTGCATACCACAAGAGAACATGTAATGAAGCTGCTGTGTTTGTAATGTCATTATAAACTCACCTTTGACCAGCAAAGGTTCAACTGAATGTTGTGCTTAACGTGCTATTTTCTAACCAGTACTGGTTATATTTTAGCAAAACTCAGTGTCGTTCCTGAAATGTTGCCCAGTGCTGTAACAAAGAAAGTATTCGAACACACCCCTTTCATGTTCTCCCGCTGATGTCAGGCTGTCATACCTCTACTTTAATAAAATAAAACTTTCACTTTAACTTAAAGGAAATGTTAAAGTAAAGTAGGCTATTGGATAAGGTTTTGGGAATTTTAGAGTTCTTTACAGAGAAAAAAGTAGAAATGACATCAGACATCTGTTTTGTATTTAGCCTCAGTGACCCTTCGGTGACCTATTACTCATAGGAAGATTTTCAAACGTTTATAATGGATATATTTTGGATTTTATATTAATTCAAAAATCAGTTTTAATGAGGAGTATTGAGTCTGAGTTCATTTTTTCTTGAAGAAACTTTGGTCAGACATTTTCTGTTTCTCTGTGACCATAAACAAGCCTTATTGCAGTGTAGTGACCTATTAACTTACCTTTTAATTTTACACTATGTTTTTTTGTTGTTTTTTTTTTTTTTTTTTTTTTAATTTTTAAATTGATTTGTTTTTTGTTATAAAAATAGTTAAAATATGGAAACATCTTTCTTTCCCCCTTCTGTAGTGTACAGGTAATACAACAGAGAGCTTATTACCTGATGAACCAGTGTCAGGAATTACTGGACAGAGCAAAGATGATTGTCAGCAGTGTAAGTAACCAGTGGAACATAGATTTATCAATTAAGTGTGCTTAATGCAAGAACTTATTTTGACAACTGCACAGCTACACATACAAAGCATTATTTTGCAGGGCTCAGTGCATATGCATTCTGTGTTTTGTAGGGGGGACCAGCCATGGAAGCAAACAGGTTGCTTGGCATCATCGCAGAAACCATCGAACAGCTGAAGGGCTGTGGCAGAGATCTGCATCAGCTGCATGTTCAAAATGATGTTTTTGCACAGTAAGACAAAACTCAGTATTTGTGTTTTTGCAGCCTGCAGGTTTGATTGCACTTTGACTTCGGAATGTCATTTTATTATTAAATGCAACCTCACACATCTCCACAGTGTCGAACAGTTCCAGCACATGCATGCCGCTGTCCAACAGAAACTGGTCAGTTCTTCTACAATAAGAGGGAAAAGAGGCAGTGTGGGCAGTGATGGGGGACGGCTTTTTAATGATGCAATGGCTTGGATTACTCAACAGAAGGTGAGCTCCTTTAGAAAAAAAAAGTAAATCCACCTAACAAATAAAAGAGAAATAGCTAAACAGAATAGATATTATTGCAAATAAGCAAAATATTATTTTAAATCGCACATTTTTGCAGTTATGTTGCTGTTACCAATTTCACCAACAAGGATTTCATACATTGCTTTCAGCAGCCGTACTCCTACCTGACGTACGTAATAACAGCATCACCCTCTAACTAAACCTACGTCCCACAGTTTAGCAATTTTGAACATGTTTTTCCCAGTTGGAAAATTATAAACACATGTATGTTCTGGTGTGCACTGTTCATTTTCATGCAGCAGGGGGTAGAGGAGATGTTTTCAGCTATCACTTGTTCTAATCCAATGTAACTGAAACCACTTGGAGTTGCGACTAAAACCTGATCCGTGGGTGAAGGAGGTCATGAGAGTTGCAGTATGACTGAAACAAAGAAGAGGAGAGTGAAAGAGAGCGAGACACAGAGAGAGAGAGAGAGAGAGTTGGCATTCGAGAAAGAGACACGCTGAGAGGAGGGTAGAAATAAATGGAGCATGAACAGAGAGTGATGGCAATGACAATAAAGTAGCCGTTGAAACAATCAGGAAAGAAGAAGTAAATGAGTGTGAAATCTTACGCTCTCCACTGAGTCAGCTGTTACGGGATAGTGCAGTTCAGTCAGTCTTTAGCATGTTCATGCGAAAACGCCCTTCTTCCCTCCCGACCCAACCCTAACAAAAACACACCCTGTCATTCTGTCATCACTCTCAGCCTCGCCTCCCTGTGTATCACCATTAATTTTCCTATTCTCCCACATGTAGAAACCCTTCTTTACATATTAACTGCCACAGTCTTTGTAATAGAGCTACAAACCAGGAAAAAACATGTTTTTTCTGCCTGTCACACTGACTCTTCAGTACATAAATTCATTGATAGTTAACACTTAGTTGTAGTACCGACGGCTGGGTTTGTCCTGCACAGCTAGAGACAAGTATTTATAAAGGAAACAGGAGTGGGGAGAGAACAAAAGGCTTAAGGGAAAAATGAAGTAGAGACAGCCTCAGGTTTGTTTGTTGGCAGAATGCCTATCAAAGCTGTGTGTGTGTGTGTGTGTGTGTGTGTGTTGGGGGGGGGGGGCTTCATAGTTGGAATAGTTTCCTACTTAACAGTAACTTCATGGTTATATGCTGACATCTAGAGGGTGAAGAGGAGGAGACAATTGAAAAGTTTTGGATTTAAGAATAAATCATAATACTGGTGTAATCCTTGCCTTTTCTAAGCTTTTTTTTTTTTAGTGGCATTATCATTCATAAATATAAGGCAGGGAATGAATGAGCTCGCAACAGGGCTAGGTGCTACATCTGTAGGAGGGATGCCGACGGATTGTTGAATTTTATAAACAGCTTCTGCATTTCAGAGTGTAATAAGATGTCACTCAACATTTTCTAGCGCATGATCGAGACAGCTCAATGGGGAGAAGACTCCGCTGCCATAGACAAGCAAATCATGAACCACAACAAATTCCACAGCTCCATCCAAAGAAGCACAGAAGTGGACCGTGCCAGAGATGAACTGGTAAGTTGTCTTTCTCCATGGATGGTTCCTGTTTTGACATTCTTGATGGTTCTTTTATTAGCTATTAAAAAACAAAAATGATCTTTTATTTGTTTTTTTGTTGGTTTTTTTTTTTTTAGATGGGAGGGAATGACAAATACCATCTTGCCATCCTGGAACAAGAATGGGAGAGTCTGCAGGTAGACAAGAGTTTTATTTTGCTACATGTAGCATCTGTGTGCGTTATCATCATTGATATTATATTCATGTGCTTTCCATTTGCTCTAGAAATTGTCAAACAGCCGCCTGAATCAGCTGCGTGAGCTTCAGAGCATCATCGAGGAGATTTCCAGAGCCATCATGTGGGTGAATGACAGAGAGGAGGAGGAGCTTGTGTTTGACTGGGGAGACAAGAACATCGACCAATACATCCCCAGGAAACAGGAGAGTTACTCTGTAAGACTGTCACACTGAACCCTTTTTTTTTTATTAACATCTTCAGTACATTGCTCAAAACTGTCTACCATGCAACTCTACCATGCTATCCTTGCTTTCTGTCTGTCTAACAGAGACTGATGAGGGACTTGGAAGAGAAGGAGAAGGAGTTAAACAAGCTGAAAGTGAGAGCAGATGGCCTCTTGGCCAACAACCACCCAGCCTCAGATAAGATTGAGGTAAGTTCTTATGCTTTTTCTGCAGCATCTAAAGTCTAATTTTCGTTGGGGTTTTTTTTTTATTGATGGTTCTATGTTCGCTCATAGGCTTACATGGACACCCTCCAGACTCAGTGGAGCTGGCTTCTTCAAATTACTAAATGCATCCATGTTCATCTGAAGGAGAACAGTGCCTACAGTCAAGTAAGTGCTCGGTCTCATTATGTCTTATGGAAATAGTATCCTGTATTTTTATATGTGAGCAAACTTTTTATGCCCATTTTCAGTTTTTCAAGGAGGCCAATGAGACTTATGCAAAGCTACAGAAGGAGCACGAGACGATCCGAAGCAAATTCACCTGTGACAAGAACACCTCACTGGAAAACCTCACTGAACTCCTTAAATTACTTGAGGTATTATTATACTCTATTACTGTTAAGTGCAGAGACTAATCTTCATGTTTTCCCCTGCAGCTATGAAGCTGCACAAGAAAACAACTAGTTCTGTTGTATGTCATGGCTTTCAGCGATTTGCTTCTGCTGTCAGGCAGCTGAAACACTCTGGATTAAATCCTTCAGGATATCTTCATTCATCTTGTGACATTTTGAGTGCAGTTAAAAACGCATGTTCTGGTTTTCATTACAGAAAGAGAAAGAACGCATCATGGAGAACAAGAGGCAGGTTACGAGTCTGGTCAACAAGTCCAAGTCCATCGTTCGGCTGAAACCTCGTAACCCAGAGGAGAAGAGCAGCAGCCCTGTCATGGTCCAGGCCTTATGTGATTTCAAACAGGACCAGGTGGGGCACACAGCTTCTCCTTCTCCTTCACACACATACCTTTACAGACATAAGTATATAGACACAAACAGAGTAGAAATGGTCTGTCTTGTATTTCAGAAAGGTATATTAAAAGGGAATGAGGGCATCTTGAAAGACAACTCACAGCGCAGCAAGTGGCTCGTGACGGGACCTGGAGGTCTCGACATGCTGATCCCCTCAGTGTGTCTGCTCATCCCACCCCCAAACCCACTCAGCATTGGCCTTGCCAACAAGTAAGAAATATACAGTGATGGGGAAGAATGCAAATCAGATGTGGTTACAGAAAATCCCACTAAGGTGTTGGTTAGGCCTGCTGAAGCATTGTCTGCTAAGGGTGGATTTATTTTAATTGTTGTACAGACATGGTATACAATATCTCGTGAAACGTATTTGATACTTTTTGGATCATTATGTCTAGTCATTTAGACATGATTATTAAGTTGAAGGTTTCTCATGAAGATTTGCTGTTTTCTTGTGCTGCTTTCAGAAATGAGCAGTACTATGAAGCTATTATGGGCATTTGGAATCAGCTCTACATCAACATCAAGAGTCTCATGTCCTGGCAGTACTGCGTCAAAGACATCAATTATATCAACTCCCTCACCCTTAGTATGGTAAGATTCTAAATGCATACTGTTTTCAATATTACTGGTGTTATCTGAAGCTGGGTTTTACTCCCTTACTGTGCTTTTTGCCTAATCTAATTCATCCCATTTGTTTGGCAGCTGTCAAAAATGCGTCCCGAGGAGTATCGCAGTGTCATCAAAAGACTGGAGACCCACTACCAGGAGTTCCTGCGTACAAGTCAAGGCTCTGAAATATTTGGGGAGGATGACAAGAAAACCATCCAGGGCCACTTTGACAAAGCCCAGCAACATTATGATACTCTGATTATCCAGCTTCCTACTTACAGTAGGTGTAACTTGTCTTTGGCTTAGTCTAAGACTTCCTCTATTTAGTACACCATTTAAGTCACACCGTTACTGTCACCCTGAAAACACAACCTCTTTTACAGGTGCACACATAGCCATTTGTCAGTTCTGGCACAATAGTGGTTTTGGCCTTTACCTGCCTGTTTGACAATAAATATATATGAATTCCAAATATTTCTGACCCATTTTAAAGACAGAGGAAATAAATGCAAATGCTATGGAAAAGCAAATAAGAAAAAAAATTAGATCTGCACAGTAAGTAGCTTTTGGGAAAAATTTATGGGAGGTCATGTGTGATATTTTGAGTACCAAGCACTTCCTTAGACGACTCATTTTAATATATCAAGCTACATCATCTTAAATTGGGGTCATTAACTCCGTTCATCGAGGACTACCGTCCTGCCGTCCTGTTTTAAAGTTTCCTAGGTACAACACACTTGATTTAAATTCTTCCAACAACGTGTTGTCATCTTCTGCACCTGCCTGTTAGTGAACCATTTATTTGGGTCGAGTGTGTTGAAGCAAAGAAACATTAAAACCTGCAGGATGGTAGCCCTCAAGGACCAGAGCTGGTGACCCCTGTCCTAAATGCTCTCAGTACATTCAAGCAGGGGATGTCAAGTGATCTCGGAATACACAAAAGAAACATTAAGTTTTGTACAGTACAGCAAATTAGACTTTAATCCAAGATGTACATCAAGTAATTACACAAAAAAGACTTATACATGCAGAATTACTTAAAATTTGTAGTGTGAAAATGCTAAAAAAAAAAAAAAAAAAAAAAAAATGTTAAAAAAAAAAAGAAAAGTTTTTTTAAGTTAAGTTCAACATTTCTCTTTTTCCACTTTCTGGGTAAAGGAGAAGAGCAGGTGAAGACTGAGCCAAAACAAGAAATTAAGAAGGTCACTTCTACAACGGTCACCAAAGTCAAGTCCCAACCTCCACCAGCCACTTCTACTATCAGCCTTACAGTGCTCAGCAGTCTGCAAGAACTTCGGCGTAGGCTGGAGATGGTTGAATCTGGTCTCACCGGTCATCTCCACATTCCACTGGGTGATAACAGTGTGCACAAGTGTTCAGTGCATATTCAGAAGCTCCAGGTTTGCCTTCGATTTATTCATGGAATAGTTCAATTTATCTGTCCAGTTTTAGTCTCAAGAAAATTACAAACTTCCTTTCCGCTTTTAGCTAAATGCCACATTCCTTTGCTTTCCAGGGTGTGCACCAGGATCTGGAGTCGGTTCATGACGAGTATCTCCACCTGAGAGAAATGATTACAAAGCAGCTTAAGGGGATACCTGCGGACTCAGATCAGGCCAAGTTCCTCCGCTCTGAACTGGAAATCATCAACCAAAAAGTGGGAGGCCTGCAGGGTCTCTACTCAGCCTACCTTCAGAGGTATGTTATTTTAGAATAACCTTTTTTTTTTCATTTATTGCCATATTTTAGAGAGGGATGCACAAAACAATGGTTTAGAAGAGAAACTGAGGCAACATATAGGAGTAGAAAGCACTCCATGTAATGACTGTGTCTGCAACAGACTGACTGCACTCAAGGGCTTGCTTCAAAGCCTTCTCCAGACTGAAGACATCATTAAAGTCCATGAGGCCCGGCTAACTGAGAAAGAAACCAGCTCACTGGATGTCAGAGAGGTGGAGAACTATCAGAGGACACTAAAGGTTTGAAACATTTTTCTTATTTATGTTTTTATCCCTTTTTCTGCAGCTTCAGTGTTTGGGAAATGCAGATTTTCAGATATGTCAATGCATCTGACAATTTCAATTTTTTAAAAAGTCTTTTAAGACGACATTAGTTGATTTTTTTCTGTATTGCTATTCATTTGAACTCAATATCTCATAAAAACCATTTGATAACATTTTTGTGTTATTCTCTGTTAAAGCAAATGAAGAATGAACTGGAGCAAAAACGCGACCTGCTGACAGCTATGGAGTCTGAGCTGGCTAAAGCAGTTCACTGGAACGGTCAGATTTCTGATTCCTTTCACAAGTGTGACGTCGATTTGTCCAAGTACTCTGACCTAGTCAACCAGATGAGTGATCGCTGGCACCGCATCCAAACAGAGATTGATAGAAGGTACAGCTGTAAAGTTGGCACAAATGCACTTTCGTCATTGCTGGTAACTTCACCGAAAATATCCTTTCATCCCTTCCTCTTCCTCACATTCTTTCCACCTCAGAGTGAACGACTTGCACAAGCAGGAGACACAGCTAATACAATATCAGCAGAACCGCACTTCCCTGGAGCAGTGGCTAGACAATGCCAGGAAACGCCAAGACACCCTTCAGACGGTTAAGCTCAGCGACATCCAGACCCTAATGGACCACCTGAACCAACAAAAGGCATGTTTTTCCTTATTTACACCAACTTTTTGTTTTCAATAACAAGATTTAAAAAGGGCTGGTTTTGAATTGAAGGATGTTGGCTTTTTTTTTTAAATTTTTTATTTTGACTGAGATCTTCATAGCTGTGAGGATATGTGAATGTTAAACATTTTGTACAGCAGCAAATGAGTGAAGTCTTACCAACTGGCAGTTGTTCTTCAGATGGTTTACAAAATTTAAAGTGAGGCATTTTTTTTGTAGAACATAATTTCCGATTAGAAGCAGGACAGACTGGACAAACTTTCTTGTTGTCTTTTGTACAGGCACTTCACAATGAAGTTAAAGGCAAGAAGGATAAGGTAGAAGATGTGCATAAAAGTGCAGACACCTGTGCTGCCTCAATAAAGGTTGGTAGTCATGCACAGTGTACATTTTCATTCAATTTAAAATAGAATTCTGCGTCTTACCAAAATGCTAATGTGGTTATAATGGTATTGTGTGTTTTCAGGACTATGAGCTGCAGCTTGCTTCCTTCAGTTCAGGACTGGAAACTCTGCTTAATATTCATATCAAGAGAGCTATGCTGCAGTCCCCTGCTTCTGTGGTCAGAGAAGAGGTATGAGCATTAGATTTATTTCAAATCAGTCTTCTTTGTTTGTGATTAATATTGATTATTAAATATTTAGAACATTGTTTTTAGTGAAAAAGTGAATGTTTCATTTGTATTTTAAGCCCAAATTCTGCTGACAATGTTAATTATTTAATTACATGTGTTATTACAAATATAGTGAAATGCAATAAAAAAAAAACTTGCCTTGCTCAACATCTGTATTCATTATCTAATAAAATCCACCAGGCTGCTGACCTCCAGGCTCGTTACATAGAGCTACTTACCCGCTCTGGTGACTACTACAAGTTCCTTGGGGAGTTGCTAAAAAGCATGGAAGAGCTAAAGGTAAGTATTGGATTTGTTTTTGTAAAAAAGTACAATTCAGTATTGTGAGAAGCAAAGTTTAAGTGGTTATATAGCTTTGTCCAATCATATGAAAGCAGGTGACTGATGCATTTTCTACACTGGATTCTTTTCTCAGTTAAGAAACACCAGGATTGAGATGCTGGAGGAAGAAATGAGGCGTCTTAAGGAGGATCTCCAGGATCGCAACCAGAAAAACAAGTCTCTGGAGGATGTTTTGGCCAGCTACAAGCTGGAACTCACTCAGTCAAAAGATGAACTTATTTCTCTAGAGGAGGTGAAGAGAACCACAGCAATGCAAGCTAATGTAGCAAGGGAAAGCCTGGACAGTACACAAAACCAACTTCAAGATCTGAATGATCAGCTGACCCGCATTAAATACCAGCTGGATGAGGAAAAGAGGAAAAGGAGGCTGGCAGAAGAGCGCTACAACAGCCAGCAAGAAGAGTATGAGGCGGCTGTGCGCCGCAGACAGAAAGAACTGGAAGAGCTCAACTGGAAGAAGATTGACTTAGAGAAGTCAGTGAAGGACAAGGAACGTGAACTGGAGAGGCTGAAGATACAGCTAGATGAGGAGGCATCACGTCGGCGAAATGCTGAATCAGATATCTCAAAGGTAAGAACACAGTGCACCCAGGAGATTAACCAACTAAAGCAGACATACGAGACAGAGATCCACGTTACCAAGACCACCATTCTAAAAGCCTCACAACAGAAAGAAGAAGATGTGGCAGAACTGAGGCTGCAAGTGGACAGACTCACTGCTGAGAAGAGAGATTTAGAGGAGGAGCTGTGGAGACTGAGGCAGTCCGTTGCTCTCACAGAGGAACAGAAAATCAAGGCAGAGAAGGAGATCAGCCAGCAGAGGGCCTCAGTTACACAAGAGGCAAGGATGCGCAGTGAGCTGGAAGTGCAGCTGAGAACACTCGTGCAACAGAGAGGAGAAGATGAGATGAAATTAAAAGAAGTCAACAAAACCAATCAGGAAAAGTCCAAACAGATAACCATGTTAACACTGAACCTAGAGGAAGAAGGGAAGAGGAGAAGGGCTCTGGAATTGGAAGTCAGTCACCTGAAACAAGCTGAAGCTGAACTGAGAGCGAAGAACACCTCCTACCTTGAGGCAATTAACAAGCTGAAAGTGTCTGAGCAGGAGATCCGCATCACCAGAGTAGAGCTGGAAAAGCAGACCACTGAGAAAACCAAGGCTGAACAGAGCTCAATCCGGCTGCAGAGCCGCATCCGGGAACTTCAGTGTTCTCTGGATGGGATGGAAGCCGAGTTGGAAAAGCAAAAGAAATCAACACAAGAGGAGTTCACCCGTAGAAAGCGAATGGAAGCTGAGTTGGAAAGGATGACACATACCTGCAGAGAGCACACCACCACAATTACCTCGCTGAAATCTGTTCAGATTGAGGCCTCCAACTCTGGGCGAAAGTATGAGCAGGACCTCAGGGCTCTCCAGGAGGCGCTGGACAAGAGCCTGAGAGATCACAAAGCCACCAAAGAGGAACTGGCAGCTGTCACAGCTGAGCTAAAAACACTGAAACAGAAGCTTCAGCAGGAACTGGTTCGAATTCATGAGCTTAACCAACGTAATGAAAGCCTGTATAAGACCATTGAAGAGAAGAGTCGCCAACTTAATGATTACACCACAGAGATTGAAAAGCTGAAGACTTTGACTCAGAAGCTAACAAAGGAGAGACTGAAGTTAGAGGAAGAGCTGAGGACAGTAAGACAAGAGAGGGATGAGCTGAAGGCGAACAAAGATGCTGCCGATGGACAAAGTACCTCACAGATTTCAGCCTTGCATGTCCAGCTTCAGACTAGCACCAAGAGGACAGCAGAACTCCAGACTCTCATCGGTGACCTGACCAAGGAGAGAGAAAAACTTAAAATGGAAATAGAAAAATTCCAAAAGCAGTCGATTGAGGTATTTTTGATCGCACTGAAGGATCTTCTCTTCATAATGCAACTAAATCATAGTGCTGCTTGCATGGTTGGCTGTATGTGCTTTAAACCTGATCCTGATCTCAAAGTAGTTCTACAATATCTCTGAAAAGACTAAAACTTTTGACATTGATTGAGCATGAGATTTACTTATGTACAAATGCTTCTGCTTAGATGTGCATGTAATTCCACATTTTAATAATGTTTTATGTCACATTTTAATGTTTTATGTCACTTAACTTCACTCATGCCACAGTTCCAAGTACAATAATGAACACTACACTAACATGTAGGAAAATGTATGCAAACCTATAAATACAAGACATAACTATACTTTATCTTTGGTGATATTTTGCATATATTGATGGATGGATGATGATATATCACATAATAGTGTTCCCCTTATTTCTCCACAGACATCCATGATGGTGCACGAGTCACAAACTCAATACAGCCAGCTTCTGCTGGAAAGGGATAGTTTGCAATCCAAGCTAAAAATGATGGAGCAGGACAAGAACCGCCAGCACCGAGTGGAAGAAGAGCTGGCCCGCATCAAGCTCTCTCTAGAGTCTGAGACTCGCAACAAGCAGCGTCTGCAGGATGAAAAGAATTCCATCCTTAATGAGTTCAACCTTATGAAAAGCCAATATGAATTGAAAGACAGCAAGATTAGGCAGTGCGAATCAGACAGGGACAAGGCTGATCGAGAGAGGCTGTCCCTGAAGAATGAGATTGAGAGACTCATGAAGGAGCTGAGGAGTGTCGAGGAGAAGTACAAGAGCCGCCTGTTGATCTCAGAAAAGGAGGCATCGGAGCTGGCTTTAAAAAGAGATTCCCTGGAGAGAGAGATACAAAGATTAAAGCAGAGACCAAGCAGTCTGAGTAGGCAAACCCAGACAGATGAGAATGTCCTTAAAATTGATCCATCAAAGCTTGTATTTGATGGGGTGCGCCGCAAAGTCACAGCCCACCAGCTTTGTGACTGCGGTGTAATCAGTAAAGCCACCCTGGATGAGCTCCTGAAAGGAAAAAAGACAGTAGATGAAGTAGCTATAGACATCCAGCTCAATCTAAAGGGTACAGGTGTTATTGCTGGAATGACAACAGGTTCTCAAGGAAAAATGCCATTCACTGAAGCCAAACACAAGAATCTCCTTAGCCCAGAGAGTGCTCTTAGGCTTCTCGAAGCTCAAGCCGCAACAGGTTACATTGTGGACCCTGTATTTAATGAGAGAATGTCGGTGGATGCTGCCTGTACTAGAGGGACTGTAGACACAGAAGACAGAGACACCTTGGTAACAGCTGAAGCAGCTAGCTCAGGCTTCAAAGATCCATACACTGGTAAAGTTTTGTCTGTAGGACAGGCATTCAAAAATAATCGCATAGACAAGGAGACAGCTGTTCGCCTGCTCCAGGCTCAGGAGTCTGTTGGAGGAATATTGGACCCTGTCCTGAGTGTTTTCCTGCCAAAGGATTTGGCCTTGGATCGCAATCTTATAGATGAGGATCTCTACAGGGCTTTGAATAAAAAGCCCACCTGCTATCTGGATCCTGCAACGGGGGAGGGAATAAGTTACAATGACCTCAGAAAGAAGTGTGCAATAGAACCTGTGTCTGGCTTGCTCCTGCTCCGCGGTCCAGAAAAACCCATGACAGTAAAGGGCATCCGTGGTGAAGTCTCTGTCACAGATCTAGTAAAATCTGAACTGCTGGATGAAACTGACCTGCAGAAGCTCAGTCAGGGCAAACTCACGAGCAGAGACATTGAAGAGAAGCTAAAGTCCTATCTCTATGGCTCTACATGTATTGCAGGTATCTATGATGAGGCCAATGACAGAATAATGCCTCTTTATCAGGCAATGAAGGAAGGTCTTCTCATGAGAGGAACCACCCTGGAGCTTCTTGAGGCTCAAGCTGCATCTGGCTTCATTGTTGATCCTGTTAACAACGTCTTCTTGACAGTGGAGGAGGCCTCAAAGAGGGGCCTCATAGGAAAGGAGTTTAAAAACAAGTTGTTGTCTGCAGAAAAGGCTGTAACTGGATACAGAGATCCATCTACAGGAAAGACTATCTCCCTTTTTCAGGCTATTGAGAGAGATCTTATTGAGAAAGGTCACGGAGTCCGGCTGCTTGAGGCTCAGATTGCAAGTGGTGGGATTATTGATCCTGTAGAGAGCCACCGTATTGATGTTTCTGTTGCCTATAAAAAAGGATATTTTGATGAGGAAATGAATGAAATCTTAACCTATGAAGGAGATGACACCAAAGGGTTCTTTGACCCAAATACCAAGGAAAACTTGACCTATCTTCAGTTAAAGGAAAGGTGTATCACAGATCCCAAAACTGGCCTAATCCTGCTGCCCCTTAGTGACAAGAGGAAGGCCAAGAAGTCACAGGAAAGCCGCACCAATGTTCTCCGGAAGAGGCGGGTTGTAATCGTTGACCCTGACACTGGCCTTGAAATGTCTGTGAGAGAAGCATATCACCGGGAGCTAATTGACTATAATACTTTCCTGGACTTGTCAGAACAGGAGTGTGAGTGGGAGGAAATCACAATCACAGGGTCAGATGGTTCTGCACGTTTGGTGATTGTGGATAGGAAAACTGGAACCCAGTATGACATTCAAGAATGCCTGGACACTGGTGTCATTGACCAAAAGTCTTTTGATGAGTATCGGGCTGGAACTCTAACCTTGACCCAGTTTGCTGACTGCATTATCAGCAGAACCAGCAGCACTGAGCTGACCATTGCAGCCAGCAGTGTTGATGACATGGTCACCTGCACTAGCCCCACTCAAGCCACACCATCTTCTCCTACTGTCCGTAAACGCTTCAACAGTATTTCAATTACAGTGTCTCCCCCAGAAATGTTTGATGACCATAGCCCTATTGGGGCCATTTTTGACACAGAGACCTTGGAAAAGATAACTATTCCTGAGGCACTCAGAAGAGGCATAGTTGACACCATTACAGCACAAAGGCTGTTGGAGGCCCAGGCTTGCACAGGCGGCATCATCAACCCTGCTAGTGGTGAGAGACTATCTCTTGAAGAAGCTGTCCATCAGAGCATCATTGATGAAAGCATGGCAGCAAAACTGAAACCAGCCCAGAAGGCTTACATTGGTTTTGAAGATGTGAAGACCAAAAGAAAGATGTCTGCAGCTGAGGCAGTAAAGGAGACATGGCTGCCTTATGAGGCTGGCCAGAGATTTCTGGAGTTTCAGTATCTAACAGGGGGCTTGATAGAGCCTGGCACTGGACGTCGTGTCACCATCGAGGAAGTTATCCGCAGAGGTTGGCTAGATGGTCTAGGTGCCCAGAAGCTGCAAGATTCCCGGAGCCACCAGAAGATGCTGACCTGTCCTAAGACTAAACTGAAAATCTCATACAAGGAAGCCATGGATAGCTGTATGGTGGAGGAAAGAAATGGCATGAAGATGCTTCAGGCTTCCTCCATTTCATCAAAAGGTATTAGCAGCCCGTACAACGTCTCCAACCCAGGATCTCGCTCTGGGTCCAGGGCTGGTTCCCGCACTGGGTCCAGGAGTGGATCTCGTAGAGGCAGTGTGGATTACTCCTCTACTTTCACCTATAGCTTCTCCTCCAGCAGTGCCACCTATAGCTCTAATGTTCACTCCTAATGCATATCTTAGAAAAGGATAAAAATGTTAGTTGAGTTAGTAGCACCAACTGCTTTGCAATTTGACTATTTTTGTTTCCATCCTTCTTCAGTATCAAGTGTTTTGCTATTCACAAGTATTCAAAAGATTTAAGTTTGTTGAAATATGTAATCTGAATCTGAATTTTAATCTAATTCTGAATTTATTTCTGTTTTGATGATTTGTGTTTTTTAGGATTTAGTGTCTCAATATTGAATGCTCATTACTTTTCATGCTTTTGATATTATACATTAGTGCTGAATATTTTTCATTTCTTGAGGTAACATGTAACCTTTGTTTTGCTTTTTCGGCTGACCAAAATATCTTGTTTCCAATACTAATACAGCTTATGCATTTATTTTTTAATTTTAGACAACATTTTTAACAACAAATATTGATTTTATGCTTAAAAGTGTTTGACAAAATAATGATTTAGGAGGAAATTTTTATGCCCCTTACATGTACTTGTTGAAAAATTACAAATAAAGTTGTAAGCAGTTTTAATGTAGTTCTTTTACTCATTCATTCACACCACTGCCTCTTACAATGAACAGCCTCATTAGATGAACTCTTAATAGATGCTAATATTTGTATCCATTCAGAATCCATTGTTTCCATAGATAATACTGAATAGGAAAAGAAAGGCACGCTTAGTTTAATCAGTCAGATAACAAAAAACCATTTACTATCATCTATTTGGACTACTGTTCAAATCTGCAATGCATAACAGCTCATTCTTGAAATGTGGTTATGGTAGATATATGTGTAATAAACATAATCATTAAAAAAAAAAAAGAAAATCAAATAATCCCACAAGGTAACAGTGTAAGCTGATTTAAGGTACAATGTTACTTATGTTTATTAAGAAAAGATGTAATGATAAACATAAATTTGAACTAAAAAGACGAGCTCAAATAAGCATCTATCTTAAAGCAAATATAGTTAGGGGTGTTGTGCTCCAGTCAACGTTAGCTACCATCCTGCTGGCTTTAGATGTCTCATTCTAACACACATCAGTCATGGAAGATCAGCAACTTGTTAATGTAAAGAATTTGAGTCAAGTGTATTGCAGCAGTTTATTTCTTTTAAACAAATTCATGATGGTTATTTAGAAATGAATTAGAACTTCCTTGAATGCTGACGACCAAATGACAAATGAGAAAAATGAACACCAGGAAGCTGTAGAGCATGAATTTTGTTTGAGCAAGAAATTCTCTGACAGGAACATAATGTAAAACTAAGTTCATGCTGTTTTACTTAACACTAAAAAGCAGCATCTTCATAGTAGTTAACAGTATATAAAATTTGCATGTATATGATGCTCAAATAAACAAATGGGGGAATAAAAGTGAGATTTACAATGCGTAAGTTGGTTATATTGAGTGTCTTTTTTTTTCTTTACTGGAGCCCTTGGTTTTACAGTATGAAACTGCTACATTTAATCATTTCCAAGAGGTCTTGAAAATAAGAGGCCAATCCATACTCCTGAAAACCTTTTTAGCATCTAGAGTGAAAAACAGGGCTACATTTACTCAGTAATGATATTAGTTAAAGACAAAACATTAATTAAACGTTGGAAAGGAAAATTTCTTATGCAAAACAAATGTTTAGGATTCTTCCTTTATTTATTTATTTACTTATTTATTGGTTTTCATCGTACTTACAGCTTGGTTTTAATACTTTAAAAGTATAATTTTCTTTTACACAAGGCATCCATTTGTGAGATGTTGTTTTTTTTGGGGGGGAGGGGGGGTTGCTGCAGGATGTTTCTGTAGTGTGAAGAGTGAGGGTGAGAACAAATGGAGGGATTCAGGGTAGGGGCGGTGGAGTGAAGAGGGAGGGGACAAGGGGAGGCAGCCTCGGCGGCGCAGTGGGAGGACTGTCCCATGCCAGACTCTGAGGAGGCTCCAACAGCAACCTGGACAAGAGGAAGTGATCTGGAGGCTGAGCAGAAACAGCAGGAGCAGCAGTTCAGAAAGCAAGTAAAGTCTTCCGTTTTTACCACCGCAGAAAAAGGGTTAAAGAGATCAGCCGGTCCAGCTGGGAGAAGTAAGCGCCCTCTGAACAGCCTGAGAGCACATTCCAGCAGAGGGAAATGAGCCTCTCACGTCGCACTAAGCCTGTCTGACGGACGGAGGGCTCTTTGGACATTAGCGCACTCATTCTGAATAAACAGGGTGAAAAAGAAAGAAGTAAAGTTCTCGATTTCACTTGATAAGGTAAGGCATAGCGTGTGTGTGGTCGTTTTCAGGGAGTAGGAGGGGGTTGGTTTAAAGTCGGCTTGGTCAGTGCTAAAAGCATGATCAGACCTCCAAACTCCAGAGTACATTTCAGCCCCCCTCGTTCTCGTCCTTTGCTCAGTCAAATTGAATTGATTTTTGCTCATATATTCAGAGCATCAAACAAGTCACTGCTCTCTGTATTTACTTTGGCCCAAACCAGAGATGTGTGTGCGCGTGTTGCTGCTTGTGTGCGTGCGTCTGTGTGTGTTTCTTTCTCTGCAGTTAGGACTTTGTGGACAGAGAAGGTAGTCATTCACACTCGAGCAGAAACTCAACTTTTTTTTTCTCTTTTTTTCAGACTGTAAATGAGTAGCCTATTATTCAAAGCATCTGAATTAAACTCAGCTTCATCTGACTTCCACAGTCCACAGGCTTAGTTTTTAAATGTCTTCTTCTGTGAATTGTGTCTTGACTGGCTATAATTTAGGGTTCCTTGCTATTGTGGGTTATGGTGCACCAAAGACCTTTATAATGTGAAACACATGGGGGCAGTGATTGTGGAATACTTGTACCCAGTAGTCTTCAGAGCTCAAATAGAAATGGGCCAGGCTTTGTCCATTATTCTTTGCAGTCTTCAGCCAGTGGTTAAATGATGGAGAACAAGAGATTGTCTCTTTTGTTTGAGCTACAGCTAATTTGCAGTATTTGTAGCCTTAGGGCTTTGCTGTTCAGGCAGCCATAGCTTATGACATGTACATGTCTCCTTAGATCACAGAAGCTTACCCAGAAATCGGCTTCTTTGGAAACAAGATGCGCACCTTCGTTCACACCCGCTTGCATACCTTTCTGTCAACATAAACCATGCAGGTTCATATGAACGCTTTAAATTCCCAATTAGCAGTCACTTGTTGAACCATAGCTATTATTTTTGTTTTATATGTAAATATATACATATATCTATAAATATGTAATATTATAGAAATATATCTAGCCACTCAACATTCATCATACTTTTTCATTGTGATACTTGGTAGCCCTTACAAATGCTCTCAGAGACATTAAAACGAGTTATCCTGACAGTGTGGGTTGGCAGAGGGTTGGAGTTGTGTACTATAAACAGAACTTTGTGATTGAAGCATGGGACAAAGCACGGGGGCATTTCATTTTGTCACAGTGCTGCTCCTACAGCACTTGGTTGACATGTGTAAGTCATTAAAACAAAGCAGAGATTTAGAAAAAGAAGGAATGAGAATGAAACCAATAAAGGGGCACAAATGGGAAAGAAATAGGGTAAAGAGAGTGGGAGAAAAAGAGTGGGAACATAATCCATTTTGGAACGCATTCCACTATGACCTTGGGATAGAAAATGGTAATTAGGGAGCATTTTGGGAGCTTTATAAGAGCACAGATCTGCTCAGGCCCAGGACTGTCATTTTTATTTCCTTCAAAATACCTCATAAAAATGTGAGAAAAATACATGCTAGAGTTCCAGGGCTGCAAAATAAACTAGCTAAAAATACCCAGCACCCTCTTCTGTGGCATTTTTCTTTATTTTGTTTTTTCAATAGTTCTCATGGATTGTTTATTTCAGTTCTTCAGCCATGAATGAGTGTCAAAGCCACAGCATAAACATTCAGAGCCCCTGACAGGAAAAGGCCAGAACAAACTGTGGCCTTGTCCTTCTCTGGACTTTTTACACCAGCCATGTCACTGTGGGCATGTTATCCCACAGTATGAAATGCACAGCCTTGCCAAGTGTGAATGAAGGGTGATTTGGAACAACACAAGCTGATGGCATCCAGTCGATTTGATGGCTGTTAGATGTGGATAACAAAGATATTAAACAGATCTGTTCTGCTTTCAGAACTATGCCAGTTGATAGGGTTGTTAATTATTGTGCATAGTTCTTTGAGGAAAGCAAACTGGAAGATAAAAATAAAAGGAAACAATGTAGCTGAATGCAGTTCATAACGTTTAAGGTAACAAGATAGTACAGCAGTTAACCTGCAACAACTAAACTTATTGAAGTGTTTATCACATTTCAGGTATTACTCAGGTTTTCAAACATATTAATAGATCATTAATCTTTCCAAAGTCTCCCAATGAGACAATACTGTATGCATGACTGCTTTTTACAAACATGCAAAAAAAAAGATGTTTTGTCATGCTGGGCTTAGATAAGATTAAACTCTACTAGATAAAGTTAGTGCCTAAGTCCCGGGAAACCATATTTTAAAATTGTCTTTGTGGATTTTAGACATTCAAGTTAAGTTTTGCAGATCAGAAAAATGCCCCAAAGTGGAGGTTTTCATCACATGTCAATGATGAGTTAAAGACGTTTAAGCGAACAAGCATTTCAGTTGTATTTTTGTGCATATATGGAGGATGGTCTGCCTTGATTGCTTACATATGTGTGCAGGCATAATGTTTCTGACTTTTATGTATTTTTCCTTCCTCACCATATACCAATTTCTAATTTTTCTAAATGGATAGAAAAGATCCTTAATGAGTTTACATTTGTTGATTGCATCATCTTCATTATGATGCAAATATACATCTTCATAATGCTGCATCAGTTCTGACTGAGACACTCATATGCTTTGGGTTTAGCTTATTATAGCTTATGATTAGAATTGAACATTGTGGAGAGAAGCTTTGTGTTAAAGTCTAAAAAGATAAAGAAAAAGAATACAAAGGTTTTATTTCTTTGTCTAATGGTACGAATTTAAACACAATCCTGTTATCGATCATAGCAATATAATCAGTGATGGAACATATAAGCAAGGAGGTTGCAGATAGCCACCCTAATCACACTCAAACTTTCTTCCAAATAGATGAGGTGACTGGAGCTTTGGTCAGTTTTATTTGTTACATAAGTATGCAAAGTTTTTGCCAGCTGCTTTTACCACAGAAGACTCAAATATGAAGACAACTTATGAGGTCACTTTACGAATGTAGGCTATGATTTAACATTTACTGCCAAATATCTGGATTATGAAATAGTTTTTTCTACAGCTTGTGTCTGATGCCACGATGCCTCTTATATCTTGTGGTGCAAAGTGGAAGATTCCATACAAGGCAGGCCAGGTGAAGGGTGTGGCTCTTGAAATAGAAACAGACCTCACCTCCTTGATTGCGCTTTAACACACCATGCTATTTCTCCAGTGTATTATGCTTGCAAATGGAGAGTTCACTTTATTTATTTTCAGCACTTTTCAGGGTAATTGAATGAAAGGCATTTGGAATAGGTTCCAGCTAATGGTGATGCGTGTGTAAACGTGGCTGACAGCACCAACACTGTCTAGTCAAGCACTTACCTGCAGGGGCTGGAGCTGGGGGAGCCAGGCACACCCTAATCCCCCAACATCCTGACCTTCGTAAACCTGCTGGAACTTGTTCACCATAGACCTGGCAACTTGTTTTTTTTTTTTGGATCTCCTTGCTTATCACACTTCTCTGCCATCTCTTAATGCCATGGGTGGGCTCTGGATTTGAGTACACTGCCACTGCTCTTCCTTTGTGAGCTAATGTTGTGCTTCAAACCAAAGAACAAAAGCAGTGAGTGCAAATTAAAGACCAATTATCTTTCGTGCATGCTGAGGCAAGTTGGTCATGTTGGTTTGACTGCTGAGTGGGAGTAAGTTGGATGCTAGGGTAGAAAATGAGATTGATTATGGCAGTTCTGCACATGAATGAACAGTAAGATTAGGTTTAGTGATGCATTTTGTTTGTTTTGGGATTATTTATGGGATTTACCGGGTTTTGTTGGCTGGAGCCATTGGTGAGAATACTTATGGGAGAATGTAAACCCCACCTTAAGGCGTTTTAAATAAACAAATATAAGCACCTATTTAATTATAAAGAGACTTATTACAGAAAGCCCATCTAAACTTAAGAAGATTTTACAGTGAGTCCCCCGTAATGACAGCTCATATGTCACCCACTTTGCATCCTACTTGTACTCAAAAGTCAGTTTTATGTTGACTCTGGTCTATTCGCTTTCTCTGTCTATTTCTCTTTTTCTTTCTAAATCTTCCTTAGATATTGTACTCTTGTTTTTCTTTGATGAATCATCTACAGTGCAAATTAAAAATACCCAATGTGTTGATATCTGGTTGCTGTTGTGTGGTACAGTGCGAAAGGAGAAATGCAGGGTCCTGGAAAGAAAAGTTGTGAAGTGCAGTTTCTCAGCCTCAAAACACGGTGGGACAACGATAGTTATATGAAGTTACTTAATAAATGTCACTGTACAATAAGAAACAAGTTAAAAATGCATTTTTTCAAGGTTGGAAAGTTGTACAAAACTAATTTGCCCTAAAATCAATTGTGCGTTTTACAATTGCAAACCAAAGTTTTTGTCATTAACATCAATCACAGGTGTAATTACCCATACTTAACACCATCTGTGCTCCAGGTACTCCAGGTATAATGAGACAAAACTCAGTCAGTAACTGCTTGGCAATGGTCAATTTATTTCTATTTCATTAGTTAGATAAACAGCTAAATATTGCTATTGTTCTCTAGATGACACTAGAAATAAATATAACAAATTCATAGCACTTGCATGGAAAGTGGTGATGAGGGAGGGAGGAGTGTTAATGTTAATACTGCAATGTCACTTGATAAAACAGCAGCTCCCTGGTAGCAGTTTTTATAGTTTTAATATAGAAACTTAAAAGGTCTTGAATAAAAGCAAGACACACAGTGACTACACTAACATATAATTACATTTATAAGCATGCAGATGTTAGCTAGATGTAAAGGCTGCAAGTGCTAGCACGGCTAACAATAGTGGCACCTACTAAAGTTAAATCAGAATGTTTTTCTAATGATACTGTGGTCCCACTGCAAATACAACATGGATGTGCTCTGCAGCAACTATGCAAGAGTTTTCAGAAAGTTTATTTTGTCAAAGTTCTTAAATACATGTAATGCTCGTGTTATATATAACACAAATATTACATGTATTTAAGAACACTTTTGTACATTACTTGATTAAATTGTATGCAAGTTTCTTAATCAATCAAAATCATTTTTGTTTTTTCTACTTTTTCATAGCCTACTAAAAACTTTTGTAGTAGTTTTATCTTGTGAATAAATGAATTAATGTATATCTGCTTCATATTTTTTGTTTTAATTGTTTATCTCTTTTCTTTTGTAATATTTATTTTGTGGGTTATTTTGCGCCTTTTATTTCCCTGAAGTTATTTAATAGTAATGGATAGATTATGAGATTGACTTTATATAGAATGGTCATATTGTGTGATGCTTTACTAAAACTAGTCAAGAAACCATGTTTAACTAAATTAAACCTAGGACACTCAATGAAATACCTTCAAAATTAGAAATGTTTAACCTAAAATTGTCCTTCTGGTTTGTACTAAGACCTCCATTCTGTTGTTACATTAACAAAAAAAATGTTTCATGCTGAATATAAAAGAAAACAAAGTGATCTAAAATAGTCACTTGCCCCATAAGGGTTAAGCAGCTATTAAAAGTCTTTTTCACCCATTTTTTTTTTTTACTCATATGCTGAAGAATAGTAAACTTTCTTTTCAAAGGTTTAACAGCAGCAAACCTAATCTCCAAACTGTTTTCTTGAAACATGTTTTTTTTAACCAGTGGTTACGTTTTCCAAATAAAGCCAGTGTCCTAACCAGAAAGACTTTCAAGTCACATTTTGCGGTAGTTGTTGGTTAGACTTTTCTGTCTCTAGTTAGTGTAGTACTTTGACACCTCCAAAATATTTTTGCTGATTTCTGCGTCAGACTCAGCCATGGACATAGAGGGTCCTAAGTACTAGATGATCTGTTCATTAATTTCCCATTAGTTGACAGTTTTTCCTTGGAGCACAGAGGAAATGGACTCGTTCCAACAGTCCCTGAGGACCTCCCCCAGCTTCAAGCACCTCTGCGACACACTCAAAAAACACGGCCCAGTTTCCCCCAGTGATGACCTCTTCACATGGCCTCTTTCATTCCACTCTGAGGGTTTGTTTAAGCCATGACTACACTATCCCGAGTTTATGGCTCTCCCACTCTCCCCCCTTCAAAGTGGTGGACTGTAGCCTGCAGCCATCTCAGACTTACTACACAGGTTTTTTTTTTTTTTAATTTTGTTTTATATTTTGTCTTTGGATCATTTAATCACTACAAACAATTAGGGTACTTCAATAGGCACAATGATCACTTTAGCCTTAGATATAGGCTTCTGCTTCTGAATGTGTTTGTGTAAAATCTAAAGCAAAAATCAGAGCCCATTGGTTAACCCCTACATGCGGTTGTGGAGATCCATTATTTTTTTCTTTAGATTTTTTTTTTTTTTTAAATTTATTTTTTTATTAAAATGCTAAAATACTTGCAAAATAAAACCTATAGCTTTCCAGTGTAGTCCCTGGAAAAAACCAAGACTACATGTCATCATCAATAATGATGCTACAATGCTACATCATTGGCTTGTAGTGATGCCTGTAAAGATGGAGTTAACCTTTTTGCTGCTAAAATAGCATACTTTTGGGGAAATCTACTGCAAACCCTATAATTGAGTTGCTCTGTGGTGTCAGAGAAATTCTTTTGCTCCAGTGAGTTGTGGAATAGGTTCTCTGCTGATGGGGCTTGTGTCAACACATTCTACAAATGTTCAATTGAATTGGAATCTGGAGAGTTTGGAGGCCAGGTCAATACCTTTGGGCTCTTAATCCTTAATCTGTTCCCGAAGTAATATCAGGTGAATCTGTTTCCATGAAAGGGTGTGGTTGATCTTTATTAATCTTTAACAGTTGTACATGTGAAATTAGCATGCTGCACATAAATGTCAGTACACTACAAGAAGATGATCAACATTGTTTTCTTTGCCTGTAAGAAGTTTTGATTTTACCATTGATGGGTGAATTTCACTCTTCAGTTTGTCCAAGCTGACTTTTTTGTTGTTTTATCTTTATCTGTTGTTCAATTTTCTGTCAGTTCAGCTAATCGCTTCAGTCCTGCTGTGTTTTCCAGCTGACAGACAGAGAGGCTGCACAGAGATGACTAGATAAGAGAGTAAGGGATATGTCTGTGGTGTGTGGTGGGGTAACAGGGGAGACAGTCTCTCTTTCTAGAACACTACAGCAGGAAGTTCATGGCCATGAGGTCACAGGGACACACAGACACTCAGGGATTTACAACAACTGGTTTCAACTGGAACTCTTTGAATGTTTTTTTTTTTTTTTCTTTTTCACTGTTGCTCAGCTGACTATCGATGGTAATAAGATTGTTGGTGGCCTATCTTAAATACAGCTGTTTTGTAAGCTCCCTTTAAAATACAGATAACTAGAAATTATCTGTCATGTTAAAAAGTCCTTGTTTTTTGCTTTTTTTTTTGTATTTTCCAACCAGTACAATATTTGCGATACATAATGTTAAGCATTGCTGTTTAAACAAGACAACATCTATCGCACAATCTTGAAATGAAGTCAGTCATTAAAGATATCTGTGGACAACCTGGACACAATGACTAAAGCTGAGGACTTTGACCATCAAATATTGACTTAAGTGGAGTCACCTGCTTAAAATAGGAATGTTGTAAGACTGCTAAAAGGCCTGATCTTTCTGTATGTCTGCTTGGAAATTTTTTTCAGCAGGAAAAATACAAAAATGGAGGAGGGATATGAGCTGGATCTGACATATATCACAGAACGTATCATAGCTGTGTCCTTCCCCCGGGGCTGCTCAGAGGAGGTCTACTCGCACAACCTGAAGGATGTCACTCGAATGCTCAAGTCTAAGCATGCAGACAATTACCTGGTCAGTAGTGCTTGTTCATATGCTGCAGCCTTAAATGTACTGTCACCAGGTATCAAAGTGTTAACATTATTAATGTTACTGCTGATGGCTTTTCATTGGATAGGTGTTAAAGCAGTACACAGTTCATCTGGAGGGAACATTTGAAGTCATGTGCTTTATTGCGTTTTTCTTTCTTTAGATTATTAACCTGTCCGAGAGAAGACATGATCTCTCCAAAATGAATCCTAAGGTAAGATTATTGCACTCTCTATCTCAGCAAGAAGTTCTGAAAAGTCCATTGACATATATGCTTCAGAAAAATGGGGTTTAAAAAAATAGAATTGCATGGTAATCTGTGTCTTTACCAATCTTGGTTAATTTACTATACACCTTTTTTTTTAGACAATACATCATTTATTGGCACAGAGTTTGTGTTGTGAGTTGCGGTATATGATGTGATTACATTGAACAATAATGTTCTTTTTTAGACATTGGATACAGGTTGGCCAGACATGCATGCTCCACCTCTGGACAAGATCTGCACCATTTGCAAGGCCATGGAGAGCTGGCTCAATGCTGACCCTCTACATGTGGTCGTTATACACTGCAGGGTGAGCATCTGTAAGCAGTGTTATGTCAGCTGTACATTTCAGTTGCTAATTTATATCAACAACTCCAGATGAAACCACATTTCTCATTACTAATTCTGGAAAAAAGGGATTATGGCTAAAACTAAAGGCTCATGGCTAAATAAGCAACAATATGAGCTATTAGTTGGAGTTCTAATAAAACCTTTAAAATAAAACAAAATCATAAGTGCCACATGATCATTTTGTTTTGTTTTTTTACTCATTTGTCTTTTAGGGTGGAAAGGGTCGAATTGGTGTTGTCATTTCATCCTTTGTGCATTTCACTGATGTATCAGCCAGGTAACTGTCACCACGCACTACAAGTCTCTTGTCTTTTTGGTATTTATTTTTTTATCTTTTGTTCTCTTAAGTTAGGATTTATAGCTTTTTAAGTATATAGAAGGAGAGTTGTAGCTTAGTGATTTTAGATGTGGGCTTGCATCGGCAGAACCTGGGTTTGAGGTCTGAGTTGTTGCTATGCTAACAAAGGTGAAGCACTGTGGCCCCTTTAGCAAGGTATTTAAATCCTCCCAAATGCTATCCGAGCACTGAAACATGGTGCCTGGAAAGCACCCATCTCCAGTACATCTAGAGATTGGGTGAAATGCACAGCAGAATATCCTAATTGGGATTAATAAAATAAAAATAAAAATTATGATTACTGTTATATGGGCACACTTACTTACAGTGAATGATATCAAGAGCAAGCCACAACAATTCCTAAAAGCTCATTTTGTCAACCATAACCAGTGTCATTGCTCAACCACCATGATTTATTTAACCCTCTTTTAATTTAGGGCTACAGTGATTCATAAAGTGACTCAAAGAAAAGTTTCCTCTTTAAGATTCAAAGAAAAACCACACAATTTATGCTATGAATCACCCTGTATTGAATTGCATGAATCAACTCAGAAGCATGTAAGTTACCGTGATTCCCTCCGGCCACAGTGTCAGTTTCAAGAAGTGCATTCATGATGAAGAAAACCTGTTTGGACTTTGCAACCGTCGTCAGTCAAACAAATTCGGAAGTTCCTGATGCTCCAGGGAGCCGTTAAGTCAAGAGATGTAGCAAACACAGAGATTTATGTGGCCTAGTGTTATGTCATTATGCAGATCCCTTCTGCACACAGCAGACATCGTAGCGTGAACACACATCGACCCTCAATTCAGCCGATCCCTGATTGCCAAAGTGTTTATGTCCCGCTGACAAAGTCTAGTCCAGTTGGGTGAATGTGAAAGACAAGAGGGCTAAAAGAACAGTAGATGAAGAGACGGGAAAACAATAAGGCATATTTACAATGGAAAAGATCAAGGGGGGAGCAGGGAGAGATGGGCAATGAGAGAAAAAACAGAGCTGCGGTGAAAAGGCTGTAGCGCCTGTTGGTTTAAGGTCTGTCTGAATAGCCAAGCTGTGCACACACTCTGGCCTCTCTCTGTCCCCTTCTCCCCCTCTGTGTTTACTTAAGGCTGGCATTCTCTTCCTCTCTGTTGGAATCATCCGTCTCTTCAGTTACTTTTCCTCTTGTCAGTTATCTGTGTGCATGTGTGTGTGCATACATCTGAGTTGTCCTAACTCAAATGAAGGCTAAAATTATTCAATTATAGTTCAGAGTGTAATCTCTCTCTGGAGTCATAATTACCTAAAGTGTTTAGCGTGTCTCTCTGTCTCCCTCAAAGTGCTGATCAGGCATTGGACCGTTTTGCCATGAGGAAATACTACGATGATAAAGTCTCAGCCTTGATGACACCCTCACAGAAACGGTAAGACCCAAAATATAAGCACACCCTCCTGCTCAGAAACACACCTCTCACCTTGTGTTGTTTTGACTTGATGCATGTCATCCTCTAAACAGTCAGATCTCTAGAAAACCCAGTAGAAAACACTGGTACCCAGTGCTGTTTATAGATTTATTTTTAGGCAAAAACCAGTCATTGTTTGTGGTTTAAATGAAAATAGGATCCCATGGTGACCTGGAGCAAAGCCATGTATGAATCATTGCTCACATTGTTAGAAGCGGATTCTTTTAGCATCCCTGTCTCCATGTTTCTGTGATGAACATCCAACAGTGACAATGATAACTGATCTGGAAAAGGTTTTGTTTTGCATTGCTAAAGCCATGCTGGATATTTTGTCTTATTTCATTCTTTGCACAAAGTAAGCGCACATGTAACATTTGAAAAAAGTGTGATACTGATTTCTTCTTACTCACACCATGCAGTTAACTATGAATTTTGGAGATTTTATTGCAGATAAGTTTTTTTCAGGCAGACTTTAAAAAAAGAAAAAACTGTAAAAAATTTAAATGTATTTGACCAACTTCAATAAAGTCAAACGTGGATTATACCAATATCCCTATTTATAGCCATTATCATATTCATCTAAAAAATGAAGTACCCCCTCTTGAAATAGTGTAGAATAGATTTTCCTTTCTTATTTGTTCTAAGACCCAATGGGAAATGTGAACAAAGATATTGTTTGTATATAATATGGCTGCTGTGGCCAAGGCATTTAATTTGGTACTTGAGCTCAGCTAGTAAATTGAGTTGTCCATCTTGATCTCTGCTAAGGTGCCATTAAGTGAATGAAAATAACCTTGCTAAGGCTAATGGGTACTGCTTAAGAGCAATCCATTTACAATTTGTTTTCTTCAATATAACCACAGTAATGCACTCTGAGCAAGTATTGGTCAGTGCTCCCAGTGACTCCAAAATTTGCCTTAATTTCGACTTGGCGCTACGAGATACAATCATATTTTCCTCGACATTCCAGCAACTATTGGATGATTTGTTATAATGTGAATTTACTTTAACATTTTTCCCTACAATTTCCCAGAGCTTTCCTTAATTTTACCACGGTAAGATAAGTTATTTAACCCCCCACTGCATGTTGATTCCAAAGCAGTGTAGACCGTGTATATTGTGACTTTGTACTTAAGTGTCTGGACTTTTCCTTTGCAGATGGGGCTTCACTTGTTGTTCCTTCAGTGTCTCTTGCAAGTTCTTGGAAAGCAATCCATTAATGGTTTTTTTTTTTTTTTGTAATACTTTTTTTTGTCTTTCATTGTTTTCTACTTTGTAATTTTATTTAAAAAAAAAGTTTAACTGATTTATTTAAGGCTATTTAAGTGACATTGCAAAGTTGCAATGGGTAAAAGAAGTGTGTGAAATTTTTGGATTAGTTTTTTTTGGAAGCTTTGAGATAATATTGACGTCTGTTGTATGGGCTCAATGAAAAGTCATAAAGAGCTATAAGTTAATGTTAGCAAACCCTTTAAGTTTCAGTTTATACTTGTAGATTAAGTTTTGTCATCTTGGGAAAAAAACTTGTAAACGATCTGCATGTGAAAACAAAGAAAAAAAATAACATTTGGGGAAAAATAAAAGTTCTTTTGCCAACTTCATGTTTACATAGATGCAGAGCACAAAATCGCATAAAAAACTGAAGTTGCAGTTGCAAATTTTGTCTCTGTCTTTATTCTTTTATCTGATTGGACGGTGACAAATCAAACCGTTTCCAGTTTGTATCTTTTGGCACCACTTCAGGTTTTTAAAGGGGAGTGACAAAATTTTAAACATGGACGGTGATGCGACTGTCTCAAAATACTCAAAATAAATATGATAAACTAAGATTTGTCAGTCCGAGACTCGAGCTCTGGAATAGCTCTGTAGAAACCACCACTTTTACCTCTATCTAGCAGTTATTTGCGGTTACTTGGCTCCTTTCCATCCAGCTGACCTTCATGCGCTACAGTTACCATTTAAAGGAAACTTGGTTTCTGGGATAGTCACTGCTTCAACCGGTCACGTCCAGTTCTGCCCTGGACGTTTCTGGGATAGTCACTGCTTCAACCGGTCACGTCCAGTTCTGCCCTGGACAGATGCTCCTTGAGGCCGGGGGTTGAAGATTATGGCAGAGGAAAGAAAGAGGTTTTTGTGAAAAACTTGAATAATCTGCTGGGCATCCCATCACCTGTCTACCGGGTGTCCAACAATGGTCACAAGTTGTGCTTGTTGTTGAACCACGGTGGCTCCATATGTAGCAGCAGCTACACCCAATTTCAAGTACGGCTGAACTGTGACCCACGGATGCAAGCTGGATGACGGCGACGGATGACAGGTGGAGGAGAAAGTAGGGGTTTGAACAGATAGAGTTGGGAACACCTGATACTTGAGTCTCTGACTGAGTAATTTATTTCATTCACTTTGCAGCTCCAGATTTGGACTTAGTCATATTGTTTTGTAATTTTACAAACTCCATCAGTCATTTTGCCACAGTGGTAGTCACACCCAGTGCCATTTAATTACCCCCTGTTGGAGCACAGTCAGGTAGTTTTTTGTTGGTCAGGTAGTTTTTTGCAGGATGACGAAACTAAAATACAATTTCCAAATACAAACTATGAAATTATTTGCTAACATTCATTTACAACTAAAATACTGTCGCATTGCAACATTTTTACTATTATAATGATTTTGAATATCATTACCCCTTTAACTTTCACAGTAACAAAAGGTCATAGAAAAATGTTTCTCTATATGCTGTTTGTTTCAGACAAAAATAGACACAGAAAATGTTTTTTAGCAAATGGTTGAGATGTTAAAAAGACAGTTAATCATAATGCAACAACAGTGAAATGGTTAAGATATATATATATATAAAACACTAGTGTTATAACAAACACTTAGTTTGGGTTTTACATTCCCAACCCAATTGATAGATGGCTCTGGCAGGTTTATTTCCACAATTTTGCAAAGAAGTTCAACAAAGTCACTGCAAATTTACCTCTACCAAATGGTAGACCAACATCTTAAAGAGTTAAATCTGCTTTTCTTTAGTTTCTCTTCCTTAAAAACATAAATATTGTTTGCCAGCTGTCCTTTTTTTGATTGGCTTGGTTATGACACGTTAGCTATACATGTTGGATTAGCATTTTTTTTTTTTTTATTGTGGTAATCCTTGTACTGCTTAATGTTAACATCCATATCTTTCCTGTCAGGTATGTTTGGATCCTCAACAGTTTACTAAGTGGATCCATGAAGATCAATGCATCCCCCTTGTTCCTGCACTGCATCATTCTTCACGGGATACCAAACATTGATGCCACCGGAGGTTAAACTCATATTGTTTACCACAATACACAGCTGCCAGACTCAGTGATAATACAATTAAAAAGAAAAAAAAAGAAAAGATAGAATTCAGACACAACCACATCAGAGTTTAAGCTGAAGTCTTATCTGAACTTTATGTCTTCCCTCTATTCCAACACACACTTACATGTTCAGGCACATGGATGTTGTGTACATTCAAAGACCTGAGGAGAAAAAACTTTCCAGTTCCTGCTAGAACCATGGGAATTCACACATTTGTATTATGTGGAAATTGTTGTTTTCACTAATTCAATTTAAATAAGCAAAGGTTGCCATAGCATAACAGAGCTAAAATCCCTTTCTCACAACAACTTATGAAGCTGTGAGTAACACAAGAAGCTACATAACAGTCTATTTGAGGTCATGCTATCAAGACACCTATAAAAAAACATTCATTTTGAACTTATCTTTTTTAGCATGCCGCCCATACATCAAGGTCTACCAAGGAATGCAAGCAGTGTATTCATCTGGAGTCTAGTAAGTAGATTACACGTGTGGTTACACAGTCATTTGAACAATATTGTTCACTTAAAAAAATGTTGGACTACTTTAAAGCAGCTTTCTGCTTAAGTTGGCTTAATGTTAATTTTAATTCAGTTACTGCTTTGTGTAAATAACTGTAATTGCTTCCACACTCTGGCTTGTATTGACTGTCTTCTCTGTTTGTGTAAGTTACATTGGTCCAGGCCACAGAGACCGTGTTTGCATCACCCTGGAGCCTGCCCAGCTCCTGAAAGGGGACATCATGGTAAGAAAAAAACAATCTGCACTGAAGAGATAGAAACATAAGTGCTGATTGCAGTGATCACAATATATTTACATGTGCGTGTTTATAAAACAGAATGGTTTTTTTTCCTTTTACAGATTAAATGCTATCATAAAAGTGACATAACTTCACAGCGCGAGGTTATTTTTCGGCTTCAGTTCCACACGGGAGCAGTGCAGGGTTACAACCTGATGTTTGAAAAAGAGGACATCGAGACTGCTAACAAAGGTACACTTGAAAATCTCTGAGCACGCCTCAACTTGCAATTGCTAGTCAACAGCAGTTCTTCCGCTCCACATAGCGTCTGCAAGGCTCAGTCTGGAGTCAATTTGGATCTGGCACTTTCAGCCCAGTAATTTTGTTTTCCTAAATATGTTACATGTACTTAGAAAATTCAAGTTGCAGATCAACAACATCTCATATCTTTCCGGTTTTGAATGAGTTACATTTTTTACATTCCCATGTGTACTATCATTTCAGATCCAAGATTTCCAGACTATGGTAAAGTTGAGCTAGTGTTCTCCGAGGGACCAGAGAAGATCCCAGGTAGACTCTTACCGCTGTTGCATTTGAACAGGAAGAGGTAGTTGGAAAAGTAGACACAGTGCTCTCTTCATTTTTATTTCCATACCTCCCCCTCTGCCCCCTGGTGAGAGGGGATGTGGAATGCTGCAGAGGGGAAATGTAGTGTGAAGTGCATGCTGACAGAGGGGTGAAGAAGCACAGCATGTGCTACCCCAGAACCCCACAGGAGTGAAACTATGTGGGTCTGTATGATTTTCAAAGTGCTATATCTGCGGGTATTTTTTCTGTTAGTAGAATCACCCTCAACATTTTATGAGCACAAGGTTTTAATAACTCAAAGTTGTTTATTTATTTGCATCCAAAAGATGTGAATAAACCTAGGTGACAAATATAAGTTTCTGAACTTCATTGAAATATTTGTTTTTTCTTGTTTTGAAATCAGGCCATTTGATATGCATGCCAAAACCTTGAATCATAGCTGGCAAAGAAAAAACATTGTATTATAGCAGATGTTTCCAGTGTGAAGCAGCACATTACACTTACCTGATTATCATCTTCCTTGATAGGATATCCCACAGAGATTAAGATAATTCATAAGAAAAAATCCCCCTTCATCTCACTTGCAAAGATGTCCACCACAGTTTTTTTTTTTGTCTTTGACAGCATATCCTGCCACTCTTGACAGTCACATTTATTTGCTTCAAACCAGTTATTGGGAGAGTACTCATTTTACTTTTATGATTTGTAACTTTTTAGTGAATTGCTTTGGAGTTTTGCTTGTTAGAATATTTTTTTATTTTGAACTTAAAAACAAAGAAACAAAAACCAGTAATTACAATAAAATAAAATTTATCAATGTTGACACTGAAAATTCTTATCAATTCAAAGTCCATGTGTCATTGCAGTGAAAAAAATGATAATTCTATGTTTGAACAAGAGTAGGAGGAAGCTAATGTTATCTAAACCTACCCCCAATATGCTGTTTAGTTATTTATACAATATTCTACACACAAAACTCAAACGATATCTATACATATAGTTGTATTTACACTGAATGAAAATGATGTCAGTTATATCCTTTGATATAATCATACCTATTGAACATTAGGAATGTTTCCCATTATGGCTGTTACATACAAAATTATGTGTTTTTTACTATGATTATTATTTTTAGATATATTGTCGAGCATCTTTTTATGCCTCATTCATACAGTTCAAACTGATTTGCGTTGTTATTAAATAGTAACACAGTAAATAAATCTATTACTTTACTTTTGAAATGCTTTTTTTGTGTACTAAAAAGAGAAAAAAACAGCCAAAAATGAATAATTGAGAAGTGAGAAATTGCTGAAAACATTACTTCAGTATCGCCTCATTTTAATCCTGGACTTTTAACAGCACGGGAACTAGCTTGACTCAATATTTTTAAGCTAAGTCAAGCTAGCAGTAAAAGAACATATAGCTTTGAAATAAAAGAATATGATAAATTAATAAATAAATATGCCATTGCCTTAAATACAGCCTTATTATTATTGCCATGTCTTTTTTGTAAATCAGTGTCAAAGTAGAAATTGCAAAAATAATGACTTCTATCATCTAACTTTACTCTAGCTTTAGCATATGTTGTCAACACACATCAGTCATTCCTACCTTCTTAAACTTTTATATAAGCTAAAACTATAATACTTTCCCTCTGGTCAGATTTGTTTAAAAAGCAATCTGTAAAAACCTCTAAAATAATGTTATTCTTTTATGTTTCAGGTGCAGACAGGTGGCAAAATGGACCAGATGTTGTTGTTGATTACAACACAGCAGATCCTCTAACCCGCTGGGACTCGTACCAGAACATCTGTGATAGTGAAGGTACAGCTGCTATGCTACGTTAATAGCAACATGACTCACTGACTCATAAGACTTTGTTTTAACAACCACTAAGTCAACATGATCAGTCACATACTAACTGAGCATAAATATTTCTGTTTGTTTTGCAATTATAAGCAGAATAAAATGTCCTCTTCAAAAATTTCATTTTAATCTTCCTCTTTTAACTTTCAGTTTGTCCTGTTTCCTTGTTAGATAAAACACACTAACTTGCTCATTGGCAATTAGCACAGTGTTATGGCCCTTGTGGTGCATGTTATTGCAGTTTCATTTACACACTGTAACACAAACTTGATTTATGCTGGAGTTCATGTATAGATACTTTACTAATGAAAGAAACTTTTAACTCAGGTAGTCAGGTCTTTGGAAACAATACTTTATGGTGAGAAAAGAGACTGGAGGCTCTTTGACCTTAGCGTGCTATATGGTGAGAATGGCAAGGACTGTTGTTTCTACGTAAAAGTACAGAAAAATGTGTCTGATTGTGATAAATGAAGGGGTTCAGAGGAAGAGCAGATTGTTCTCAAGAAATTCTGTTTAGTTGTCTCGTGGAATGAATAGGCATACTTTAGCTATCCCACACATATACATGCTCTCAGTGGTTCCCCTCCACACCCACCCACGCACACACACACACACACACACACACACACACACACACATACACACCACCCTGTTGGGGCGTCCTGTCCTATTTGTGGTTGTTGCTCTTCACCGAACCACAGAATTCACAACAACCTCCCAGAATAGAGCAACATGGTGGCGGCATTAAAAACACAGATCCACCCTTTCCAACATTCATTGAGTGTTTTTATAAGCAAAGTTCAGCTTGATGAAAACAAGCTGTCTTTCTTTTATTTTCACTTCAAGTACCCCAACACACTTGGATAGAGTTTTATGCCTACTATTTGGAATGTGATGAAAGCACCACCAGTCAAAATTAAAAACTCATCAAAGCTTAGAAACACACAAAAAACCCTTTTTTTTCTTTTACTCCTGAGCATTTGTGTGGGTTATTTACAGCCTTGTTTTCACAAGTAAATGCAATCCATGAGAGGAAAGACTGGTAGCTTTGCTGGAATTCTACATGCACTTACTAGCAGTTCTCTGGCAGGTCCAGTTTGCTTCAGAGGCCATCACCCCGAGTCTGGTCAAGAGGAGGAAGTTTAGAAACCGTTTAACACTGTAGTGCGAAGTTTGTGAAAAGAAAACCTAATTTACTTCAGTGACTGTTCTTCATTTGCCATAGTGTGTGTTTGTCGCAACATGTGAATTAAGTCAAATTTAAGAAAATTGGTTTCCATGAAAGGTTGTTTACTTAAGTTTATTGTTGCAGCTGGTTGTCTTCTTTGCAATGAAGTGTGGTTGTAAGGTTATATCTGAACTCTCACTTTATAGTCTCTCTGGAATCAACGTAACCAAATTAGAATACAAAAAGTTTTCTTACCACTGGCCATATAAAAATGTAGTACTGACGCCCAAACTAATAAAATACATATAAACATGTCAGTAAAACGTAAATTGAATTTTTTAACCTTTGGCTTACACAATAAAACAGTTACGTTGGGAGTCAAAGCACTGTTGCATGTATATGTTTAGCTTGACTTAAACTGGCACAGGTGCTCCCTGCATGTATCAGAGTTCCCATCCTGCACTTAGATCCAGAAGCTAAAAAACAAGCATAGTGGCATCCCTCTGGTCACAAAAGGAAAACCAAACGGCATGCGAAAATGTGCAGAGCTGTCTAATTCACCTTACTGACATGTTGCCAGTTTGCTACCAGCTAGGTTGTTTGCCAAGTTATATTGTGAATAGGAAAAGCCCAACACTAACCACCCTCACCATGTATTGCAGTAAACATTTGTACTATTTTCAAGGTGAATATTTCAATAAAAATGTTGAGTAAAGCTATAACTGTAGCTGGACTTAACTGTACTACAAAACCTATTTTCTGATGGCTCACGATCATAAAACTGCCTGCATGGCCAGATATTGCTGTGATAGTTTTAAACACGGGCTGTACAAAAAAAGGGAGCTCATTTTGTTTTTGAGTCACATTTTTTGACATTTAAGGAGGTGTGGAATAGTTAGAAATGAGGAAATGAGACAGAATGGAAAAGGCCTGGTAATTGCAGAGCCATACACAACCAGACCTCCTGTGATAGGAGTAGCCGAAGGAAAAGTTGTGGTTTTTCTGCTCTCTGCACTGTAATTCGTGGATTATTCAGGCACTGGTGTACCATAGCAGCCAAAATGATGATTGCTAGATAAAAATGGTTTGACTGATTCTCTTAAGTTCACACTCTAATTCAATCTGTCCTGTCAGTGTAAGCCAGATAGGTAAAACTGTTTTCCTTAAACCCCATAATTGGGTTTAGAGCACATCTGTTTCTTTCTAGTTTGGCACATAAGGACAGCAAGCATATAATTTCTTTTGACACACTGAGACTGAGAGAAAAACATCTTGGCTACCACTTTTCATGAACATTGCCCAGGGCTCCCGGCAGAAGTTAATGATCGCTTTAATTAAAAAGTGTCTTTTTACAGAGAGAAAATGTCTTAAGCTGCAGGAATGTTGTTTTCATCTTCTGATCTTTGGGCTATCCTCTCCCTTTCATTCTTTTCCTTTTCTTCTCTTCTTCCCCTTTTTTTCCCCATTGGGGTTGTCCCCTGATGCAGGGGCTAGAGGTCGGGTTACTCGTTTCCTCTGGCCAACCTCTCCTTTGTAGCCCCGCCTCACTTGTTTACATTCCTATGCCCTTATTTGGAAATCTCAATTCCCCCTTTTCTCCTTCTCTTGTGTAGAGTGCAAAGACTCTCACCTCAGCAGAGAAAGAAAGCCCAGGCCAACTTTTTCAAACTCTTGATTTTCGCCGCATACTATTTTCTGCTGGGTAAAAGCCATGTCTGCCATCACAAGTTTGCACTGTCTTTTGTTTTCCTCACACTTGTTTTTTAACTGAGACTGAGATTGCTTCATATGCTTAACTGACAGGGACGGTGAAGGTAAGACATTTACCTGCATGCGTGTGTGTGTTTTATTTGGGGGGGGGGGTGGAAAGTTAGAAAGGTACCATGATGACATAAGTGATAGAAAAATGGCAATAATTAAGTTGAAGAGGATAAAAAAAAACTAATCATGTCATGCTTGAACGAGCATCTAAAGGAAAAACTCCTGACGGAGCTGACCTGCATTGAGCTCTGTGCTGAGCTGCTCTGAACAGGATCCAGGTTTGTGAGAGTGGATGGGACAAACCATACTTAACAAGAGCTTTGGGAGAGGAGGTGGATAAGGAGGAGAGCGTGGGGAGCTCTTATCATGCATATCTGATGCTTGGGTCATGGTTTTACTGAAAGGCGAGTACTTAAGGCGATAGGTAAAGGAGAAGCATATGAGTCATGTTCCGGCTTTCTTTTGTGGAGGGAGAGGGAGAGTGACAGCGAAACAGCAGCTCTGTTTACTCCTTTTTTTACAATTCTTCTCTTGCTATCATTTTGCAGAAGTTTGCAGCCTGATTTTTTTTTCTTTTTAATTGTCATCACGGTTTGACTCCACCACACAAAATGACTGACCTCTGGGATTTTTCTGTAACATATGAGGATTAAGGAGGTTGTTTGGACATATGCTGGGGGTCAAGGGGCAAGTGAGAGTGAGTAGGGTGGCTTGATCGCAACAGGGTGAGGAATGCAGGGGTCAGACGTGATCCATAGCTGTCTGACTTTTGTAGCAGCATGCAGAAGATTTAACATTTCGTCTATAACCTGCACATAGAGAAAAACTTTTCATTGTTCCACAAGTAACGCTAGCAGCCATTCCTAATTATGCAGTTCACCTGGTGGCGTAATAGGAGAAGGTGAACAGACTATGATTCATTTTCATGTTTTTCTAATGCGTTTTTTTTCTGACACCTCTGAACAAGTGATTTGTCTCAGTTTAGCAATATGATTAACATTTTTTTTTAACTCTCATTGTCTCTGTGTCCTGGTTATTTGTCTGTCCTGTCTGGAATGTTGTCTTTGGGAGGTGAAGCGTGATTATACGTGACCTTGTCAATCACAGATGCAGAATGTTGGAGTTTGTGGAACAACGTGACTGTGCATGTTAATAGAGTCTCGTCTTGTATGTGGGTTGTGCTTTGCAGTTTGTTTGTCTGTGTAAGTCTGCTGTTTGTGTGTCTCTGCGTGTGCTCATACCAGCTGACTGTATGAAGCGCTGCATCTCTTCTATTTTGCAGCACCGCATTCTCAAGGCCTTACCCAGGACAAAGCAGCTAGCAAGAGAAGCCCTAACGGAGGAGAGGCTACGCTGGGGCGAGGGGCTCGCACAACCTCCGCCACTTCGAGTCCTGACCATAGCGATCACGCCCTCTCTGTCAGCAGCGACTCGGGGCTGTCTACCACCTCCCTATTGGCAGACAAACCTACACCTGTCACCCTCACCGCCACAAACAGGACTAACCAGGGACCCAGCCAGCAGGAAAAGGTCCAGCTGAAGCGGCTCCTAAGTGGTTTTGGTCTTGAGGAACCCTCCCTGGAGGAGATGGGTGATCCATCCTCAGGAATGGACATTCACCAGATAGTCCCAGCACAAGTCCACATCAATGGAGACGCCCGACCCCGTGAAAGGGAAACAGACATCCTTGATGATGAAGTCATTACGGGTCATGATCTGCACAGTGTGGACAGTTTAGGGACGCTGTCATCCTCGTGCCACAAGAGCAGTCAAAACTCCCTGTTGTCTGATGGTTTTGGAAATCCTGGAGTAGAGGAGCATCAAAGCCAAAGCCAGCATCACCTGCATCATGCTGCACCTCCTCCTATGGAGGAGTATGAGAGATCCTATGCGGAGTCCAGGAGGGCCTGCCTGAACTCGAGGAGCAACTCTGTGGCCTCCTCTAATCCCAGCAGCGCTCCAACACCCAAGCAGCATGTGTACAGACAAGGAAGCTATTCTACGCAGTCCTGGGTACGTCAGCAGCAAATGGTTGCTGCACAGCAGTTTATCTACATGCCCGAGGATGGAAACAACACAGAAAGATGCCCAAGGACCAAGCTGGGGGGCAGTTCACCCAAAGTGGAACTGTCAACTGAACCACAGGACCATATCAGAGACATAGCAAGTGATGTTGCGCGAAACATGACAGCTCACAAAGAACAGGCAATGATCAACAATAACAATAATAACAAACGAGATGAGGAGTTCAAATCTCTGACGATGGATATAGACAATTCCATTGATCAGCTCAATCAGCTGATCATGGATCTGGATCCGACATTCATGCCGATCTCGAGCCATAACAGTTCAGTAAAAAGGAACGATGAGACACGTGTCAATGGCTCAGTTGGCGAACGTTCAAATGGCATCAATCTCAGATTCAACGATAGTAACAAAGCAACCCTGAAAAACACGCAGCAGACAGGTAAGCTAGTCAGACAGTGTGGGTGTGGTGTGGTGTGGAAAGAATTTTTTATTTACTTTTTATTTGAAACCACATAAATTAATTGCCTGGATATGAAAAACAAATATAATACGTTAGGCCATATTCAGTTTCTAAAAAGAAAACAAAAAAACTAGAACACGAATAGTTCTCGCCAACAGGATCTATTTTTCTTGCCCTTCAGCCTGACAAAGCGCACCTTCTCTCCCTCTCCCCTCTGGTATGTTTTAGTGGCAAAAAAAGGCAGGGCTTTTGGCAAGATTTCAGATGTTTTCTGTGTTTCTTAGGAAAGAACGGCGTCCAAACTTGTCCGAGTAGCTATCTGGGCATAGAATCAGTAAGCTACATGAAGGAAGAGAGAGCAGCTGTCATCAGACTTTGTGAAGACTGCTTAGTCTTGCTGTTGGTGTTTAAAATCTTATTTTCATCGCAACAAAGAACGTCCTCGGTCACAGTTTAATTTGACCTGACTCATTTCCAGTTTTTGTCTCAATGACAGTAAAACATTTCCATTCGTTAATGTTAAATTTGTTATGTAATGTAAATGGTTTTCTATTTACAATGGGAATCTATTAAATGTGTTTACATATTCAGAGGTTGCATCGCTATGATCACCCATCCTGTCAATCTGCTCCCATCTACAAGCTGCTACATTTAGTTGAAATTTAGGCATCATTTTAGTGGTGAACATATTCAAAACATTCTGTATTGTATGTATTGGGGTAAGTACCTCTCTATGCTACAGATATCACAACCTCTTGATATCAGACTGTTACAGATCACAGTTTGTACTGTTGACTTTAGAGTAAAAATTCTAAATGCAGTGGCACTAAAAGCCAGTAAGGAAGAGAAAATATGGAAAGCCGTCTGGCCGTATGTTACACAGCATGAGTAAGGTTGCCATGAGGCGGAGAGGCACAAGATGGGGAGGCTTTAGGAATTTCCAGAAGAGGAACAAGTGAGCCTGCAGGCAGTTTTTTTCCATTTGATTTCACGGCTTACCTGTCTGCGCTTTCAACACAGGAGCTCCGTTCAGAGAAATAAAAACACCTATGGCTAACTTCGCTCATTTGAAAACAAGCTGTAGGAAAAAAGACAGATTTTTTTAAATTTTCGCTTGTAAAGGGAGCCGAGGCCAAGATTTTTTTTTTTGTTGTTTTTGCCCAAGCGGAAGTTAGAAATATTTATACTGGCCACTGTTAAAAAATTTTCAGCTTGCTAATATTTCAATCAGGCCATTAAAAATTTAGGCTTTTTTGTGCCTCAAAAACTGATTATTAATTTATGCGCTATTCACATTTTATGATTCTTTTCTGTTTATTATGCTAGATGAATGACTCAAAGCATCTAAATTTAGATATTTTTATGGTAGAATGGAGAATATGAAATTGATTGTCACGCAATATAAAAAAAAACTGTTTCAGGATTTTGTACAACTGTTCATCCTGCAGGTTAAAGAGACTGCGGTTGAGTTAGCGTTCGTCTTTACGAGTATCTTCAGCAGTGATTGAAAATGAAGCCAATACATTATTGTTAAAAGTCACGCAGTACTGTCCTGGGGAGTCTAGATTTGCAGAATTTCCTGAAGAAAGAAATGTCTTTAGATCTGTTAATGGACGTGGCGATGTTTGATTACTGTATCATGAACTCTGATCTCAAAATTCCATTTGCCACCTTGATTCACATTAACAGAAGAGAATAAGAAACAGTACGTGGAAATGGAAAGAACTGTTCGGACTTTCACCTATGTGTGTGAAATAAGGAGTTTGTATATAAACTTGACAGAGTTTCTAGTTTCAAAGAAATCTTAATGCACATTAGGAAACACCTAAATACTTCTGGGAATCACATCTGACTTGGCAAACATGAACAAAACTTCCTGCATGACTTGCCGGTGTTGCTGCTCTGGTCTGCAAACTCACCTGACTCACCAGTATCTTCCCAGACATATCTAACAATAATAGTTTTTCCAGATAGCGTATTTGCAATCCTCTGGTCGACATCCACCACAGATGGTTTTTTTCTATTTTTACATGTTTTTTTTTGTGGTTCGGACAACTACTTCTTCACTGAATTGCAACCACTTGCATTGTAGCTTGTACTGCCATCTTCTGGTGTTGCTACACAGCCTAGGTTTTTTTTCTGTATTTAATTCCAATTTTATTAAAATTCTTCTTTTTTTTTTTTTTGCTTGAAAAATGGAATAAAATATGTCTTTGAAAAGACATCATGTTTGTGTAATATGAAAGGATGGAGTTATTGGGATTTGAAGGGCATTGGGCATGAAAACAGACTTGCAGGATCCATCAACATGTTTATGTATGAACTATTCTACTTTTTAAATGTGATTTTTGTATTTATAGTTGTTATTACCTTTATCCAAATCTTTTGCTAGTTTTTGATGCTCTTACAGAAACGTTTATTCCATTATAAGATTTCTCATTTATGTGTTTGTTTAACATACGATAAATAATTTTCCACGAAATTTCTAGTTGTCATATGACACTATACAGTTTTACATAAATTTAGCAATATTTTGATTTTTAAGGAATCATAAGTAAAAAAAGAAAACATTTAATCTATGCACTAACATGGTTAAATATCTAAAAATTTGTGTTGTAAAGTTTTTGAGTTACAGTATGTATTTTCAATCTGTACTCAAGGTCATAATAAGTTGCAGACATAAGTGCACATAAGGGAAGGATTGAAAGATTAGTGTCATGCATTTGCTTGCTGCTTCACACATTAAAGTGCATAACTGAATAACATGGACAGAGAGACAGAACACTGTTTGCACCAGTCAAAAGTGAGTAATGATCCCAGGTATTTGCACTTCGGCATCATTATCATTCTTCAGGGCTTAGAAGTCGGAGCTCAATGGGAGGGCTCACATTAACATCCTGGTGACAAGTGGCAGGACTCTTCAGTGGAATCATAACATAAAGCTCCCCCCACTCATGCCCTCTATTAGCCCACCAGTCAGAATCCTGGCATTCCTCAGCTGTCTCTCTAAAAACATTAGCAGGCTGGTGGTCTTCTCATTGGCCACATTACGTTTAATAAGTAATAAGTTAATCATTTTATTTATGTTTTCCTTTTTTGCAATGTGGAGCAATTTCTATTTGAAACTGAGTGTAAGAGTATAGTAGAACTCCCTTATTTGCTTTAACATGAAATTAATTATTTTATGGTGAGAAAAAAATCAGAAACTGAAGCTTAAAACCTTTCTGAAAGTTACCAAAGATAAAAAGAGTACTATTTCCCTTTCAGTGAGCTTTTATATATACTTACTTCCTTGAAATTAGTGATGTCTGTAAACTCCTTAAACTTTGCTGTCTGCTTGTGTCTATGCAGCTGTCCAGTCCAATGATGTGCGAATGGGTGTCACACGGAATCTAAGTTCCCAGGGGAGGGATATAATGGATCACCCAGGTTTCTGTAACTCAGAGTGGGGTCAGACAAAAGAGTGCAGGGGTCAGCAGACTTGCTGTGTCCCACAATCACAGGTAGATTCAGCATCTTTACACACTTCTTCCAGCTTCATGTTTCTCTATGCTTTTAAAATTTCCATGTATATGTGTGTGTGTGTTTCTTGCAGCATTCCATGTTGTACAGAAGTGACAATGTTGGTTATAGACCCCAAGGTCTCGATTTGGACATTGAAGTTGAGGCTGGTAGTGACATGACTCCGCCCACTCCTGCCTTTCCCATTTCCCCACCTACACCTTATGGTAAGCATGTTTGTCATGTTTGTTTGTTAGGTTTTTATTAACCATATAGTGGCAAAGTTTCTGTCATTTGAACATTTGATTCTGTTTTGATGTTTGTTCCCACCCTCACATGCTCTATGTTTACAGTGAAAAATATGTCAGAACTGACTGATCTCAGGCAAATTCCATCTCCCAGCATGTCTTATGGAGCCAACAAAGCAAGCCATGGTGAGTTCAGAATTCACTACTGCAATGTGACGTTGTTTTTTAGGAAAGCAAAACATTAACAAAAACTGAGGTTTAGAAATAAAGTCCTCAATACAAGGATAGAAACTGGTGTTTCTTTGTAAGCATAACAGGGACTTAAAAATAGATTATCTGGAGTCTGGATTTTCTGGACACCTTAACACAGTGGCATAAGTAAAACTAAACAAAAAGAGCAAGTATTTTAAAGCTTTTCTATTGTATGAACATTTTTGTTTTTCTCCGAGCTAATTAAACAAAATAAGTGACACGGGAACAACAGTGATTGAGAGGTAACTACAGATCTTCTTTCAAGTCTGTTCTTTGTCTGCATTTGGATGCTCTCAGTCATTATCACAGGGCTATTTTAGTTCACCTTTGATTTACTTAATAATGGTGGTAGTGTTGTTGACAGCAGCTGAGACAAAGTAGTCAGAAATACATATATATATATATATATATATATATATATATATATATATATATATATATATATATATATATATATATATATATATGTATATATATATAAATATATTTAAGATATAAGATATATAATTTCATGCTGTATCTATGCAGAGTCCAACACGCTTAGTGTATCTGTCGTGTTTTCTGTCAACCGGACCTCGTACAGACTTTACGAATTCTAAAATATTGTAAAAATGAGTTATGGCTTCATTAATCTTTCGCACAGATCTGCATATTAAAAATATACCTTCATTCCAGTGGATGTCCCATCCTAAGCAAAAACACAGTGCCAGTAGAAAGCAAACTGACTTTCCTCATCATTTCTCTTCGACCTTTTGTTTCCATGGAGATCTACAGTATGTTTTAAAGCTTGTAGAGCCTGGGAGCAGATCTGTGCCCCTGCTGTGCCTCTTTCTACCTCTTTCTACACCCAGGCAAGAATCCCCGCATTCATTTCAGCAGCATCTCCATGGTTACTGTGGGTCAGCAAGCATGGCACAAAAAACTTTTCTTCCCCCTTGAAAGTGTCTCCACATGTACATAAGGGAAACTGGGACACGGCAAAAACAGCAACTTTTACAGCTTTGCACCTCTGGTTTCTATGAAAGTAACCCAAAGAAGAGTTGGTGGCAAAGGCTGAGCAGGAACATTAGCTGTTTAGTTGATTTGAGATCTCCAGACTCTTTTAGAGAATTATGGCAGAAGGGTTTTAATTTCTAGCTTTGGTCGGGTTTGATTTGTCAACTCTATGGGTTGAGGCAGGGGCCGTCAGTCATTGGCTTTGTATTTAGACTGTATAACTGTGTTCAAGGCTGTGTGCAGAGTTTTCATTCTACTAAAACTCCAGTATTGATTGTTAGCCTACACCATAGGCTTTTTTCCCCCCATTCTCCATCCATATTCTTTTTGTTTGACACACACAACCCTGCCAGCTCTGGAAACGTTTGACTGATTGATTCCTTTATTTTGAACAGCAGTTTGTTTATAACTCAGACATAGATACAAAACTTTGAATAACTTAATATAAATCTTTTGTTGTTTTGGTTCTCTCCATAACCCTCCCCACTCATATGCATTGATATTAATTTTAATTTTAAAGATAATGTTTGAACATCATGTTAGCAGGATTCTAAGTTTACTTAAGACTTTCCACCATTTGATTTTTGTTATTGCTTTTTGACATACATACAGAACCCTGTGGATATTCTGAAATCAGTCATGTTGGGGTCGAGACTTTGCCAGAATCATCCATTAATTGCCACAGGATGCTAAATTCATACTCATCCTCCATTGTTGGGAGCCACCAGCAGATAGATGGGTAAGGATATTACATTTGTTATTGTTAACTGTCAGAGAAGGGACGTTGGAAGTCAGTTGTTGGTATAATAGCAGCACTTTAAAATTATCTTCAAAGTTTCATCAACAACCTAAATGCTCATTTTCCTTGTCACACTTAAAGCTCATCTATGAACCAGTCCTGGCCAGAGCATCCCATTCTAATCCGCCATTCCTCTCTTGGCAACTACCCATCTTCCCTACAACCACCGCAGCAGTCAATGTCACTGGACTATGGTCACCACTCTCCTCCCCTTCACCACTCTGCCCCTAATTCCCACAGTTCTCCTCGAAGCAGCCAGCGGAGTCGTATGGATCACTACGTCCTCAACCGCAGTCTGGCTCAGAATTTTGATGAACAAGACGACTTAACCCACGGCTATGTTACAGACTGTCCAAACATGAGTATTGACAGGGGTCTCGTAACCTCTGTGGATGGGCAGAATCAGCCTGAGACTCTCCAAATGCAGCCCCCGTTGCTGCCTGAAAAAAAGAGGGCATCAGATGGAGAGCATTCACTGGGAACAGCCTCTCCAGCCCTCAGTGGATTCTCAAGTCCACATAGTGGGAGCTCCCTTAGTATCCCCTTCCCCAATGTTTTACCGGACTTGTCAGCTCAGACGCCGCACACAGCCTCACCTTTGCCAGGTAAGCTAACACTGCCTTTGCCGATGTATTTTCATGTATGTATCATACACATAGGAAAAATTCTATGCTTACTGTGTTTTCCAGATGTACTGGCCAGTAGGCAGGTGACTGTAAAATTCGTACAGGACACATCAAAATTCTGGTACAAGCCGGATATCTCAAGAGACAAAGGTGGGTGCTTAATTTCTACTTTTATCTCAAAATGAGAAAAAAGCTTTTTCTGTTTCTCAGTGAGAATGTTTCTCTCTATTTAGCTATTTCAGCCTTGAAGGACAAAGAGCCTGGCTGCTTTATTGTGCGAGACAGCCACTCTTTCAAAGGGGCCTATGGTCTGGCTATGAAGGTGGCTACACCCCCTCTATCAGTTCTTCAACAGAGCAAAAAAGGTGAGTCCCATGTTGCTGGTTTTTTTGAATGTTTGTAAAATATTGTTATCATGAAAAGGTCCCAGAAAAATATGTTTTTTTTTATTTTATCTCTGAAGTTTTTGAATAGAAATATTTCTGTCTTATGCATTCAATGGATAGGTGACTTAGATTAGTGACTCTGCAAGCAAGAACAGGATTCTTTTTATCACATGGTTTGGATTTAATTTAAATTAAATATTTTGAGGAAAATGTTTTTCAGTCTTTGGGTAAAATTGTTGGATATTCTCTTCTTTGTGATCCAGTTTTATGTCTGTTGAATTGTTATGTTGATACAGTTCTTTCTAGTTCTTTCAGACAAATCCTCATAACAGAAGACATGTCAGTGAAAACAATGATCACAATGAACTAGAAAGATGCATATAGATTTAAAGAAACTTTTTGAAACGCTTTGCTTGGAAAGAGCTGCATCCTATTAAACTGAACTTTATAATGACAACAACAGCTTTGGAAATGTATTCTGCTTATTATTTGTTCAATCGCCAGCTTCGTTTTAATTTTATGACAACGATTTATTCAGCTATTATTTTTGTTTCACTGATGCAAACTAGTTTAAGTAAATTTTGTCCAGTTGTTTGTCTTGAACTCTTTCATGCATCCAGTGCAAAAAGCATATATCCTCATCTTTTCTTTTTTTGGCTTTGATTTGTTTATTTATTTATTTTTGTTTATTTTGGTTTTATTTTCTATATATATTTACGTATTTTTTTGTATTTGCCTTAAAATGGTAACATTACAAATGAACGGTATATAATCATGTCTGTATGTCGACACATTAGAAGTAGAGGAAAGTGCATTTTTACTCTGTCCAGCTTTCACTTAAGCAACTTGTCGACTTGTCTTCAGCTTCAAATCTTCAAGAAAAGTCAAGCTAAATTTACTTTCTTTTTAACTCAGTGCTTTTTTTTTTGTCATGATTAAAATATCAGAGATTGGTCCTGAACTACAGGCATCCTGGGAGTTATGTTTGACACAATCACACCCAAAGCCATCTCCAGTTACAGCCCACTGTATTCACTGTCATGGTGGAACCTGAGAGCCCCTCCCTCTGTTTCTGTGTGAACTCTCATCATTCTGAGTTTTCTCCTGGGCAATTTTATGATGAAACTAAACAGACCTCTAATGTCTGATAGTCCTAGAAGCCCTGCTAATGTTTCACTCTTAGACAAAGGGTACACTGAGCCCATGAGCCTCTTCTGATCCCAGAGCATTCTCCGGGAAAGCTTCCTGCCCCACATAACTTTGTCTGTAATAAAACTTATGTCCCAGGACTTGGGTAGAAAAGAGTTATTTACTTAGTTGTTTACTTCCTACTTTGGTCTTTGTTTTGCATAGCCTTTTGGAATAGAAAGAGGGTTTTTTTTTCTTAGAATGAACAAGTTTTCCAGAGAAATGTGGCCAAACATTCTCTGGCCAAGTTTCAGCATTAACACAAAGGACCGATTGAACAATGATAGAGATTCACACATAGCCTGTCTCTTTTTCAGAAATGGGCTGAAGGACATTGAAGCCCACAAAATGGGTATTGAATTTTTATAAGGTATATTTAAGCCAAAAAAAAAAAATGCACACACATAAGGAAACAAGAATCTCTTTATTCACTGCGAAACCACACAGCATATGAATGTTTTAATAAGGGTTCAGACTTAACAAACAGCCTCCCTTTCACACACACACACAAATACACACATACACACACACAAAAACACATAAACACATAAACAAAAAGTTGTTTACACCCATTTTTTCCTTTTAACAAAACAAAACAAAACAAAGATTTACATAAAAAAAGAACACTAATCCAGACAAGGAGGTATATTTATTGTTGAGGTAATAACCAATAATTCACAAACCATTAGATTGTATCTAATGTAGATCTAATGGTTTATCACACTGGGAAAAACAAATGCTCAATTGTTTCTGTTCAACAGCTCTATACAGCCTCTGCACTAAGACAAGGTTGTGTACAATTTACACAGGTGGCAGAGCAGCAGCCAGTCAGCAGTGGTTATTTTGTCTGCATCTTGGACAACCAAAATCTCTCAATGCAGACCAGACAGCTCAGTTGTTCTGCACAGATTTAGTTTTTGTAGCAAATTTGTAGAAAATGCATTCCTAATCGGAACAAGTCTGGCATTTGTTATTTTCAGTAAAGGTCCAAGGCTTCATGCTGGAATGCAACATTTACAGGAGAAACACTGATAAAGAGAAATAAGATAACATAAAATAAGTAAGGAAAAATAAGGGTCCAGTAATAACATAAACAACGTGTAGTTTTTCCACTACAAGTATAAAATTTAAAAAAAAAAAATTATTATGACAAAATATAAGAATGTTATTCCAGACGGGGTTTTAACAGAGGTAATTGAAAAGAAAAATAATTAGAATACTTAATATTTTACTGTGTGTACTCAACATTACAGGCTGAAACCTAATATTATTTAGACTTAAATACCCTGACTTAAAGAGAAATGATAAACTTCAGGAGGTTGTGTGTAAGTAGGATTATTTTTTTCTTTTAAAAAAAGAGAGAGAGATGAATCACTACCTCAGTAGTCCAGCACTAACTATGGTGACATGGCAAAGTCCAGCACCCTGTCATGTTACTTCAAGCTTAGTGGCTTTTAACACCTTAAAAATGTGAAACCCATCCCATCTGAAGGAACAGGGTTTTTCTCCGAGCCTTTGTATCCACTTCTTTAACTCTTCTTGCCTCAGAAGGACTCCAGTCCAACCTATAGTCCTTTTATCTCCAGGTTGAGCTGCTGCTACAGTTTTTATTTGATTTCCCAAAACTTCAGCCTGAGAAGTCACACAGCATGAGATGTATTGTATGCATGCTGTGAAACAGATTCTAAAGCAGATTATTTTGATTAAGTCATTGCCTCTGTTGGTTCCGCTTTTTGTTACAGGAGGAGATCTATCCAGTGAATTAGTACGCCACTTCCTGATTGAATGCACTCAGAAAGGAGTCCGGCTGAAGGGTTGTCCCAACGAGCCCTATTTCGGTGAGTGCCAGAAAAAAACAAAATAGACATTATCTGTCTTTTTGGTTTCAGTCACAGCACATATACAAGCTTTACAGTATGAGCAATGCTGTCCTCTATTGGCGTGTTGTGCATTGTACCAGTATTGTTTTTCTCCCCTTTGTAGTGTGATTAAATGTTTGTAGGTTTGATAAGTGTAGCAACATAAAGTTCTTAAAAATAAGAATTAATAATAATCAATTTTAAAAATAATTTATATTAATAATATTAATATTATATATATATATATATATATATATATATATATATATATATATATATATATATATATATATATATATATATATATATATATATATATATATATATATATATATATATATATATATATATATATATATATATATATATATATATATATAGTGTGTCTGTGTGTGTCTGTGCATATATGTATTTGTATATGTCAGATAAACTTGAGTTGGTATTTACCTTTGCAACTAACTATAATTTTGTTTCCATATGGCATTGTTTTGCAGGAAGCTTAACAGCATTGGTCTGTCAACATTCGATCACACCTTTGGCCCTGCCTTGTAAACTGATTATTCCTGACAGCGGTAAACAGTCTCGCACAAAAACACTGAATCACTTTTTTTTTTCCCATTTATGATGATTATGTTAAGAATAGAAAGTAGGCTTTCCTTAAGTTTTGCACAATTTAGACACAACTGTCTATCAGTGTGTTGGAGTAGCTGCTGGTGTCTGATGTTTTTTTTTTTTAATTTTTCCCTGTTCTTAGATCCTGTTGACGATATTGTGGAGAACACCCCCCACTCAGTCAAAAATTGTGTTGCTGACTTGCTAAAACAGGGTGCAGGTAATCAGACCTATTAGATCACTCACTATGAATAGAAATTCTGACAAAAACAAAGACTTAACATATGCACCTGCACAGTACTTAGGTGTGATTCAGTCACTCATTTGGAAATGACTCATTTTGAGGGTTGTCACTGACTTTGAACTTGTTTATTTGCTCCAGCCTGTAATGTGTGGTACCTGGGTTCTGTGGAAATGGAGTCATTAACAGGCGTTCAGGCAGTCCAGAAAGCCACCTCTATGACTTTTAGCGCCAACCCTCCACCAACCTCCACTGTGGTCCATTTTAAAGTTTCCTCTCAGGGAATCACTCTCACAGACAACCAGAGGAAGTAAGTACAACACAAACTTTTACATTGCTCATACAAGAATGCATCAGATTCCCTACATTTTTTGCTTTCTCTCTAGGCTCTTCTTCAGGAGGCATTACAATGTCAATACAGTGATATATTGTGCTCTGGACCCTCAAGATAGAAGGTGAGTATCGCTGATGAAAAATGTTTTCACTTGCATTTCATGGGTTTTCAGAATTCTGGCCATGAGTTGTAAGAGAACCTGTTACTATCCCAGTCATTTGTGGTGGGAAAAATGAAATATCTCTTTGCAGATATAGCAAGATGCAGTGTGTTTGACTTTCATTTAAGCTTATAACACTATGATTGCTGCTTATAGGTGGAACAAAGATGGCTGCTCATCAGCAAAGTAAGTAGATTATTATAATTTTCTCTATAGCGTGCAAATACAACACAGTAAAAGCAGCTATTTCTGAAAGCACTCGGTCAGTATGAGGTAGGTGGTTATGCTGCCGTTAACCACTTTTACTGCACCTTTGCAGAATCTTTGGCTTTGTGGCGAGGAAAACTGGTACTTCCACGGACAACATATGTCACCTGTTTACAGAGCATGACCCTGAGCAGCCTGCAAGCGCCATCGTCAACTTTGTGTCCAAGGTGATGATTGGCTCACAAAGGAGTAAGTAGGATAGAGCTGATCACCTGGATAGACTGAGTAGATGCAGCAAACACAAGACTGAACAAAAGACTACAGTAAATATGAGAAGTGAAGGAGGTGATGACATGGACTTAAATCCAGGATATTAACTGGATATTCGGGAATGCTTATGATTGCCATTACCAGATGAGATAATAAGTGCCATGTTTTAAGAAAAATTTATATTTTCTGTATGAATTCTAGATTAGCCAAGAAAGAAGAAAAAAAATGTTTCTCAACTGATTTACAGGTAAAATGTCTAATTAAATGTCTAACTAGACAGAATTCTTAAAACACAGTTTACAGTGGCTGCTTTTTTTTTTGTTCATGCATAGCATTATATTGAAAAATGATCTGAAATTGTGCCTATATTTGCATTTATTTTCTTCTAATACAGTATTTAACCAAAATCAACTTCATTCAAACGATTAGCAAACATTCAGTTGTGGCTGACAGAAGAACAAAACAAAAGAAAATGATCTGCTTTCTTTAATTTAGCTTGGGATTAAGAACAAAAACAACTGAACAAATATGTTTAATTTGGATTTTGTGTCTGGCTACTTTTTTTTTGTTTTTTTTTAAATCTATGCATTGTATTTAATTTTTGGTCATCTTATGTATGTTTGTATTATGTAAGTATCTTCTTTGAATCTGAAAGATAATTGTTGTGTTTATGTATTTGAGCATGACCACTTTAACTTCCTTTCTTTAAGATTTTCATGGAAGCTCGGGTGTGTGTTTGTGTGCATATTTGTTCAGTAATTAAACCCTAATATATAAATGTATTGATTTCACATAAACTTTTTGAAAACATGGTGGTACTTTACATAGCTTGTAGCTTATAGTTCAAGTAGTATCACACTTTCTGCTGCCAAATTACAAATTTTTAGTTATTCTGTTTGAGGGGAATGATAACCAATCAAATCAAACTGTCAAAATAAAGAGTTTGACATATTTTTAAATACTGTTAAAAAGACACATCAGCTGCTGTATCAAAAGAATTTTAAAAAAGGAGAAAATTAAGGGGAAAGATAAAGCTTTGTGTTGGAATTGCACAAATACTTTTAGTATATAACTTACTCAGTTTGTCATCTGTCAATGACGTATACAATTCACTTGGTCTGGGACAAAGATAGAATGTTGATGATCCAAACTATTTTGTTGAAATTGTATATGAGATAATGATATTTTTCTTTCTTTTGTTTGTGTATTGAATAACCATTTATATCCAGAGAGGGACCTACAGTCACAACAAAGCTGTTTATGCATCGGTTATGTGAACATTTTTTCTATAATCTGTACCTCATACTTATTTCATATACTGTGCCTTTGTGTGTAACATCTTATATTTGAACAGCTCATTTGTTTATTGACTTGCATTGTCGATGTGTTATGTAAATAAATAGTGAAACAATATTTAATCTGGATAAAGCAGGTTCACAGTTGCCAGGCATCCAGTAAGATACCAGAAAGTTCACGATCAAGCTCTGCAGTAATGATGTAAAAGACTGTTCTGTTGCTAATGCTTGAATTGATAAAGCGAACAACAAGCAATGTGTTTACTGCTTGCAACTTCTGTGGGTAGATTTGTATGCATTTCGATAACGATGTGATGGCTCTTTCACATCCTTTTTACCTCTTTGGAAAACTTAAGTATAGAGCGTTACTTCGACTTAGTATATCTGCTTAAAGGCAACTTCATGTCATTATCTAAAATGCATGGACAGATTTCTGATCAGGCATATCAGGCAAAGACAAGACGTCAAGAAGCCCAAATGGTAAACAAACCAAAAAAAGAGCAAAAAAATATTTTTTTGCTCATCTGAAATAAATGTAGCTTTATTTTAGATTAAGCTACATTTCATTTAAAATACAAAACTACATTTGCTACAAAATTATAAAAAATGTGTATCAAAACCACCATATTAAGATTAAACTTTTTTTTTAATTTATTGCATTTATTATCCACAAGTTGTCAAGTGACAATGAAAAGACAAAAAAAAGAGTTAAAAAAGAGAAACAGAAGATATAAAACAATCAATGTTAAACTTTAAAGCAATTACAGAAGAATGTAAAAATGACCACAATGGGTTTATAAAATGACAACAAAAACATACTAAGTTAATTTATTGTATTGGAGCAAATATGCTAATATAGTGTTGATATTCATAAACTTTTGATTAAAAAAAAAAAAAAAAAAAAAAAAAACGGTATATCAAATGAGATATTTTTGTTTGACTTTCTGGCCCAGCAACGTTAAAACAATGTATGTATGAATTTACAATGGCAACTGGCTGCTGAAGCGTGTTGCTGATCTGTTGTACTTGTTGGCAAACCTCATTGACAGGTGTAAAATCACAGGCACATTTTGTGCTTCAGACTTTGTTCAGCTACAACAAGTCTCAATGCTGATGGTCCAGTATTACAATGCTCTGTCAAGATAAGAAAAATAACTAGTTAATAGAAATAAGATTGATCATCATACTGTATTTACTGTAACCATGCAGAAAAATGCAGTTCTTTTCCACTTCTAGCCAGCAGAGGATGCTAGCAACAAAAATAAAAAATAAGTGGAATATGCTGTTAGAAATTTAACTTTGCTGCTGCTTCTTGCAGGTGTGATCATTATTAACAAAGTAAATGAGGATGTCATTTTGCATGTGCACATACAACATCTGGATTTGCTTCAACTATTTAGCCAAATGTAAAGTTGACAATTAACACATAATGGAAGAGTCTGCAAACAGCCTTTTTTTTGGTGACAGTGTCAGGATTGGTATTATAAGAACATTCACCTTATATTGAGGTGGCATTTATACCAGGATAATCTCTGAGATTCAGTCCGATTGTGCGGAGATTTTGGAAAGTTTTCACAACTTCCTTTGCTTTGGTTTGTTTCCAAACTGCACTTAACTCAAGTGGACCAAACCCCCTGAGCAACGTTACATAGTTCAAACAACTGCAGTAAAAACATAGTTATAGAGGTCAAAAATTGTGCAGGCATATATGTAATATAAGGACGTGATATATGTTCAGACGTGAAAGGTATATAACATATCTATGTGTAAAAAGGTTTGCTGGTACAATTATGAATACTTGGCAATACACATATGTATGTAATTATATGTATAATGAAGCAGGTTTAGATGATGACCAATATCTTTTAGCAGAAAAAATTGGGAAAATTTTGTTTGGTGGGTTATTTCTTTGTTGGAAAATTGTCTTATTATTTTTTAAACAAAAACAAGCCAAACAGGAAAGCAGTATGTGCACAACTAAGACTATGCCACAATTTAATAGCTTGTAAACCCACATTTAACAGCAGTAACTTGAGGTAATCATTTTCTTTATGATGTTGTCACTCTCTCACTTTGCTGTGAAGTAATTCTTGCCCACTCTTTTTTACAATGTTGATGTTTTTTCTGCTGGCAACCTTTTCAAAATGATCATCCTTGTTCAGACTTTTTGTAATTATATTGTCATGAATGGTAGCTTGTATGAAGGTGCCATTACCTGATTTAATTGTGCTTTAGAAAAGACTCATACCACCATGAAAAGTGATGTCTTTTTTATGCAAGGAAGGTTATGTCACGCCTCACTTTGCATTACTTACAGCAGACAAATTGCCAGCCCATAATCACAGAGAAACAAGCATACTCACTGCTAAGGAGAATTTAAAAACACAAATTAAGACGAGAGAAACCATGCATGCACATGGAATGCGCACAGAAAAGCCCCAGCCGAGGTTTGAACCAGGGATCTTCTTGCTCTGTGGTTATCGTGCTAGCCACAACACAAACAGGCCTATGGTGCAATAAAAAGAGTAGAACCGGACATCAGTGACCACAAACTTGGAGCAGCTGAAAGCTGCTTGTTCTTGACAAAAATAAAAACCAACTGTGCCAACAAAACTCAACAGTCAACAAAAAGTGCATTGAAGGAAGGGTTGATATCAAACATGATTTACATGGATTTCTACCGACTTTTGTTGGATGTGTAACTGCTATCAAACTTTTAGTTTATTTATTATTTCTTTATTAAATGAGACTCGAAGAAACCAACTATCATTCAGTCCATTCTTGTGTTTGATAAATATTCATTTAAAAGAGTCAGCAGTTTGTGGATTTAATCATTTGCTTCATTTCTGAAAAATTCCCACATTTCTGTGGAAATGAGGTTGGTGTTTAATTATTTGTTTATTATATTTATTGTGTTGTGTGATAACATTCCTGACCTGAATAATGACCCCTGAAAGACACTAATTAAGACTGTTACACATAGTTTGCTCTGCCCACCAAACAACAGCTTTACAATGTACTTCACAACTTTCCACCAGTCTCGTAAAGTTTCATTTTGCAGCTAATGTGGATGTGAAAGGTCTTGTTTGTCAGGCTGAAAAAAACTCTTTTTCATTTACCAAGCACCCCAACTCTACAACACTCTTATGGCCATTTAATTAGAGGGGCAGAACTCATCTCTCTTTCCTCAAAGACAGAACAAAGGTTGAGGGACATGGCTCTGATATGGCTGCACAATATGAGGCCCCTGCTTAATTTTCAGTAGAGACGAAGGAAAGAAAAAGCACTGCAAGACAAACAATGGCCTTTCGTAAGAGGCCATGGAAGGTCATGTCAGGATTACGAAAAACTAAGCTGCAAGTTTTTTGTGTCACAAATGGAGAGAAACCAAATAGTTTTTGGTGTACTTGTACTATATTAAAAATGAGTCCCATTAATAGGATCATAGTTGGAGAGCTCTTGGATGGCTAATGTCTCACACTCTGGCTGTGAGGGGGTCTCGGTATGGCTATAGTAAGCAAATTGGAAAAACTGGTCTCACGTGATGGATTTGTAAAAGAGATTTGGGTTCATGGTGTGGTTTGAGCAAAAAGACAAAACTGACTGTGGTTGTTAACAAATATGGATTTCTAACAGATGAGCTCATGTCATGTATTACATTACATTTATATGATGCTTTTTTATCTTAAATATTACATTTATTTGAATAACGTTTTTCTTCAATTCAATTCAAGCTACTCAAAGCTCCTGATAAGACATCTAGCAAGTTGAAGCAACATTTGGGAACAAGCAGTCCTAGTTGTGGAATGCTGAGGGATGGGTGGTCATTTAATTTGATAAGTAGCAGTCGGACATAGTTATAATTTATAATACTGGCTGCTCAACAGCAACAGTGATAAATATCTGTGTTTTCCCTCCATTTCAATGACAAAACACAGATCACCATCACTTGTAACACAAATGAAGTACTCTATGGCTCACATCTGCAAAACATATTTTTCCCTCAACACACTGTAATTTTTCTTTGTTATGTGAATAATGGTTTGTCAGTGTCTGTGGGGGATAAAAAAAAAAAAAGATGCATGACTTCACAAGAGTAAATTACATTCTCTGATTAATTCTAATTTAAACCATTTCTCACCACTGCTGTGGGTCACAAATGCTGAACAGAAAAAAAGATAAATGAAGCGTAAATGAGACACCAGTTTTTGTTAAACTGGAAACCACCACAATTGCAGCACATGTTTAGATCTAAATGAGACTTTGTGTGAAATTCAATTTCTTGTAGTTACTAGGCTCAGTGACAGAGTTAATGAAGTGTGGTGAGAAAAATCTGTATTTTTGACATGAGAGGACATGTACATATAGTAAATATGAGTATGGATGTTTAAAATTCCAACATACCAAAATAAGACAGAGGAAATGTTACCATCTGGGTGTGGGGGATTCTGAGCCCCCAGGAAAGTGGCGCCACTTTCATCTCGATCAGGCTAAACATGGCTGAATATCTCTCCCTCAGCACTCCACTCTGCTCAGGCTTAATTACAGTATAGGACTGTTTCAGGGGCCAAGCCTCCAAATATGGGGACCATGACAGTTCCATAACTAGACCACTCCAAAAAATTATTAACCGACCTTGGACATGGATGAAAGGTGGCCTTTAGCCTTTTGGCTCTTTTTATAGTTCTCTATTCAAACCACATCTGATAATCAGAAAACTGTTGAAATTCTGTATGGATGCCAGCCAGAGCAGAATCAAAGAAAAAAGATTAAAATATTAATCACAATAGAAACCTTTCAAATTCATGTGTGATGTGAGTCTGTTTGAAAAGCCCCCCAAGAAAGGAACAATAGGAGAGGTGGTCATAAGACTGGTGGGGAAAAGGAATAACAGTGGACGTACCAGACATTGTCATGTGATCTGCTGTGGCCTTCATTCCTGTCTTACTTTAACACACCTCTACACAGCGTGCAACCACAAAGACACACAGACACACCAGATCAACAGCCCTCCAAAATACCTAGTAAGAATGGAAAAATGTTTTTTTGTATTTAGGAATGAACACACACACACATGCACACACATCCTTTGCTAGTTTAAGCCAGACTTGTTCTTGACACCACCAGCTGATTTAAATGTGTCTTTCAGTTTTTGAGATTTAGCAGTACAAGATCTTTTGCTTTTCTTGTCACTAATATGAGAATGTTCCTTGAAATTCTACACTGCACTCAAAGAAAAATTTGACAATTTTTAAAAAATGTGAGCTGTAAAAGCTGCAAATCAATTCTGGCATGCATTGATACAATTTAACCAAATAACTTGGTTGAAGATTAAAAAAAAAAAAAAAAAAATTAACAAGACAAGTCACAGACAAGTAGTGCAGACTATGTTTTTTCATCAGTCTGTATTTCTAGTTTAACTCCTTTAAGTCAGTGATTGATGCTATATTATGAGGTTCAATGTAAGACACAAAAAAATCCATACTCAAGTGTAAATAGATAAACTTTTGAATAGATTAAAGTGAGAGCGTGCTTCATGTACCATTCATTCAAGCAGCTAGTTTATATTTAGCGAAGCATCTTTGCACGAAAGAGACAGTAAGCTACAGTCTGGCTGCTGGAGCCAGCTCAGCCCACATGTAAGGCTTCAAGCAAGTGCATCTGATTTGTCCAAATCACCTTAAAGCAGTGAAAAATCGCACCAGTTTATTATTATGGTTGGCCAGTGTGGTTGGCCAGCCTTTGACAGCAGGTTATGTTAAACACATGTACAGTCATATTGTGTGTGTGTGTGTGTGTACAAAAGCAAATTTTTTTGCTCCTTTAGTGAGTGGCTGCTCTGCGGGACAACATTCTTCAGTGAAATTCTCTTCCTCTCCTTTGCTATGCTGAATATGCACAGGTGGCTGAGAGACCCCTTTCCAAAGAGCTAAGAGTGCAAGAAAGGGAGGAAAAGCAGCAAGGCTTTTTCAGAATATGAAACAAATGCTTGGCATTCCACAAGCGCTGCTCTGCTGTAGACCTGTCTGTTAACAGATGGGAGGGCGCCAGGGCTCGTTGGCAACATATTCGACATCAACTTTCCAAAATATGTAAAAGCAAGAGAAATGGTTCAACTCAACCTTTTTATTTGCTGTTGAGATATTTTGGAAGATTTTTACTGATGCATCTTTCTGTTGTATATGACCAATTAATGGCCTTAAAAAGCTATGGATGTAATTACTTACATGTGTCCTCATTTTAAGGTCTGCTTTTTAGCATTGACAGATGAGCTGGACTTACTTAACAATGCCACACATACAAACAAGTTCAGACGCAAATGCTTTCAAATATATTTCAACAGCAGGTATAGCAGGTGCATTTTTCAGTTCACCCAAAAATATTGAACGTTGATGTAATATTCAGTTTGAATTAAGTCACAGGACATTTCCAGTTACATATTTAAGTACCAGAATTTAAAATTTAGATACATTTTTTTTTTAAACTTGGTGTGTACTTCTTCTGGTTAGGCAGCTGCCTTGTGTACAGAGACTATAGCTCCTTGACAATATGCACATAAACTGTTTCAAGTACGAAGCATCAGGCCACTGCACTGCTGCATTCCCCTTGAATGCATAGGTTCTCTCCAGCTACTCCAGTTTCCTCCTGAACTATGAGAAAAATGCTTGTATGATTAACTGGTGTTTTTATGAGTGATTGAGAGCTTGGCTGTTTATCTGTCTGTGTTGGCTCTGTAACAGACTAGTGACCTGCCCATAGTATAGAAACCGGATGGATGGATGGATGGGTGGATGGATGGATGGGAAATATACGTTATGGTGTATGGTAGCTTTACATTACAACATTTGTGTGTAATCTTAAACAAAAAAAAAATTAGTTGCTGAGAAGCAACTTAACATTAAACCCCTCTACTTAGCCAAAAATAGTACACAGTAAACATTGGATGAGAGAATTGATTGTTTTATTGTACATACATACTAACTGTGACTTGAAATAACACCATGTATTTAATAAAAATTCAGACTGGGTTTACTGTTGTGTTGCATCTCTTATTTAACCCATCTAACCATTTTAACTGAGGAGCCCAGCAGCTGTGAATTCAAATGGAAATTACTCTTTCAGTTTTGTTTAATATGAGATTTAAGCTGTTCAACAACAAAAAGCCTACTTTGTCATATTTTTCATCCAAATGTTTTCAGTGAGGTTGGTTCTGGGAGCAGGCAGATTAGTTTCGTCAATGGTTTAGAAGAAGAAAGCAGGTTATGTTGTTCCAAAACCAGTTAATATCATGTAATATGGATGACCCTGTTGGAAATGTTCAAGTTACTTTTGCCATTTGTGCAAATTTATTCTCATGATATCAAGCAGTCTCATGTAACTGTATACTGATTGGAAGCCAGACACTCCTTTTACCTCTGGCATCTGTGATGCCCAAAAAATGACTTCACATTTTGATATTTAAGATGCAGGGATAGTTTTCCACTTTTCTTCAAGACATATTATTATTTTACATAAAATATGCAGCTGTACATATGCTGCATATTTTATGTATGGGGAGTAGTGGTTAGACAGTTGGCTTTGGGGTTGGAGACGACAGGTTCAAGTACCCCCTGTGTAAGGGCCTAAAACCCCCAACCACTTCCCAGGTCCTGAAACATGGCAGCCCATTGCTCTCTAGCATAGGCAGAAGCAAGTAAAATACATAGGTCAATTTTCAAGTCGGGATTAATATTGTAAATATTATTATATAGAAACTATTTCAGTTGTGCCTTTTGCTTATGTTACAGGGTCTAATACCTATTAGATATATAAAACAACTTATTGAAATCTAGGGGGGAAAAGAAACTGTCCTGCTTATTTTTCTACATTTGATTTATTGCTCCAATGAACATGTTCTTAATTAGTTGATTATATCAGTTTCTAGTTTTATTATACTGGGAAATGTGGCATGTGCATTGCTGAACTGCTGTGTCTTTGCTGTGTTATGTAAGAGCCACAATGATGGCAACTGCTGTTGCAGCAACAGCTGAGTTCAGTGAGAAGCAGTACGAGTCAAGACGTGAATGAGACAATGTAGCCGAATGGTCGCGGAATGGAAAAAAGCAGCATATTTTGAAGTTACAGGAGTTTGTATATTTCTGGACACAACACTGGTGACAAGGATGGAGTTTTTGTTCTCGCTCGTCCTTCCTTTGTTGGCACTTCTTGGCAAGCTGCTCAACTCATTTGAGATGTTCTTTACAGCCACATTGTCCTGATAGATGCTGACAATATGCGAAGAAAGGCCTTGCTCATTCATAACTTAGGCAAAGAAGAACCAGAGTTTTTCCAAACACTTGAACCTACCTTAATTTGCTGCCTGTTTGCTGAAACTTTCACTGCTTCATAAAGTGTCATGCTTTGAGGGATTGCATTCAACCAGTGACAGCAACAAGTAGGCCTGTCTGCGATTAAGTGGACACCAACTGGCCAATCACACAGGCAATCTGAAGATTTGGGAGACACTTTTAATATCCCCAGATTATTTAACTTGGGCAAAGACAATAGAACTTGAATTCTTGGTTAAAGCTGCAGCTGAATTGTCTTCCCTTCTAGCAGCCTCCTAATGAGTTTGCCACTCATTCCCTGCTTGGTCCCTGCTAATTTTCAGACATTATTACCCTAAGAGTCCACCAGTAACCATTTCCAGAGTGAGCTCTCATTCCAGGCCATTGAAGTGGATCACAGCACAGCTGGGTGGTGTGTGCCTGCTTCTGCTGGGCACAGGCACTTCCTGTCACTGTTTAACATTTTCTATCAAGAAGTTCATGGCTGATGCAGAAAATTTATGTGGCTATGGCAGCTCTAAACTTTACATTGCATGCACATTGGCCCTCTCTCTCTGTTACAAGATTAAGGCACTGAAGACACTTACCTCTCAAGCTCCCTGCCAGGGAATCTGCCTCAGACTATTGGATTGAGGAGGGATAATTGAGTGAGTGGATACATCTTCTTGGAAGTTCAACCTGGTGTATTAATGTCAGGTCAGTAAGCAAGGCTGTGATCTCTGACAAATGCCCATTGACCACAGTGGAGGAGTTGACAGGCAGATTTTAGTGTTTTTCAGCTTTTGTGACTCATGTTGGGAAAAATGAAAAATGAAAAAAAAAAAGAAAAACAAATTAAAAAAACAATAAAAAGCATACTATCTTAATCAATAAAATTGGACTTATCAAATATTCAAATGTGAAACCTGCACACTAACGAGTCACCACAACATTAAATCGGCAACTAAATCCTCCACTCTGACTGAAGCCAGAAGCAGAGTGGTTTTAGTAATTTGTAATTAACACTCAAACCAGGCACCGTGGCAAATATATGCTTCCCACTTCCCAACTTCATAGAACTCAGTTTTGGCAACAGAGAATGGGACTAAATCGAATGAAGCCAGTTGGTTTAGTTGTGTCTCTGCTTATAGTTCATGATAATAATGATACCCCCCATATAAACCATCATACACTACATGCACAATCACACATACATGGTCTTGTTCAGTAACTTTGTATGCAGACAAACAAATACCTGTGTGAGCCTGTGCTTGCACATGAAGTGCATTAAGACTTACCTAAACCTGCGAAGAACACACAAACATCAATTTGATTAAGACTTTAATTACATTGAGTGAAAAGTGCTATTGTATTTTTCTATAGTTGGAGCTGTGTTAACTTGAGGAACTTGTTTAATAGGCTGTTTGACGCCACAGTCTATGTTTAGTGGGTATAATGGCGCCCCCTGTGAATCAACAGGCACATAGCAATACCATGGTTCATTGTATTCACACTTCAAACTGAGACATGGCACATGTCAGGTTAGGGACTTTTATATATTTCTTTTTTCCCCTTGCGTGTGTGATTTATAAATGGCCTCACAGGTAGGATATCTGTGTTTGTTTTTTGGGTTTTTTTTTTCTATGTATAATTAAAACCCCAAGTCTCAGCATAGGCAGTCTAGGGAGATGTACTAGATAATTATTTGTGTAAGGTTCATTTTTTATCAGTTCTAGCCTACATCACATCACAAGTGTTTAAATAGACAGAAAAAAAGATGTCCGGGCAAAGAACAACAGTCGAGGCAGTTCAGTATAGTGCACCACAAGCCGTTCGGGGGTGTGACTACAGTCATTGGGGTCTATATATTGAGATGTTTTGTCCGTTGGCTTTATGTGAATGAGAGAAGCTGACTGGTGGAAAGTCGCATTTGGACGCTACGCCTCCCTCTTTCATTATACTCTCGTGCAATACAATGGATTCCTGTTTTAGAGCACTTTGCATGACTTTTGTCCTGGCATCATTCACCCGGAGGTCAAGTGCGACCGGACCGGTTATCAAATGCGCGCCATGTGATGGTGGAGAGCGGCTCTTGTGCAAACCTTTGCCTAAGGACTGCGCCGAGAAAGTCCGCGAGCCGGGCTGCGGCTGCTGCATGACCTGCGCGTTGAGCTTCGGACAGCCGTGCGGCGTGTACAGCGGGCGATGTGGCTCCGGACTGACCTGTCAGCATCAGCCGGGTGAAACCAGACCTCTGCAGGCTCTGCTGGAGGGACGGGGGATTTGTGCAAACGCCACTAACAGGAGGTCACCAGTCAGACCAATACGGCCAGTGAATGAATTGCCAGGTAATGCTTCTCCTTCAGATGGATATGCGTCTCAAAGCTTTCAGGTTAGAGTAAGCTGATACACAGAGCTGGAGATTAGTGAGAAGCAAGCGAGTCGGAGACGCTGTGATGTCAGTTTGGGAAAAGTGTGGCACGTTTGTGTAGACAGACACTGACCAGAAAGAAGAGCAACTTGGGCAAGGAAGAAAATCTATATTTCCTCTTGATTTAACTGAATAAATTTTCATCATCTATAGGATGTGGGGGTGGAGGCTGAAACAGTACTGATGGAACCTTTGGTTGTTGATGAGAGAGGTGGATATATAATAAGGTGTTTCCTTTTGTAGGCTACCACATTTTGGCATGTAGAGCCTCTGAAATGGTTTTTATAAGTTGATTTAAAATCTTTTTACATCATATAAAGTAATAAAGTAAATGTACTAAAAGAAGGACTGAATACTCACTATCCTCACACGGAGCATGCTGGAGGCATATTAAAACAGCTTTTTCCTTTAAATGAAACATCATAAATACCTTTGTGTCTGCTGTTGTGAATAAACATGCTGTTTAAATTTTAGCAGATAATACTGAGACTCAAGACAAGGAGCCGGATTCCACCAGTTCAGGTCCTCAAACGACTTGCGGCACGCATAGACCTACTGGACCACTTCACACCTTCTTCTATTCTGAAAAGTCAGATCTGTACATACGAGAACAGCTGAAGAAACTCCTGAGCTTAAAAAAGGAGGATCTCCCAGGACCACTCATCACAGACCAACAAAACTTTTCTCTAGAAACCAAACAGGAATCTGAGTATGTAAGTACCACTATCATTCTTTCTTTTTGTGTGTCTTCAGAGCACAGCAGAGGAATGTTTTTCTCCTCTTCCTCTATGTTTTGGTGTTTTTCTACCCCTGCGGGTGATGAAATGCTTTGGGTCGCGGTGCTGATGGTTGGCAGGGATCTGGAGGAGTAGAGTGGCATGGCAGTAAGCTTGTACTGTGGCCTTGCGGCTGACCTGGATCAGGCGGTTGTATGGCCACAAGGCGTCCGCGTGCCGGGCGTACCGAGCGCCAGCGAATGATGGATTGGCCGATGCAAGTGCCTGTTGGGAAGCCCTGCTGCTATTTTGAGCTTTCTTTGGCCAAAGAAGTGAGCACATTCTAGTAATGGGTTTTGACTGGCTGCTCTGATTAGTGACTGGAGTACTTGGACTTGAAGACAAGCCTTTTTGGCTCCGTCTTTAAGCTGTTCGAATACACTTTATCCCCTTCCTTTGTGTTACATGTAAGAGTTCTAAGCAGCTTTTCCAAACTGTTAAGCCTCCACAAGTCAGATGAATTCATTTCTCTTCTGCCTTTTCTTTCATATTGCTGACTGCATTATTTAAGTTTTAGAGCAGGGCAGTGTGCGATGCAACACGAGTCAGCCTTAGTTTTTTTCATAAGTCTGTTAATGTCTATATCACAAGAAATGAAACTGTTGGTGCTAATCACGTGGATTTTATGTATATTTCTTAATGTGGGAGCCTCAGAGTTGAAATTTTATATATATAAAAAACCCATGTGTCCCCTTATTCACAGGGTCCCTGTCGAAGAGAAATTGAGAACATCCTCAATAGCTTCAAAATCGCCAACATCCTCAGCCCCAGAGGTTTCCGCATACCAAACTGTGACAAGAAGGGTTTCTATAAGAAAAAACAGGTAACAACAAATGTGTTCAATCTGATCACGTTTTCTGAAATTCTATGCATATTATTCAGTGATTATGTTTTGTTCTTCTATGATCTGCTCGATCCAAACTTTGGTCACAACTTTAAAGGACTGCGAAAAATGAAAATCAGCATTTGTTCATTCATAAGTTACATTAACTGAGATTAAGTACAGAACTTCAGTAAATCAGGGTTTAGTTCCTCAGTCCAGTTGCATCTTTGTTGCTGTCCCGTTGTCTTCATCAGTAGTTACCAGAGCCTCATCACTGCACCACATCAGTGAGGCAGACCATAGCCACTGGCTCTGGAAACAGGAACCTCAAGGGCCAAACCCCAATGGGGTTGACAGCTGGGACGATGGCCGTCTTAATGGGAACCCTCCCATGGAGACAGACGTCAAGGTGGCCACCAGCACCTCATGTGCTCACCCCATAATTGCTTCTTTTGAGAGGCAGACACAGAAATAGAGCTGCAGCCATCCTCATGCTCACATGGTGCACCCACGAATGGGTCGTAATAAATGAGTGGTTCTGATGAATTCATATGGAGGCACTTAGGGCTCCTGTCCCACTGCATCACTAAGGCAGATTTTCTCCTTGCATAGCACTCCTTCCTCCTTGATGGAAGTGTTCTCCTTGACCCGCAATCATCTCATGAGCAGTCTCACAACGGCAGACTCATTGCCTTTGTTTATGTAGAATGGACTTAGCGTACTGCTCTAACCCTCAGGCATTGAAGGAGTGGCAGACATTTCAGTTTAATTTGGACACTTGCACAAGTTCAAATAAAAATAACTCTTATTACAGTTCTTATTAAGAGTAATAGGCTCTTAGAGGGGAAAATAAATCTTCCCAGGAAAGATGTCAGGCTTGAGAAAGATGGACTTTTTGTTGTAAATTGTACTCAAGATTTTGATAACTTAATGGTTTGTAATAGCCGTTGTAGGACTTGTGTGTAGGCGTGCAGCTTTGACAATGCAATCATCATGCTTAATTGGATCACAGGGAAAATGGATGTCTTCAAAACTGATAAATGAACTCTTTTTCTGCTTTGAAATATTGACCTAAATAAGGATGTCTTCCCTCCTGATCAGCACCAGCTTCTCTGTGGAGGAGCGGTGATGTTGCTTTAGCCCTTGAAATGAATGGCTGCATGTTTTACTGGAGTGGAGGTTGACCTTTAGTAAAATTGGCAGTAAAATAACAGCCCTTGGGTAGCTCCACAGGCTCTATAAGTCATTTGTAGTACCCATAATTTGGAGCTGTGGGGTATAATCAGCAACAGATGATTCGTACTGGCCACCAGCTTCTGAAAATAGATCTTGGTTCACAGTTGTTCACAAATGGCACTAAGCAAATATTTTATCAGGTTTCTGTTTACCTTAAAGCTCTCTATATATGTATGTGTAACAGTAGGTAGACCATAAAAGCAGCTCAAAATACTGCAGCTTGTTGGACTGCCAAGACTGTCGACTCAGCACAAAATGACCATTAATGCCTCTTAACTATGCTGTTCTACTTCATTGACTAAAGTGGCTTGTTACTCAAAATGCTGCTCATTCAACTGAATTTTTTTTCTTTTCAAATTTGGCCACACCACCTTTGGCATCAATCTGACTTCCTCTCTGACTTTTTTTCTCTTCATTCATTTCAGTGCCGTCCATCCAAAGGCAGAAAGCGAGGCTTCTGTTGGTGTGTGGACAAATATGGGCAGCCTTTGCCAGGGTTTGATGGGAAGGAACGAGGAGACGCCCTGTACTACAACTCTGAGAGCCAATAGGGGCAAAACAGGATGGGAGGGAGGGAGGTCGGGAGTGAACAACAAGAATTGTAAACAAATGGAGATGCTGAGGATATTGGAAGAGAGGTCAAGAGATGGCTCGACCGATATATGGATGTTTGCTATTTCTATCTGTTGCCTGTGGGAGCTTTTTTTTTTTCTGAAGCAGAGCAACGGAACAGTAAGTGTACCAGAAGGAAAAACCTGGACTTTTATGCGATGGATGGATTCCTCATAAGCTGTTTCGTTCTTCTGCTTGGATAACTTTAAAGATTTAACTGCAGAGGCCTTAAACTGATTATAAATCAGAGACACATTACAAACAGTCATCAGTGTGACCTTCATTTACGCACAAATAATTGGCATTGCATACGTGTGCATGCTTGCGATATGAAATCTATAATTGTAAACTTGTGATTTGTTCTGAAGACTGTGGGCGGTCACTGTGACCATGAAGTATATGCCTATATGAATATGGCCTTCAGTGTAAGCATGCAGTGCCTTACTATGAATTCCTATGAATTGCATTGTTTCCAGTTGCTTCCTGCTCCACAGGGTATTCGATGAAACTGTGGAGTTCAAACACTACCATACATTTAGAGTTTTTTTGTATTTTTTTTTTTTTGTGCTGAATCTCTAGCCACAGAGAGAGGGACATTTCTTTTACTCTGTACTGTGACTGTCACTGTTTTGTGACTTTGCATAAGCTGAATACTTGAGATAAAGGCCTCTACTATAATCTGTTGTCAGTGTAGGCAGTGTTCTGGAGTTGTCTGAATTTAAGTAAATATTTTTGTATGTACAATGCAACCCTCAGAGGTCTATTTTTTACTTAATAAAGGCTGTAATTATATATATATATATATATATATATATATATATATATATATATATATATATGTATATACATACATTTGCATGTTCTTTAATTATTTTTCTGTCAGATTAACAAATTACCATTAAAGTATGAACCTGTTATGATGAGAAAACATTTAATTGTGTAGAACTACATAATTTATTCATGTACATCAATTTATTGGAAACAACATTCACTGAACATATCAGTGCATAGGACTTCATCAGCAAACAAATGCATATAGGAATAAATACAAGAATAAATGCATGACTTGATTAAAAAATGCATACAATATGAGGAAGAAGGAAGAGACCTCTGCTCAACCAGTGGACCTGCAGCGACTAGCAGAGGTAGACACATGCTGACCAATCCATCCCAAACCTCACAGCGGCTTGGATAAGCCCTGATATGTTTGTGCTCAGCCACCATGCACATACTTGTGGCATTTTAAGTATTTCCCCCAATGCCCATTGAGGAAATGGAGATACATTCAGACAATGTCAACAGGGTGAATGAATGAACGGCTGTGTTGTTTCATGCCACGTACAGCTGTGGCTTTGAATTATATATTATTTTAAAGGGAAAAAAAAAAAAGATCCAAAATGCGCTGAAATGGGTTTGGCAGAGTTGCAAACTGTGGTTTTGAGCAGTGGAGTTATTTAGCCAGAAATACAAATGTATACAGTGTTGTCTTATTTACAACTGAAAAAATGACTAAAAAAAAAAAAAAAATAAAATAAAATGAAAATGGCAAATAGGTAATGTGAGTAAAACTATACAAGTTGATAATAAATAAAACTGTAATACATACATCATGTAAATATAGGGCATTTCCCTAATAGGATTTTAGATTTCCAAGGAATTTCGCAAAAGTTAAGTTACTTTGTGTGTTTATGAGTGAGTTCATCCTTCAGTGAGTGACTTCTTGATGGCACTCTGCATCACCAATCAGGTCACTCGATCCGGGGAGCTTCTTGCCATTCCAAGAAGAAACGCACCAGCAGCGAGCAGGTGGTCCAACTAGAGATGACTCACACTGAAATATACACAGTAAAGGCAATCTTCTCAGACAAAATCACCTACTAACTTGATAAAAAAAAAACCTCTTTGAAGATTGGATGAGTTCAACTTATTGGAAACTTGATAAACTCTCACCTGCTTTGCCTTGTAGAAGCCGTGCTTATCACAGTTGGGAAGGTAAAAAGTTGTGAACTTATCTCCTAGTTTCTGCTGAGAGCTGGCTATCATGTCCAGAGCTGCGTGCAGTTCAATGTGACAGGGACCCTGTGCAAAACCACAGAGTTAAGGTACAAATACACAACACAACAACAACAAATCACCTGATTTCTACAACATTGCCACAAAAAAAAGTATTATTTGAATTTATTACTTATTTAAAGACTGATAAATCATTTCTTCTAAAATTCTCAGCATCAAACTGATGCTTTTTTCTCACCTGATGTACCAGTTTGCTGCGGATAGCATTGACCTTGGCTTTTATACTCTCTTGGCCCTCAGCAGTATCTTGGAGATCAAATGGAAAGTTCAACCCCAACAGGTGGTGCAAGGACCCATGGTCACGGACTCCATCAGCTTCTTCTGCAGAGATTTTTGAAAATACTTTTGATTTTACAGTTGAACATGAGCCGTAACAACATTTCAAAGCCTTCAAAGTAGCAAAAAATTATTAATACATGAAGTAAAAGTCCAAGGAGTCTACCTTGGCCCTCGTCTTCAGTGCAGACTCCCTGTCCCCTGGTCAGAGCATGGAGTGGTCTGGCCTCACCGGGCCTTGGAGTGCAGCGGAGACCCACCTCACAGTGGGCAGTGTGAACCCCACAGGAAGCCCCTTTCTCCAGAGCACAGGCCATGCAACAACCACAGCCAGGCTCTCTCAGCACCTGCTTACAGTCAGCTGGGATTGCCGGACAGTTGTTCAGCTTCTGCTGTGTACATGGAGCACAGCGGATAGGCTCAGGCCCAACCACTGGGGACGACCTCACCACAGCGAAGACAGCCAGACCCACGACCACTACAAATGTCAGCTTCTGATGATATCCAAACATTTCCATTCTTCTGATAAAGTTCTTTGCCTTGTTGGAGTCGTGTCTTCAAACTGCTCTGTGACTGCAGCCTTTCTTCTAAAGAGATTTCTGGGAACCAGCAGTATTTGTATGGGGGATCTGGCGTCCAGGGGGGTTAATGTTTGACACATTGACCACAAATATAAAATATTTTTGACAAAGCTAATGTAAACTGCTGGTGACCCCGGTTGACGTGCGTAGATCTGGGATCACAAGGTCCGCTGTCAATATTGACATTAGAACATAAGGTGGTTATGCATCAAAACAACCTTGTTTTCAGATGAAAATCATGGATTTTCATATCTTAATCTAAAGTTATGACATTTACTTGATTGTTACTGTTTGACATGGCCTCTAAATAGTTGTCAAAGATGAATAACATCTATATTAAGAATGTGGAGTAATAGGTTATAATGACTGGTCAGTAGGATAACTTCACTCTGGCTGCTGTTAAACATTTATCTTCTGAAGTACTGCTGACAAATTGTGCTCTGAAGCTGTTTTGACACTAAAATTCCATTTGTCCCTCTTATCAGGCAGACAGAAAAACAGGATTTGCCCCCTCTAGAGATGCATAACCCTACCATTATGGATTTTTCTACTAGAATCATAACATGTTTGTCTAAAGAAAGGCAGCAGTAATTGGTTGTTTCCTTGGTGTAGTATTTGTCATAACTCAAACAAAATGCCAGATTTGTGATATGCAAGCCATCACTACCGATCTCATCCTGCATACTCTATATGACCTCAAGCTTTGCCATAGGGAAAAGTGTAGCTTTTAAAATACATGCTGATATCCAGAACAATTTAAAAAAAAAATAAAAAAAAAACAGATTCAAAAAGACTTGAATGACAAAGAGCTAACTTAGTCAATCTAATATTCCAGAAATGTTAGTGGCAAACACATTAAACATTTGCAGTCACAACCGCAGCTAAACAGTTGCACTAAATGCTGCTCAGACCTTCACATCAGTTTATATCAGTGTTTTTCAACCACTGTGGCGTGGCACACAAGTGTGCCGTGAGAGATTATCAGGTGTGCCCTGATAATCATACCCAATTTCACCTAATTGGTCTAAAACGTAGCTCTGTGTTCATCCAAACAGGCCCAGTGAAAGATAATACAATTCTTTCTTGCATTTATTTGATTTCTATTCAAGAAGCTTTGACGAGATGGATTTTATAATATGGACTTTTTTTTAAAAAAAAAAACCCCAACATTTTGGTTTGTGGTGTGCCTTGTGATTTTTCTGTGAAAAAAGTGTGCCGTGGCTAATAAAAGGTTGAAAAACAATGGTTTATATTATATATATTTATAGCTCCTGATCTGGAACGTTTCCTTACAAAAACCCACTTACAAAAACCCGCTTCCCTCATTTTAATTGGAACAAGGTCAGGTCTTTTGACTGTCCAAAATGATTTCTACACAGATGGAACAAAACATTAACACTATTAAGTTAATTATGTGAAATTTGCACGTAGGAACGCAGTGCTTTACCATTTGATCTTATCAGCTTACCAATAATTTCACTTTGCACAGCTGTCCGTCTTGCCTTCCAAGGTGATTTACGGATAGCAGGAGGGCAGCAATGTGGTCTTTGGAGCACAACAGACATTTGAAATTTACATTCATGCCTGCAATCAGATTGAATAATGAAATAAGGATGTTCAAATTTGGAAAGTAGTATAGATTCAGATTGAAACTAGTAAAAAAAAGTTCTGCATCTGCTGTAGGTGAAGTATTAACCACAGTTTTCAGAAGATTAGTGGAAACAAAGCAAAAAGATCACAAAGTTAAATGATTTATTAGCTTTTTACACAAAGATAATAAAACGTGTCTACATCAAGACGAACTGGTTTCTTAACAGGCTTTGCTGTTAGAAATTGAGCAATTTCTAGGAGAGGCCTTCTGTGAATAGTATGTGCTGCATCCCACATGCTGCACATCCACTTTGTTAAAACCTTTATTGATGTCACTCAACTACCAGTTGATGAAATGTTGCCTCTTCGATGTTAATCATCAGGTCCACAAGCCACTGAGGAAAGGGCTCCTGGAAATATAAGCAATTTAGCAAAAACAAATGATATCGCCTCCTTTTTCACCTGACTTTTTTTCCTTTTTTTTATTTTTTATTTTATTTTATTTTTTTTTAAGTTAAAGCATCAGAGCATTAAAAAAAAAAAACAAAAAAAAAAACACCAACCATTGCCAACACCCTCTTGTTGCTTTTCTTCTTCCTTTTGACTGCTGGTTTATTTGGTGTCACTTTACGCCAGTTTATTCTGGAAACCTAAAACCCATCACACTTTTTTCAACATAATGTTCTGTTGTCAGATGTTGAGCAGAAATTTGAAGAAATACTAAGCTATTCTTACCCTTTTTCCCAGATAGCTGCATTCTGATCTGGTCATTTCTCTCAGTTCTACCATTTGTGTCTTTTTTTTATTGTCAGATTGAGTAGGAGTAAAGCTTTTGTCACTGAAAGAACAAGAGCGCCGCTTTGGTCTCAGAACCCTCAGTGGAACATCTTCACCATCATCTTTTGTCAGGGCCTCCTCTGTCTCTACACCCTCTAGAAATGCAAAATCCTCATTTATTCCTCCAGTTCTTTCCTCATGTTCATCTTCTTGTTCCAACTCTTCTTGGATGGGCTCCAAGGGTGGTCTCTTTTTTCATTATTTGCATTCATATCATATCAGAATACAGAACATCATGAATATATGACACAGTTCATGGTGAATTTGATTATTTTTGCCATGTTACACGTACCAGACTTACATGCTGCTGCTGGAAATCCATTTAGTCGCACAGATGTCCTGATATAAGATCCTGGGATATCTACAACATGAGTTGCAAATTGTTAATTGATCATTTCAACCAGGTGTGAACACTTGATGACAGACCTCTCTCACAGCAGAGACAGTTTGACATATAAATGGAAGAAAAGTTAAGGATATTAACAAAATAACATTATCTGAGTAAAATCTTTTAAAGCTTTTTTTTTTTTTTTTTTACAGTTTGACAGGTTTTAGGTGGAACCAAACAAACGGCAAAAAATTCTGAATCCACAGTGATATGCAAAGTTTAAGAAGTTCATGTTTTGAAGTGTGGTTAGGATCCTTATTCTATTGCAAAACTGTCTTATCTTCAGCTATCTTAAAGATAATTTTCTGTTTGCTTTTAAAATTTGCTGCTATTTAACTGAATCCATTCTTTCCTCCTGTGCACCAAAGTCCTGATTCACAATTATATGGGCTGAGCTGTTGGAGGAGTCACAAGTTTAGTCTGATTATGGTTAACCTGTTATTTGTTAACCTTCATTTATCTACTTTGGTTTCTTTTTATTGCTTGATGTTCAGTTTTAGTTGGAAGTCAGGAAGTTTGCCAACCACAGTGAGAACCACTGCATGCTTTTGCCCATCTCTGTAAAGTGAGAAATCTGACAAGACACACAAACTTTACGGTGGATTGGGAGTCATTAATGACTGACCAGAATTAGTTGTACTTCATTGCAGAGCAATAAAAGTTCCAGTTCTGGGCTATTTGGAAACTTGCACAAGACAGGTGTTTGTTGACTTAACTGTTACTCTGTGTGGACTCCAGACAAAGTCTACCTCAGTGCTGGGAAAACAATTTTGGCCTCTGCTTAGCATTTGGGACATAGTGACATTCATCAGGCCGTGGGCTGTGGAGTCATGCTGACTGACATAAGAAACTGGTTAGTTCATGTATTTTGCCGTGTATAGTGATAACAGTTATTTTAAATAGAGAGCTTTTAAATAAGGTTTGAAAAAAATATTGAGAGGAACTAACAAGGATAAATGGAGCAATGTATAATAATTTTGTATGAAGGTAGAATTCTTGTGACACTGAAGAGAGGTAATCAACACTCTCCTGGCAGTTACACTACTTTTATAAGCCATTAAGCACAAAAAAACCCCCCAAAAAACCCCAAAACACTTGTTGACATTAAAAGGAACATCTGATATTTTATACACCAATATTGTCTTTATTAAAAAATATTAATTAACCTAACTTTACACTGTACAAGATACAACATAGTTTACAGCTTTTGGCTATTTACAAAAAAGTATGGTCTGCATATGAAAGTGAATAAATCTAAAAAGGCAGGTTGCAGTCACCGTAAGCTTATAGAGTAAGGCAGAAACTTGAAACATGACATATTTACAGTGTTGCAGACCAAGTGAAATGTCTATGCACTTGTTAATATACAGGCTATTAAAATATCTGAAGTGTCTCATATTTCTGACACAGCATCTGAGAAATATGCTCAAGCTTTTTTTTTTATTTATTTATTTTTTAATAAATTTCATTTTTTTTCCCCACAAAAAACTCAAACTCCAGCTTTAATATATTGAAAAGCAGTGGCAGAATAATGAGTATATGCCTGAAAGACACCAGCAGAAAATACATTGCACCAAAATTTCTGCAGACTCAAGAAAATATCTGACATTGAGCACTTTACACTAAAAGGTCATGCATTTGTGGAAGTGGTGTGCTTATTCTAATGTCTGTGCTCTGTTATTTTTGAGTGGATGCCATCCTTTAACTTTGCAGTCTGTGCACATGGCAGCACCAACTGTAGGGATAAACTGGTCCTCCCAGTCTGTTGTGACTGGCAGCATAAACTAGATTCCATAGAACCACACATTCATCTCAGCAAGATTGCTTTACCTTTATCTGCTCTCATTAACCTTTATTGCCTCCTCACCATCAAGCGACTACTCTGTATGTATACATTTTGAATCAGGGTAATAACCGGATATCAGGAAATCTTTAGTCTTGTCAAGGTTCAAAAAGACAGTCTTTAGGTCTAATGATGATGATTACGGTGTGTTGCAACATTTTCCTCCTTGTCAAGTGAGGCAATAGAAGTAGTAAAACTCAAGATCCATGGAAATCTCAGTACTTTGGTTTTCTTTCAACGAGAGTATCATTACTATGGCTGTTAACTCTTAAAAAGTCATGCACTATATCGACTAAATAAAAAGCTTTTTTCATCCAGTGAATTCTGGGTATAAAAAGTATTTTGTGCTGTTTTCTTACAATTCAGAACAGACCACACATGCACACACACACTCTCACAAGTACACACACGCATGCTGGCATACACTGAAAAGAAACACCATTTTACACGGTAAATAATGCAATATATCCTTGGCATAATCAGAAAGACAGTGCAAAAGCAATAGCATCATCAGTCTTTTTCTGGGTATCGGTGTACTTATTCCTTGAACATGGAATATGTAATATGTTCATTAAAAAAAAAAAACAAAGATGCACATTAAACTTAGGTCTGACGGAATCCCAAAACTGAGCAAATCTACTCATTGGTTAAAGAGATGTTAAAAAAAAGTATAGGAGATTCTGAGTGCTTCTTTCTTCTTCTTTCCTTTAATCTGAAGAGTGGCACACAGTTCAAAATCTCTAAAAGCAAATCTGATTGTCCACATTGTCATTTCATGTCAGAGGAAGTTTGTATCCTGAATGAACACAATCTGGTTTGTCCTTGTAGCTCACAATTTAGAGGGAATGCCTGGACATCATGAACTCCAACCATCCCAGGCCTCCAACCATGGCTTTCTTGTTGCTTTTCAAATAGTCTTATCTTTCTCCTTACACTGCTACTTCTGCAACAGCTGCCACAGCTTCAATTTGAATTTCTGTCACCTCCACATCCTCTTCCTCTTCCTCTTCACCCACCGCAGGCACGCAGGATGAGGGCAGGCATGTTGCTTGGCTGTGGCTGCTGTTGGCAGCATTCATCTGAAGGTTGCTACCCATGCTTGCATGAGCAGTCAGGCTGGCAGCAGAGGAGACACTGCCCAGATTGGTCGGGACGCTTGTCTTGCCACACGAGTGGATTCGGCGTGCCAGGCTGGCAGAACGCATCACGGATGAAGTGGTTACAGTGCCAATGCCCTGCACCTTCCCTTCGAGGAAGTAAGTCAGCATCTCACCTTTACCTTTGACACTGACCTTGCCACGGCAGACCAAGTCATAGTTGGTATTTAGTAGCCGATAAACCTCCTCAGTCACCTGCATAAGAAATGAAGAGAAATCCAAATATCAAGAAGAAGTTTTCATATGTAACTGTAAAGATGATAATGCTAGTGATATGAATGTTTTAATCCACCAAACCCCATCTCTAAACACAGCCATACTTGTAATATAAGTTCTCTGTCAGACCTTGCTTGGTGTCTCACTGTGGGAATCTCATGCTGACATGACCAAACAAGGAACCTACACTACCATCGAGTCCATTAAAACAGACACAACTCTTTGTATAAGTGCCTGCTGCTCCGATGCCTGACATCCTGCTTCCTTCTCCATGAAGATCACCTGAGATCCTCAAGTATCCAGACTATGGATCATCTGATAAAAAATTTGTGAAATGGCAACATATTATTAGGGGGATGTGCTGGTACGTCTGTGGGAATGTGCACTGCTGTATGTGCTCCGTTCACTCAGCCTGGTACAATTGGTGCTGAACAGAGCAAGGTTCAGGAAAGGTAACCAGACTTTCCGGTTCTGAGCACCCAGGCTTAGGGAGAAGCCGTTATCCAACTGTCCCACTAGGTGGTGGAGGCTGTTATGCAGTTATATGAATGCCCAGGACTGTAGCATCTTGAGTGCCTGCATACCCAGCCCAAAAGAGGTACTTTTATCTTATATTATGGGCCCCAATCAAAGAGATTTCTGTGGGGTGTTATAACATGGCTGCTGCTATTAAATGGGCATCCCTACACACTTTTAAAAGGTACTACTGCCTAGATGTGACTAAATCATCTCTGGTGCACTCAGTTCTTAGTGTTGGCTCTTTGTACCAGCCCTTGGGATGGGCATGCAGTGTTTACCTGATTATGGGTCAAGGTGTCATCCTTCAGAACATACAGTTCGGGAGCAGGCTATATCTCCCATAGTGAGATACCAAGCAAGGTCTTACAGAGAATGTTAGGTTTCCAGTGCAACCCTGGTTCTCTGAAAACTGACTGAGGTGTCTCACTGCACGCCACTCCTTGCATTGCACATAATGAGAATATACTTGAGAATGTCTAGCGTGAAGCAATAGGCATGTGGTTGGTCTGTTTCTGAAAGCTTTGGTGGTAGTGGAACTTCTGTGATTGGTCACGCCAGGAGGCACTTCCCATTTGAGATTGCTCAGTCAGTTTTCAGCAAACTGGGCTTACATTGGTCAAATGTTATCTGTAGCACACCTGTATTTTTCCTGGCACTCCAGTGCTGTCCATCCGACTGGCCACATTGACTGTGTTACCCCAGATGTCATACTGAGGTCTTCGTGCTCCAATCACCCCTGCAACCACTGGACCCACATTGATACCTATGGATATAAACAAAAACATTAAAGGAAACCATTTCTTCAACTGGTATTTCCCAGTTGGGACATTTCAGTTCACTTTGTATTAGACTCACCCACTCTCAGGACAAACTCATTGTATGACTGGTAGTTGATTTCATCTAATACGTCAAACATTTCAATGGCATAGTCTGCTATTGTGCTCAGATGATCATAAATGGATTTTTTGACCTGAAGATAAGACGTAAACCAAAAAGTCAGTGTCAACACAAGAAGCTATCCATCATATCCATCAGAGATATGCCTCATACAAAACAGAAACTAGTCAAGGAAACAGCAAAGAATAGCTAACCTTGGTGCCAATGGTGGGGACGAGTCCCACAGCTGCCATGTATGTGCTGCCAATGGTTTTGATTTTCTCAATGTCCTTATAGCACTCCTTATCCATGAGCTGCATGACACATGTTATTTTCATGAATTCACTATTACTAATCAAACTACCTTATGTAACATAAGATGTGAAGATGACAATCTTACCTCATCAAAGTCAGCAATGATCTCATTTAGCAGTCTCAGGCACTCCACTCCCATGTTGTTGCCATCCAGCTCGATGTAGAAATCATTAAAGTTTGGAATCGAGGCAAACAGGACACCAACTTGTGCATATGACTGATAGTACAGATCCTGAGGGGAAAATTTAATACGGCATAAAGTATGTCATTTGACCTCTCATCATTATGTTATGTTTTCTGCCCTTTTATCTACCTGCTTGTCTGTCTGCCTGTCTGCCTGTTTATTAGCGTGGCTCACCATGTTTCTGGGGTTTGACATTAAGAAGTGCTGAGCCACGTGTGCAGGCAGAAGATTGAAGAGGATCCTCCTGTTGTCCAGCTTTACTTTCTCCATTCCATCTCTTTCCTCCTCCGCCTGAAGGCAGACAAAATATCCAGGAACAGTCATCAAGAGCCAGTTTATTTTACATTTTCACCACACGGGGTCAGTAAAAACACTTCTGAGCCTCTCATAATAGGATGTTCTAGCTTCATATTTGAATGATTAAGCTAGTGTGTTCTATGACTAATGCTACTGGTTAAAAAGTTTAATCTATTAAAATTTAGCTTCAGCCCTTCAATCCACTTCTATGTATGTGACACACTTAGTTCCAAGTGAAAAAGGGCCAAACCAAACTGCTTACCCTTGTTTTAGCCAAAGAACAGATTCTACAGCCAATAATAATAATAATAATAATAATAATAATAATAATAATAATAATAATAATAATAATAATAATAATAATAATAATAATAATAAATCCTCCTCACACAACCTAGTATAACACATCTGAAATGGCTTTTGTTAAAATTTCATGCTAATATTATAAGATTTAAGTGTCTAAGAATCTGCAGCCTTACACGCACACACACACACACACACACACACACACACACACACACACACACACACACACACACACACACACACACACACACACACACACATGCAAAAACACATCAGTACACTTCCTGACCTGCACAGCCCAAAGGAAGTCCAAGCGCAGTTTGAGGTCAAGTTGCCTGGAGTGGAGGGCCAGGGCACTGACAAAGAGCAGCAGAGACAGGATGGGCTCATAGCCCCGGATGTGGAAGGACCCCCCACTGTGGATCAGACCAACACATAAGTCAGCAATGGACCAGACCACACAGAAGGGTTGACTGGACCCCCCACAGTGTTCAGAGAGATCATGAGTCAAGTTTTACTTGTGAAAAATATGAAAACAAGGTCAGTTTCTCCTCTTTCTCTTCTGAAGGGCAACATCAAAACAACACAGTTTTCAAATACTTACTTTTAAAGATGTTAAAATCTATTTTTGGACCATAGAATTTTCTATTACTTACTGGTGCATATCTCAATTCAGTAAAATAAAATTTCACTTGCACATTTATGATCTGAGCCACAAATAAAATTGGCCAGGCCCCTCAGTACTGAGCCAACGCCATTCCATCATCCAGCCCACATTGTCCTTTCAGGCTTCTGATTTGGAACTAATAAGCATGTGTGTCGCTTCAAAGGGTGGAAAATGAAAGAGAGTGTGGGCTGAAGACAAGCATTGACTCCTCCAGATACTTACATCTCAGTATATGTACTGTAAATGCTACTCCAACTCTTCTGGATCAAACAATCACAAAACTATCACTTGATATTTAAAGCCAATTATTCCCTCAGAAACTGAAATTCAGTAATAGTGCATGATAGTTTCTTAAAGTTCTAGTAGAATATGTGTATTGTATAAATGTATCTTTAGGAAACAACAAATATCTTAAGCTGCCGGTCAGTGTGTTGGGTGTCTGTGATTATGCTGTGATGTGAATCTTACCCTGTAGTATTTCGAAAGCCACTTAGCTCAAATACAGTGACATAGAGAACCCCCAGAAGAAGCATTAGCGCCATCTTTGGCAGCCAGGAGATGCGCAGGAAAAGTGCCAGGGTGAGAGTGCCCACCACACAGGACAAAAAGGCGTATCGGGCACCGTCGCAGGGCAGCTCTGCCATGGTGTGGTTGGCTCCGCTGTCCAAATCAATAATGACAATGGAACTGTTTGTGTTGGCACTACCCCACAACCAGGGCATACAGCCCACCTGTCAAAGACAAACAGGAAGACACAAGTGCATGAATATTGCAAGATATTTGCAAAGAATAGTATGCTGACCTACATTTGCAGTCTTCACTGTCCATACTTTTTACAAGAAACATCACTAGAATAGCAAAATGCAGCTCATAGTACAGTTCTAGTGCAACGTCATTTTAAGAAAAAAATTGCGATTTGTAAATCATAAATCCTTGATTTCATTAATATACATTTTTTTTAATCAATTTATAATTTATTTGATATAAATAAACCAATTTTCTTTCCATGGTAGTGTGTTTCTGAGTCTATTCAGTAATTTCCCCCATATCATGTCTATTTATAATGTAGTCCATCTGGAGGGCCAAAGATCACAAGCATTTCATATCGGTTTTATGCCTTATCCCCCATGTTCATACATTTTTCTGGATTATCTGACTTTTTTAATGATATTGTGTTCCACAGATGATGAAATACACTTAGCAAATAGCCTTACAGTGTTCCAGTGAGTGGTGGAACAATCAAATCCTATAAAAGAATCCTCTTTTGAATATACATTTTATATGCCCAATCACGATACTGACTCTTTTTTGCCAGATAACATTATAAGCTGTGAGCTGTTGCAACTAAGTGCAACCCACTGAAAACATTTGGAACATTATGTAAAAGAAGAAAAGGAACAACAAAACAAAATTCAGCAAAAATTCATAATTGAACAAAAATCAGTTCAGTTTCAAAGGTATCACTACAAGGATTACAGAGTACTTCTAAAAGAAGAGGTGGTGGAACAGAGGGGCAAACACACCACTGGTTAAGAAGCTGTTGTAGAGACAGTATCTTACATGGTTGTTCAGCTACTGTTTGAACTTTTATTGTCCTTTTACTTACCACATAGGCCTGGGCCACGGCATAGATTAAGAGCACTATGAGAATGCAGAGAGCAGTGCGAATCTGAATGGTCAGGCACCCTGGAAAACACTGGTAGACAAAGAAGAACAAAAACCATAAGTCATAGTAGTGCAAAGAACACCAGTTAGTAGAAATATATTTTCCAGAATGTAAACAATCAGTTGAGAAAGAGATTGAAATGGGAAAAGTGTGGCTAAGACAAAGAAAGTAATGCAGGATGATGCTTAAAATCAAGAGATGATGTACAGACAAAGACTGCGCCAATGTGCATGTAAAGTGGAAATTTAAAACTTTATTTAATGAATTCTAAAATTTCTCTCCAGTTGGCAAATATTTCAAAATAAGGAATTTAATTTAAAAAAGTTTTGTTTACACGCTTTCTAAACCATCAGATGACACATTAATCAAAACGTGTAAAAAAAAAAAAAAAGAAGCTCTTTACCCAGGTAAGTTTAGTAAGAAAACATCTGTATTTACCTGTACTCTAGTTATATGCAGGTACATGATACAAGCTACAAGGAAACAGATGCAGAAGACGAGAAGGACAAGTACCACTGTGCCCCTGAGTGGGAAAAAAAACAAGAGAGTGAAATGGAGGGGTTAGTAAGAGACTTCTAAAGGAGAGAAAATGTATTTGATAGAAAGAAACCAGAAAGTAATTTTTTCTTTGTACATACTGTGGTATGATGAGAAGATAGACAAGTCCAAACAAGGCAGCTAGGATTAGAGAGAGGACCACTGCACTGGTGAAGTACTCATCAGGAACCTGGTGGTACTAAAACCAAAAACCAGACAGGACGTAGTGATGAAACATTAGACAATAATCATTCACTGTCCATGTACATTAGTCTGAATGTCTGCAGTATTTTTAACACCTCACCCTCTGCTCGCGTTCAGAGCACTTATACATGAGTGTGAGGAAGTTGAGGTCTGCTGTGTCTGACTCCGTTTGGCGGGCCTCGATCAGCCGACCGATGTAGCGATTGACGCGGGTTCTTGGGCTGCTCTGATTTAAGTTAGCCTGGTTAGCGTTGGTGCGGTTCCTCAGCTTCTGTGGAGCTGTTCGCATGGCTCTCCTCTGGTGGGGTGAAGAATAAATATTCATGGAAAACTTGAATAAGAATAGTTATTTAAGTTATTAATAGTTATATGGATAGAAAGCAATAAACAAATAAAAAAAAAAAAGGGTGTGCTCCAGCACTTATTATTCTCTACAATACTTCACTGTGTTCATATTAGGAGCAGGGGTGACTAAGAGTCAACAATAAACTCAGGCAGCTGATTATACTTTCAGATTAGAACATTGCCTTCACACTTAACTTCATCATTAAATGCATCCCACTGTGTTCATCTGCAGCAGCCAAAGTTAGCAGCCTTGCAAAACATTGAGCACTGGAACAAAGCCAGAAATTTAACTATGGCAGAGTGGGTGTTTGTGCGTGTGCTTGGGTGTGTGCATATGCAAGTGACATGATTCCTGAACTGTTCAGTTCAGCACAGCAGAGGAGGTCAGAAGTGTTCATGAATTCATAACATGATGTGTGCAGCACTTTACCTCTGTCATGTTCCTGTTAGCCCTGCATCTGTCTATTCAAACTTTGTTTTTCCCCTGTTTTTTCATGTTCTTATCTTCCTAATCCACTGTTTCTTGTCTTTTTTTTATCCTTTGTGTATGTATTATTTTAATTAGTTGATCCATTACACTACTTTTTGGTGATTCTAAGGCTTAAACGTGATTGCAGACCATATTATTTTTAAATTTAGTGGTATGGTTAAAGAAATGAACTCATGCAGTTATTCTTAGGAAGCTTGATTCTCAATAGGTCGGGTTTGAGATATTTTTTGCCATGACAGTGTAATAAATGAACAGCACATGCACTTAGACACATACAGACATCAGTACTGAAACAGCCGGTGCAGAATGGCAATAAGTTCTCTGACAGTGGGACTGATTACCAGTTTCACTAGCAGTATGGAGTTATGCAGGGGGTAAATTCTATGAGAGCAGCAACAAACTGATTTTTTTTTTTTTGGCTCTCCTTGTTTCCTAATAAATCTGAATGTATCCTGTAAAATCCTTCCACATTTGTTCCAGCCAACTGAAAAAACTGAAAGTTTCCTGACACATACATTTTATATCTTTTTACAAAATAGAATAATAGTTTGAATGCATTAAAAAAGTGTAAATGAGGTTTGGGGTGACATTGCTGGAAGGCAAATATGCAGAAATAAAAAAAAAAAAAGAAAACTCGTACAATGATGAGAGGATTTTTTGAGTATCATCAAACATAAGCAGGAGTGCGATGTAAAAGGTTCAGTGAAATGAACCTTGTATATTGATGTAACAGCTATGAATATGAAAACAGTTTTTGCACGTCCTATTACCTTTATTCAAACGTGCACATTACTAAGTAAAGGAAGAATAAAAAATCATGCAAGCATCATGCATATTTTGCTGATCCGACAAGAAATTTGTTTGAAAATCTGTTGCGATAACAAGATGAGTCTTGAGTTCAACATTACTAAACTGTGGGAAGGATTGCTGTGAGTTTTGTTGTTGTTGTTTCCAGGACTTGAACCATAATAAAGAGAGTAAGGTTTTAATAAACACATTGAGGGTCAAGTCCATTCAAACTAATCCTTACTATTCATGACAGCATGCCATTTTCTAATTCACAGCACAAACACAGAAACGTCAACACAGACACTGAAAGTTTATACCTTATCACCGTCCTCGCAGTTCATGACATTGGAGAAGGGAATCTCAGCCTTGAACATCTTCCTGCAGTGCATAAGCTGCACTAGTAAGTAGCACACAGTTTTGAACTTCATCTTTTTGGCGGGCTTTATATCCGAAAGAATCAATCCTGGGAATATCTGTCACCACATGAGAAATGGAAACAAGGATTAAACCATCAAACCCAACTCTGTATTAGAAATATAATGTATGGGTTTATTTCTTTAACTCATGTACAGGCATCAGACAGTATGCACATGCACACACGCATGCAGTCATTATCATCAGGCTCAGGAACTTAACTAAAAAAAAAAAAGATTAAAATGAGGTAGGTCAATCCCTGAGGTGATTTATATAATTTTAGGACTGTGCTGCTCCTAAAGCTGTTTTAGAGAAAGTGATAAAGGATGCGTTATGGGGTCTGAGGAAATCTTTGTGTGCCGTTTGTAACGAGATCTATATGCGAGGTATGACCTTAAGCAGGAGTAGCATCCTACATAACACTACAGTCACGGCATATTTTTCCTTGAGCCATGTCTTTGATGAAGTTGAATCGTCAGCAATATTAAGAGGATTAGCAAAGTCTCTCACACAGGAAAGAAAAAAAAAAAAACTGGGATCTTAGGGGTTCACATCAGGAGATATGGAATTTATGTACAAGCTTCACTTTGCATAATATTAGACTTGGAAAGGAGAGGAGAGGAGAGGAGAGGAGAGGAGAGGAGAGGAGAGGAGAGGAGAGGAGAGGAGAGGAGAGGAGGAATTACACAGAGACAAGACTGAAATTCCCTCTCCAGCTGTGGCACATCTGTTGGGGATGTGCGTATTTCTCTGGTAGTCTGTTGGACTGTGTAAATGTGAGATGATAGATGCCACAGGCTCTTTTTTCCTTTTCCTGTCTCTTTAAAACCTCAGCTGAATCCATAACAAAGTTTGACTGGCTCAAGAACAACTTTACTTAGGACGCTGTATTCCAACACTGTAGTTAGCTTGTAGATCTTGGCACAGAGGTGATAGCTGCGCTTTGAACCTAGCTCACGTTAACTGGTGTCATTTCATTCACTTTGCATTCCTTAACAGAACATACCTTTCGTCTGTGAGATGGCACAATAAAGAAAGTTTCTATTTCATGTTTTTGAAGAAAGGCATTCCTTTCATGACCATTTCCAGGCTCCACTTCATAGTCTCCATTTAGGCACTCAAGTGTAGATCTGGTGATGTGAACTTTCCTGTGGCACAGACAAGGGAGGATTAATGTTTAATGCAGCCAACCACACAACTTTGTAGCAAACAGCTGTGAACAACAAAGGTATGAACAAAAGAATTGATGAAATTTTCCTGCTGGGTTTCAAGAACCAAAGGAAGACTAAACTACTTCTAGTATCTTTTTAATAGTCAGTGTTAAATACTTAGGAAGTCTTTCTACAGTATTCAAGATTTTTCCTTTTTTTTTGCTTTTGTAGTTCCCCTTCGTTAAGTCCCCCCTCCCAAAAAGTTCAGCTGTTTGGATGAGTCAGCTTATTCTCCAAAGAGAATGAAAAGTGGCACATCGGATTATTCTTTGGTAGAGTGCCAAACGAGCCTTTTGGCAGGTGCACATGCAAATGCACACAGTAATGTCTAACTGAAGACTTTATCAGCAGATGATCAATATTATGTGATGTGAGAGGAATCTGTACATGACTGCTCTGTCTCTGGTGCAATAGAGTAACAACAACTAATGCCCTGCAGAATTAGGTGCCTTATCTTCGCAGACTCTGTTTGGCATGGATATAGGTGGTTTGGTTGTTTAGTTTTATGTATGTTTGTAAAGTTTTCAGGTAATTAATTAAAATAGCGAAACTCAGACAACAAATGAGTGTTATCAACTATTTTAGTTCAGGATGTCAGGAATAATAGTGTCTTTAATGTGTTTTTACTTGCAAAGAAATCTTTATACATAATGAAAGAAAGGTATTGACAAAAGAAGCATTTTTAATTCAACAATCATTATCAGTGTTACGCACGAACATAAAAAACTATGTCAAAAATACTAAAACTGCAAAAAAATTCACTCTAAAATAAGACACCAGTTCCAAATCATATCAGGAAAAATTTCCCGTAAGGGAACAAAGAGGGAGCTGAAACATGTACATATTTTCAAAAGCTTTTGAGGCTTATATATGTAAAATGTTCAGTACTTACCCCGGCAGCCCCCCAGCTTCCATCACATTGGCCAGTGTCACATCATTTGACCAAACATCATATTGCCATTTCCTGAGGCCAAGCACTCCGCACAGCACACGACCAGTGTGCAAGCCCACACGCATGTTAAGGTTGACTTCTGTGGCCTCAGCCACTGACCTGCAGGATCCAAACCCAGGAAGAGTTGGAACGGAGTCATCAGATAAATTCAAACTATTCCAGACTGTATATCCCAATCTATGCTGTATTTACAGATACAACATTGCAGCAGGGAAAACAGCCAGTAATAATAAAGAACAATGTAATATTGACAGTGCATTATAGTGTAGGTGCAAGAATGCAAATCATTAATATTACAGTTTATAATTTGCTTTACAAATCAAGAATTTTCCAGTTTAAATGACAAAAAAATAGTTTATTTTCTCCATGAATTTATTTATTTTCTCTTAACTGGGTGCAGTTCAGTGTTCAGAACGAAAAAAGATAAAATGTTTATCTAAATTTGAAGTGTAATGCCTGCTTAGAAAAAAAAAAATCTTACGTTATAGTGTCAATCATGTCTAGACCCATCTCTACACAGCAGTGAGCATGGTCAGTCTTGGGCTGGGTCAGACCAGACACACAGTAGTAACAATCTCCCAAGATCTTAATCCTCCGACAGTGGTTCTCCTGTCAATCAAAAAAAACAGATTGAAGAGAAGTATTATCTCATGTTGAGAAAGATAAATCAGTATGAGCTGTGTAAACTGCTGAGTATCAATTGCTGTAGTATCATTAGAAATTTCTAATCTATCGAGGTTTTTTTTCAGTTGGCCCAAGGCTGTTTAATGCTGACAAATGCATCTAAATTCAATAAAATTTTCACTCACAAAACTCTCAGTCATAAAAACACTCATTCAGCTCACATTTGTAATGTGTTGTTTAGCGACGTTCCAAAGAACACAGCCACCTCTTTGCATGTAAGCAGGTGTCACATGAAATGTGGCCCAGACTGGCACATTTACATATCTTAAATTTTTGCTGTGATGTCAAAGCAGAACACTAAAAACAAGAAAAATCAAGAACCACTTAAACCTTTTGGATAATGCTATTTACTTATTTAGAAGGGTTAAATTTTGAAGATTGACAACATACCTGTGTGTGGATGAAGATAAAGTTACAGTTAAACCAGCAACCATCTTTGCAGTTTTTTTATTGTCCTCATTTTTAATGGTTGAGCTTAGCTTCTTTCTTTGTTTGTTTTTGAGCTTGGTTAACGTTAGCTAAACCAGCATACTAGCTTTAACATTTCACATATGATTACAGCATCGATATCTTCATTTAGTTTTAGTTGTCATTTTGCACTAAATCATACTTGTTGGTTTCTTTCTCTCTGTTACAAAGTTTTAATCATACAAATCACTTCAGTTTGCATTTCAACTGATAAACAAAACCAACAGAGAGGTGCTTTTTCCCCATTGAAGCAACATTAACACAGCAACCAGATTTAGATTAATATACAAGACAATTTTACACATCTTTATTAAACCTTGAATTATACCATCACTAAATGGCTTCAACAATGCAACAGATCAGTTTCACTTCAGGGAAAAAGGTGAGTCACTCACTCTTTAGAACAATAAGCAGTGACACGAAAAGACAGCTTACAAATACAACCTGTCATTAGAGGATATGAGTAACAGACATTCATTCTACCAGTGAGACCAGGTTACTGTGGGCACTTCCTCATAACCTTTCATTGTTTCCATGGAGGTAATGGGATTGCTGCCCATGAAGAGCACAGATTTGAAGACTCATAATTATGCACATCAGTGGGCACAAGACAAGACGAAAGCTTTATTTTTGATATGGAAGCCACATTAGTTTGAGCACAGCTAGAAAGCTAAGACTCGTTAGCGGCAGATATTTGCATGTGGAGGTTTATCCACGCGGTTTATGACTGCTCTGTGGCATGTGGCATTTTTAGACACAATTCTAGTAAAGAAAGAGTACAATAAAATGTTACAGATGAATTTCTGTTAAAATGTTGCCCTGGACTCTATCCATCATTCAAAGTGTAAATAACTATTATAATGATTAATTTAAGAACACTATATATATATATATATATATATATATATATATATATATATATATATATATATATATATATATATATATATATATATATATATATATAAATATATTTATAGTTACAGATAGATAGATAAATTCCCTTGAGGGTCACTATGGGGCAGAGTGCCAGACAAACAGATGGCGCTAATGGTAAGGCATGGCTGAAGCTACAGGAAGTAGGGAAAGCCCTAGTACTTAAAGAGTCTCCTACACTGTATTTTTTCCTTTGCTAATCTGCTGTGTGAGGGCTTAGGAGCTGATTCAGAACCAAGCAGGATTACCACTGTCATGTGACTGAATCACTGAGGGCAATCTGGGTGGCCATTAGCAAAGACATAGAGAACGGTGTAAGTTTGACACCTACTTTAAAATTTATTCAGAGGCAGAAAAAGCTTCTTTATGATAAGAATATAATGTGAACTCTACTTTGTGACTTGCAGTTGTCCTGGACACCAATAGGTTGTACACATGTTCTTGTACAGTAGGTTTACTTACTGGCTAACAGTACAGTGTTCACACTCAAACAGAGGGAGACAAAAAGAAAGGGAGAGGCAAGATACAAATACTATGAGAGGATGGGGGGGGGGGGGAGTGGGGTGTGTGTGTGTGTGTGTGTGTGTGGGTGTGGGTGTGTGTGGGGGGGGGGGGGGGGGGGGGGGGGATTCAATAAATGGTAATGAAGAAAAAGATGAGCCAGCTGAGAGCAGCAGTTCATTTCCTCCAAGTTCCCAAGGGAGACAGCAGAACACACTGTGCTTTGCTTTTGATACAAAGGTAAAGATTACTGCTGTGTTAATGGGGCTGAAGAAAGGACTTCTACTCCTATAACATGGATTATGTGTTTGTTTTCTAAACCATCCTCGGTTCAGTTGCAGCACCAGTAGCAATTCCTTGTTTCAATAGTTTTCCTGTTTTTAATTACAAGTTGTCACTCTATTATGAATTGTTAAACATCTGAGTTTTGTTTTCTTTTTCCCCAGTTCAGCTCAATTCAATTCAATTCAATTCAATTCAATTCAATTCAATTCAATTCAATTCAATTCAATTCAATTTAATTTAATTTAATTTAATTTAATTTAATTTAATTTAATTTAATTCAATTCAATTCAACTTTATTTGTATAACACCACTTCACAACAATGTTATCTCAGGGAACTTTACAGACACATCATTTTGAGTCAATTCATAATAAATAGCCTAGCTAAGGAAAATCAACAGATTGCATTGAATCTTGACTTCGATCTAATCCCCATCCTGTGGATGCACATTAAAACATCCACTTTGGTTTGTTGATGTGATGTCTTTCATATTAAAATACAATCAGTATGCAAAAGCATTGATTAGTTGTAGTGACATGTCTGTTGATGAAAACTCTGACTAAAAACATATTTCACTATTTTTTCTCATTTTACACAAGCTGGTATTCCACTTTCTGACACTGACTGTTTCATCTGTTTGATTTCATTTTGTGCAACCGCAAATCTAAAATATATCAACACTTTCCCCTCTCATTTCACCACTGTGGGTTGCAGCAAGTGTGTGAGGTATGCGAAGGAGACCTTGATATATTTAACAGATATGATAAATAACAAATGCTCGGTGTTTCATTTTCTAGGATGGCTTCCTGAATAGCTGGTCAGATTTGGAAACAAGAGGCAGAGTTTTCTTGGAAAGACATAAAGAAATTGAGTGATTTGAGCGTATTGTGATATATTCTTGGAAACCAAATAGCCTGCAGTATTAGTGTGAGTAATACTGCCCACACTGAAACACTGAATCAGTTCTGTGATAGAACACGTTTTTTTACTTTTCTCTTTTCTTCGACACCTATCATCTCACAGACAGGATTGCAACAAAAGTTTAGATAATGTGCAACATATAAATTTAGACAGAATGCAATTATTTTCACAATAATCTTTCAACCCTATAGATTTATCAAAAAATGACACACTGCTAACATTTTTTCATAATTATATTTTGAATCCTTTTTCAGGATGTTATCTAAAAGTTGGGACAATATGGACACCTTTTCTTTAAATAGCAAGTTGAAATAAATTAAATTCCTTGAATTGCATCATTTTTGCAGTATGCTTTGATTTATGATTTTCTCTTTTTCTACAGGGTTGACAATTTATCCACATCTTAACTTCTTAAAAGGTCCCGCCATGATATTCAATTACATAAATGCCCCTTCACCAAACCCAAAATATTCTCATTTTTTTTAGTATTACATACATCCCCTGCCAATTCCTGTTTTTCATCACACCTAAATCAAACGTAGGTGTTGAATAATTTGCATATAATCACATTCTATTTCAATTCACAATTGAAATGGTGTTCCTCTTTTTCTTTAATTAGCATGTATAACATTTGTGGTAAGTGACTGTAATTGTGTAGGAGTGAAAACATTCATTTTAACCAAGGTGTGAGAATATATTTAATGAGTATTACATTTCAAACTGCGCCTGTGCGGTCAAATGTAAATGTATTAACACTGTTTTAAAAAAAGCTATCGTCTATGGTTTCAGCACTGTAACAGGAAACGCTTTTCCTATAAAATCAATATTCAGCTTAGCAGTTTTTTCATTCATTAAACATACGTGCTGTTAACAATGCGATGGTTAAATAAAGACATTCATTCAAGTTCAGGAGAAAGTTTTGTCAGCTCTAATAAACTAATTTTATATGTGTTGCATTTAGCATTTTTGCATTCGCTTTTGTCCAAAGAGACTCAGAAATGAGCAACAACATTAAGTTTCAGTACAACAAGGGAACGCCGTCCTGTCCTTAAGAGCTAAATTGATCTAAATCTATTTCAATGTCAGAGTTCAAGCAGAGCAGATCCAGAGTACAAAGCTAGAGCAGGTTAGGCGTGTCAGAGGTGTTAGAGGCGTTAGAGGAGGATTTCTTAGAAGAGATGAGTCTTCAAGCTCATCCCACCATTGTGGAACCACAAAGAAAGAAAAAAACAACCAGTCTGGATTGAGAGTGCTTTGTGCTCAGGAGTGACAGTGCCTGATAATGTTCTTGAGAGGTCACAAAGGATAAGCCTGTATGGCAGAGTCCACATAGCTGGGTTACTCTGTGGGACTTACTTCTGTTTGAGCAGCTACTGGTAGCAAATCACTTTAGATTAGTTCAATGAGTAAGTGTTTAGAAAATAGAGAATCCGTCCATTCATCCATTCATTAGTAATTCAAAGAAATGTTCTAGACCGTGATAAGGGACATCCTTTTGCATACATGCACTTTACCAGGAGTTAGGCTGCACAAAAAAAGAACCAACCAAAACATTCTATTCTATTTGAAACTTTGTAAAATGAGGATAAAAAATGTTTCCATCTACTTTAAAAAATTGGGAATACCTGCTAAATCTGCATCACATAATTAAAATGTGCTGTATTTGCTTCATAATATGTTTACTACACAGAAACAACCATTATTATATTAAATACTTGAAGAAGTAATCTCTTTTATTCTTCTGTCAAACAACCAAACTGGTTTGTTTGGTTTGAGTTTTCTTTCAGTCCACAGTTTTAAGTACACTTGCATCAGAGGAAAACAGCAGGACTTGAAAGTGATCCTTGCATCTGCTCGCGAGACAAACCCAGACAGGGTTATTTGATTGTGTATAAGCCCAGGTTTTAGTTTTGTGGGCAGCTGTCACTGTGTGGGCAGTGCATGCTTCCTGTTCCCAATCTAGGAGTGATACAATTACATTTGCTATATATTCGTCATGTAGATGAACAAAGCCATTTGGTGAAAAATCCCTCCCTCCCCCCCATTTGATCACTTCATTGGACATTCAAAATGCCTCTGCATTATCATCCTTGAAGTCTGAGTTCTTCACACCAGTCATCAAAGATCAGGCAACATTTCAGGTATTTCATTGAGATTTGTATTCAGCAAAAACTAATTAAAAAACTATTAGTACTGACCACTAAATACTGTATCATTTTTGTTGTTTTAGAAAAAAAAGTCAAGTTTTAATGTACTTCAATATTATAATATATAGTGCCTTATAAAGGGTTAACACTTCTTACACCTGTTAAAAAGGTTATATTTGTGTCCTTAACAATTTTTTTAGTACAGTTATTAGTCAGATATGTCTCTTAGATGAACTCCTATCTTCTTAAAAATGTCTTTTTTCTGCAGAAGACTGATGACATCAGAATGCCTACTTAATCTGCACATGCTAAAAGACCTTCTGTGGCTTCAGTCATATGTGTGAACAAAAATGAAACTTTAACCCGCCAAAGAGGTAAGAGACAGTAGATAGATAAATCATTGAGCCATCCTAAAAATGGAAACATGAAAAAGGAAGAGAGCACAGAGAACCACAGGCCTTAAAAGACACAGTTGAGAGAAATAGGCTGCTGCATGTCAATCAAAAAGCTGAGGAACAAGAAGCGGAGGAGTCGGAAAGCTGTGATGCAGGGAGGTGTTGCAAGAGGAGAGAAAAGAGAGACAAGAATGAAAAGCTTCATGAAACTGCCACAGAAACAGCAACGGTAGACGTGAGCAAGCAGATGCAATAACTCATCCAGTATGGAGCTATAAATGTTATATAGCACAACAATCATAAATTAATTACAGCTCCTTTCACAGCTGAAGTTGTTGTTTTGGGTGGTGGACAGACTGTTGGAAACTCAGCCAAGGAGGGGAAGTGTTTTTATAGGATGCAAGCTTTGAGACAACTGGTCTGTTGGTTTACACTTTGAAAATCAATATATCTCACAGTCAATTTCATTTAATGTTCCACATTCATCCCAACTAGCATTGACATTGTTGAGAATGATGTTCGTTGGCATATATTTAATAATAAAAAAGAAAAGCTACTGTAGTTCCTGCAGCTCAGAAAACTCGCATCATTTTGGCCAGGTCATCATAATAGTTTCACGATCAGCAACTACCAAGTTTAGGTCCAGAACTTAAACATAAAGTTTCAAATCTTTCCTGAGAATGAATCCTAATATGTTCAAGTGTCATGCACACTATCTTGTCCCATCACTTCTCACTCTTCTGCTTCCTATTCTCAAACAGGGGCTACCTGTGTACCCATAGAATTATTTTTTTTTTTTTTTGTTTTTCTGAAGAAATCAAAAAGTTAGGGATATTCAGCTTTTGGGTGAAATTTCACAACAAGCCTAAAATGCATTCAAACCTGTACAGGTGAACTTAATGTGATCTTCTCTAAGCTTTTAAATGCACATGTCCAACTGTTAAATGTTTCAATAAATTTTGCACAAGTTGCTGTTCTCTAACAAGGAGCTTAACAGCAAAAATCACGGCAGGTGTGTGATCCTTGAATTGACCAATAAATGTCCTGGTTCAATTAGAGCTGGTGTTTAAACAGTTGTCCTCATCATGCTGTTCACATTTTGACATCATGAGACCAAGACGACACCTAACAATGGAACAACAGTCCCTTGCCATTGCAATGCTTCAAACAGGACGTTCTCAGACAGAAGTGGCCACTGAGCTTGGAGTGTCACAGAGTGTCATCAGCAGGTTGCAACAGAGATATGGAGAGACTGGAAGAGTCACAGAAAGGCCTAGAAGTGGACGTCCTTTGGCCACATCCCGTGCTGATGACCGCTACATTGTGAACATTGCCCTGAGAAACCGGATGATGAATGCCACTCAACTCCAGGCACGTTTAAGAGAGGTGAGAGGCACCCAAGTGTCACGTCAGACCATTCGAAACCGTTTCCATCAGCGTGGTCTGCGTGCTAGACGACCTACACGGGTACCTGACCACACCACCAGGCACAGGCATCACCGTCTTGCATGGGCCAGGGAGCATTTACGCTGGACGAGGAACCAGTGGGCCTCAGTGCTGTTCTCTGATGAAAGTCGATTCACACTGAGCAGAAATGATGGCCGGCAACGATGTTGGAGACGTCAGGGAGAGCGCTATGCATCAGCCGCTGTTGTCACCAGGCGAGCTTTTGGTGGTGGCGGTGTTACAGTGTGGGCAGGGGTGTCCACTTGGTACAGAACCGCCCTACACTTTGTGAATGGTACCGTGACAAGCCCATACTACCTGAATAACATCATTAATCCTGAATAACATCATTAATCCAGTGATTGTGCCCCTACACACACACATATATATATATATATATATATATATATATATGTATATATATATATATATATGTATATATATATATATATATATATATATATATATATATATATATATGTATATATATATATATATATATATACTGCGATGGACTGGCGAGCTGTCCAGGGTGTACCCTGCCTGTCGCCCAAAGCCGGCTGGGATAGGCTCCAGCTTCCCCGCGACCCTGAATTGGAATAAGCGGTTCGGAAAATGAATGAATGAATATATATATATATATATATATATATATATATATATATATATATATATATATATATATATATATATATATATATATATATATATATATATATATATATATGTGTGTGTGTGTGTGTGTAGGGGCACAATCACTGGATTAATGATGTTATTCAGGATTAATGATGTTATTAATGATGTTATTCAGTTACACAGTGGTCATCCTTGCAGTGTTTTCCACCTGGATATTACTTATCTATATAACAAAGTGAACTAGTACAGTTGCACATTGGCTGCAACACAGAAATCTATCACAAGCTTTGCTGTTACTACATCTTCAAAGAGTGTTCAATGTTGTTGTATGTTTTTTTTGTCAGTAAAAGAAATATTTAAACTACCCACAAAAAAGTTACAGCATTTTAAAAGAAAAAACTTTTGTTTCAAACAAATTTCTTTGTTTTTGCATGATGCTTGATTTAAGCAGAATGAGAAATTATATGAAAACTATTTGACATTTTAACCTTTGTTGTTTTTTTTTTTTGTTGTTGTTTTTTTTTTTAATTTTTTTACAGTATATTGATCTTGAATACTGTACATTTTTAAAACACTCATTGGTCACATGTCTTGAAAAAGATTATTTTATATAAAATAACTTCATGTTACATCAACTTTAAAAGGTTGAAACATAGAAATGTTTCTTAGCAAGGAGATGTACACATGTTAAATCATATCTTAAAGTAGCATGACTGAACTGTGGAATGTTTTCATTCTTAGTCCCCTAATAAAGACTATTTCCATCTTGCATCCTGTCTCTTCTTGGAGCAGAAATATCTGATGTCAACTCTTGTCTTATCTCCAACCCTATTGCTTTCTTACTTTCTTGTTCTAACTTTCTCTGATAGTGTCCTGCTGTTTCTTTGCTGAATCAGCATATCCAAAATGGCCATTGGATTGATGTTGCTGACATATGACACAGCAGTTTATAATAAAAAAAACAAACAAAAAAGCACAGCTGTCATGGGATGCTTCAGGTGAAACAAAAAGTAATAAAGTGTGATATCTCAGGGGACAATAACTTCCCTTGGCAATATAGGTAATGAATGTTAGTTTTACAGTTTTGCAGACTGGGGCTAAAATAAAAAAAGAGACTGAGAACTGAGAACACAAGACATCCAAGATGCTTTTAAATTCTCACTTGTTGAGTACACAGGAATCGGTCTTTTAACCAGGACGTGAGTGGAACATTTTCTCTGTGAACATAAGCCGATTAATATGAAGATATGGCTGAAAGACAGCAAAATATGTAATGCAAAGGCTATCTAATGGATATGTCTACATTTAGAGAGCATGTGTGAATCATTAATCTGAATGTTGGAGACTGCACTCATGCTCATGAGAAAGAAAAGGTTAAGATAAAACGTGGTTTAGATTCATTCATGTTCAGATTTTAGAGAGAGGTGAGGAAAGGAGACTTGGTCTGCTAAATCAACAGCACTTTTAGGAGAACACTGTGTTCCTGGCCCACTTCCCATGCAGCTTGACAAGTCCAAAGAGTGGACAGGTGGTGTGGGGATGGTGCTGGAATGGTATTATGAGATGATGCCCACTGGCCATGTGGCATCGCCCGCTCTTCGTATGGGACGAAAGGGAGCCTGTGTGCCCACAGTGACCACAGCTATGAGTCACTGGCATTGCCACTTCCTGCCAAAGTGGATCAGAATGAGTGGGGCTTTGGGTCAGGGCAAGGCTAGAACACTTGACAACATGTTTCATGGCTAGGGAGAGACTTTCAGGGTAATATGAGGCTCGAAGCTTGCAGCCAAGTGCAGCCCAAACTCTCATAATTAACTGTACTTACAAAAAATAATCAAGCTTTAATCAAAACTGCAAAGAAACCGACACATTACAAGATACTCTTTTCTTTTTTGCAGACTGGGGCTGCAAAAAAGCCCCAGTCATCTGGTTTGTTTCAAACCAGATGGCTTTTATTATTAATTTTTTGAAGCTGAATTAAATTTAGTATCAATAAAATGATCATCAGCTTGTTTCCACTTGTTTCTGCAGATGACAAAATATCAACAGACAGGTACAACAATCGATTTATCCAACATTAATTGGAAAGATAGTGGAAATTGTGTGATAATAACAGGCCAATAAGAGTCGTTCTCCTTTTAGTTAGATCTCCACCAGTGCATACAATATAGATTATAAATAGAAATTCTCAATAGGGCCAAGTAAAACCTTCTATAAAAACAATAAAAAGGTTTCTTGTAAGCCTGTGGATTATTGGATTTGACATGGACCACATTACACGTAGACAGGGCTGTGGGACAAACAAATATACTCTCAGCCAAATTCACACCCGAGATGACAGAGATATAACTGTAGTGAGACAAGTGTGACCTAACATCACCTCAAAGTCCAATAATGTTTTGATTTACAGATTTGTCGCACCATCACTGACAATGCCACATTAGAAAGCAAATAGATTAACTAGAGCAGCAAAATTCACAACAAAAGTTGAGCGGATTTTCATCCCTGAAATCATGCAGAGTGAAATATTGACAGATGGGAGAGCTGAAATCTTTTCCACAGGCATACCAGCAGCAATTGGGGATGAGTAAGACTCTGCAATCTCTTCATTCAGTTAATTCACACAACAGAGGAGTTGAGGTTTAGCTGTGGGTAAATCTGGCTGAGATTAAAGAGGTCTGTCAACTCTTCCACAAATGAAGAACTAGATAATCATATTAAACATCATATGGGTTTGCAATATTCACTGCAACATCATGCAAAGCTACAGGCATGTGCCAATGTCCTGTGGCCAATGCAACACACACACATGCATTACTGTTGTGTCAGAGTTTGGACAAAGCGCAGTGTGCGCAGAGAGAAAACGAGCTGCTTTGAATGCCAACAGTGACTGTAATTGAGGGATATGGCTGCAAGGAAGAGGAATGGACTTACCGTGGCAAGCTCATCAAACTTTCCAAACAGCTCATTTAACAGCTTAACCAGTTCCTGGGCAGTACACTGAGAGGCCAGACTAGTGAAACCAACTATATCTGCAAACAGGATGCTGGAGGAAAGAAAAAAAGAGAAAGAAAAGAAGCACTTGAGTCAACAACACATATTATAATGTATCGAAGAATTTCATAATTGGATGCTTGATTAGATTATATCTCTGTTTTTTGTTTTTTTTGCTTAAAAGTCAATATTGACATAGTTTTAGGAGGATTTGAAAGCCAATAAAAATTTCAAATAGATTACCTGTCGACATAAAAGGGTGGATGAAAAGAGATAGAAAGAGATCTGTTCTCTGACTGACTGGCAGTGCAGTCAAGCAGAGCAACTCGAAATAGCAACAGGAACATTCTCGTGGGGATCGAAGACATGTCCTGTTAGGAACTGCAGAGGAGCCAGTGTAGGATATAATGCAACTATAAAGGTGCTGTCACTGTTTCCAGGTGAACACGTATTCCCTTTTGGCAAGATAAAAATGGAACTGAAAGCACCTTTTATGAAAATTGAAGATGTCAGAAACAAGCAATGCAGAGCTCATCAGCTGATGGTGTCAACAATAGCTGTAATGTCTGTCTCACCACTGTTTTAAACAGGTTGTCTGCCAAGTCAATAATCCCCACAGATAGTGCTCTATCTGCTCCATCCATGATATGATCACTCCAACACTACTCAATTCTGCCAGTACTCCACATGCTATTCTAAGTGTGATGTGAATCACGAGTAGTGAATGAAGAGCTCAGGTTACTATATAATGAGGTTTAGCTACCTTACTTTGCAGAGAGATTTTTTTCTATTATTGGATGTTTGCACTTGTGGGTGAACCAAAGTGTTTAAGATCATCTGGCATTCTATAATGAATGTGGTATGTTTTAGCTGTTTGGCTTGTATTTATCATATTCTCGCTGCCTTTCTGGTTTATTTGTATGTTTTGAAATATATTTGTGAATGATGGCCTTTCTTGAACCCCTACCAAGAATAATTTAATTTAATTTAATTTAATTTAATTTAATTTAATTTAATTTAATTTAATTTAATTTAATTTAATTTAATTTTTTTTTTTTTTGCTGAATTCTTCTTTAATTAGACAATTAAATATATTTGTTACCTTACTGTACTCTATAGAACTAAATACCAGTATCTGAGAGAGAGGAAGTGCTAGGCTGACTTTGTTTGGACTGTAATTGGATGCTAGCTAGCCTAGCTAGGTAGTTTTTATGTTTAGGTTCTAATGGCACACCAGATATCTTGGTTGCTTGTTAGAAAAAAAAAAAATCAAGAACAGCTGTGGATAAGGTTGAAATTCAGAGATCTAGCTCTTTTTTAAAAAAATTTTTTTTTATAAAGGTTAAAAGAATTAAATTTAAGTTTCAGCTAATCAAGTTAGCCTAAAATAATTTAATTTCTAAATTAAATAAACTGCAAAGCTACAACAAGAAGTTGTAAATATGTGACTGTTTTTTTTCCTTGTATGGCTTTTGTTTTCTGTATCATGGCAGAACAAAAAGTTTTCTTGTGAGGGCTTCGCTCTGAGTGCCGTGTGGCAGTGGATGGTGTGAAGGGGATTAGTCATCAAACTGTCCCGTACAACTTGTATGTCTGCAGCTCCTGTGCTGATGGCAGGCTGTTGCCTTCATGTGGGCTTGAGATTTCACAGTGTGACAGTGCTGGATTTCTAAGGCAGAACTGCTAAATGTCACTTTGTTGTTTCACAGATGTCACCATAATGATGGGCAGTGGATTTCAATTGTGTTAAACATTTTAACTGTCAACCATCTGTGGCTGACAAATATTTGGAATATTAAATGCCATGTTTCTGTAAACAGTTGTGCTAAAGTCACTTAAATGCTGAAGCAAGACTAAAGATTGAGGTTAAAACCTATGATTTAAATATTTTGAAGATTCATATTTTATTTAAGATTGTTTTCTTGAACACATATAATTACATAAAATGTATAAATTCTAAACAATCTATTCGTCTAAAGTTAAAGAAGCACTGCTTTTATCATACTTTATGCAGCAGCAAAACCTCTTATGTTCTCTCTGAAAAGATTCAATATAATGTGTGTCTCTCTAAGGCTGTTCAGGGGAAGTGCCCTCTGTGAAAGACAAAAACCTCCCTTTGATGATAACTTTGATATTCTTTATTACTTATAAAAAGCTATGTAACAATAAGGTTAAAGGAAAACAACAACAAAAAAGCATAATTATAGTGTGGCGTGACTTAGCCGATCAATGTCCCAAAAAGAGCCGGGGAAAAAAAGCGGCAAGAATTTGAAGTGATCAGTCCACATAACACATGTCCTGTTATTTTAGCTCTCAAAATATAACAAATCATGTTGTATGATCATGCTGTTGATGCACAACTCCATCAAAAACTGTATGAGATTTTATGTAAACTACTTCTTTATAAATGTCATCATAATACAAACAACTTCTTAGACAAAATCTATTGGATTTATTGATTTATTTCTATTATTATAAATGTCACCACAGAACAGAGCAGTTGAGGGAAAAAATGTCATCTTTACAGATTGTTGACTATGTTAAAAGGATTTTTTTTTTTCTTTTTGTGGTTACCACTACGTAACAATTCTATTTATTTCAGGCGCTGGTTTTGCAAAAAGCTAAGGAAGGCACGGCTGGCCTGAGGCTAAAGGCCTCACTGCTTGTGTCTAGGGTATTAAAGAAGCAAAGCAGCTGTCTTGCATACATTCTCTGACATATATTTCCTACCCGCAAGTTTTTATTTTTCTGCAAACTAGCAGGGAGAAACTACTACTTAGAGCTCCTCATTTAGCTGTGCATGAAGTATAATTAAGCATGATGTGCAGTAGACAGTACTTCATTGAGTGCTGAGTCCTTCAGTCTCAAGACTTCATGTGACCTTTGGCTATTTTTGAAAGTGTTTCAGACATGTCAAACACATGCAACTCAATGTCTCCACATTCATGTGCACACACATACAAAGCAAGCATGAAGAGCAAGAGTCCTGACTCCAAAATCCATAAAATAAAGGTACAATATGCTTAGATGGAAAAAATGCAGGAGAAAAGGTCCTATACATCTGGGTGCTTAAAAAAAAAAAAGACTTTCTCAGTTCCAGATCTAATGTGGTAGTTTTGAGATTTGTTGCAAAGTCACCATAGTATCTTCATAAATACTGTCAGGCATTTCTGACAATTTACGATCAGTAGGTAATATGTCAGAATAGGTTCTGGTAAGTCATAAATACTTATAAAATGCATGCTAAGCTCATAAACATGTTAATGAATAAGAAGCTCACATTCATCAGCAACTGGTTCCTTGTAGCACAGTAAACAGGCACATAAATATAGAGACACATCTAGCTTGCCAGTACATAACTTTCCTCGGTAGCTAAATCAGAAATAAGTCTGAAAATAAGTGTGTGTCTGCTGAGAATGCCAGTAATATTCCAAACATTTCTCAGACATTAACCCATTCAAAAGAAGAATTGTGTGGTAGGGTTGATATATTGATGATTTTATTTTGTTTTTCAGGCTCAGAAAGGGAACTTTTAGACTTCCATGTTTATGTTAATATTCTAAATGAAATTTCTTAAATTCAGCTTGGAATACAACCATCAAGTCATTACCTTCCTGGATTTACAGATCTCTAAGGATGACTAAGGCCATTTGGACACCTCAAGTTGTAAGTAAACTATTGACCACAGTACCTTATTGCATGCAGACAGTCACCACCCATCATGGCCTATTAACAATATCCCTTAAGGAAAAGTTTAGAGATTAAGACACGTATGTGACTCTGAAAAGGATTTCCATATTCAATCTATGGACATGCAGCAATGCTTCAGACAAAGGGGTTGTCAACAGTAGAGCTTTACTCAGGCACATGATAGAGCTCCGTCACTTGAGAGGAAGAAATTGCTCAGCACAAAACCAAAACTGGAACACCTCATAAACCCTGTTTTGTTACATATTATAGCAAAGAAGCTCTAAAGATTAAGAACATTATCAAGAAAAACTGGAACATTATCAAGAGTGACCACTCTTACATGAGGTGTTTACTGAACCAGTTTCAGATGGGCCCCAACCATTAAGGATAAACTGGTCAGGAGTTTCCTTCCTGCTCCCAAACTGGAAACTTGGTTTCGCCAACCAAAAGGCAATTTCTGCTGTGGTAACTACAATTATTGTGAGGAAAACGGACACTTTCAGAAATATGTAACAAAATCTTTCCCATCAGCAGTTTCATAAATTGTAATACTACCCATGTTGTCCACACACTGAAATGCACTTGTGGTTTTTTTCTATGTATGGCTAACCAAAAGAAGGCTGTGGGATGGGCTGGCTGAACAGAGGTATGCCATTCGGTCTAGGAATTTGAGCTACCCTATGGCCAAATACGACTTCAAAGCTCAACATGGTGATAAAACTGAAAGTAATAGGTATTGAAGCCATTCGCGAAGATGCCATGGGTGGAGACAAAGCCTCAAACAAAAAGAGGTACACTGGATTTTTAACCTGAATGGCACCAGATCCCCTGGTCTAAGTAAGGACTTTGATCTTAACATCATTCTTTATGACCTCACATTGTCATAAAATGTTTCAATTAATTACATAATTGCTTTTGGATTCTTGTCCTCCTCTGTGTACATTCTTCACTGGGTTTTGCAGATAGGAAGTATGTTATTTACTCTAATGCAGGGGTGGGCAACTCGGTCCTGGAGGGTTGCAGTCCTGCAAGTGTTTGGAGTTTCCCAAATGCAACACAGCTATCAATGGGTAATTAGCAGACTTGTGCAAAATTTGATGCCAAGCTCTGCACAAGTCTTTTAATTAAGTCTGATGTGTGTCAGGTGTGTTGCAATAAGGAAACTCCAAATACTTACAGGACTGCAGCTCCTGAGAATCAAAGTTGCCCACCTCTGCACGAATGTATCCATTTCATTATGCCCCTGGAAGCTGAAGGAATTCTAGCACATGGGATGATCTTGTCTTTTGTGCATCTTCCTTGTATATATTGCTATGACCTTACCTCTGTGATGATTGCATTTATAACTACTCTGGCTGTTTCTGTGTGTCACTACATCCTGAAGAAGGCATAAGTCGATATGCGTTGGTGTAATTTTAATCATTCTGGCACATTCAGTAAAGTCCTTTTCAATTTTTAACCATTTTGAGTGCCTGGACGCAGATTTTTTGCCAATTTGTTTTTGGATTTAAATCCTCTTCTCCTACTTAATTTGAGTTGAATTTGGTTTTCAAATTCTCCAAAGGCTCAATCAAAAGTCTATTCAGTTTACACCAATAATTTTAAATCCAAATTAGTTCAATTTATAACAATTTAACTAAAGAAACGAATGGTTCACACTGAATCTTCCTGTCCCCTCCTGAACATGCACAGTGCAACAGCAGAGGGAAAAACAGGAAAGATCAATCAACAAGCACCATCACTTGGGGCTTGAGATATCTGCTAATTTTTACTGTATCTATTACTGTTAATTTGATTCTACATCATAACATCATTGCATGCCTGGTCTGGTGGAGCCCCATGCTTTGACAGTTCAGGGCTGCTTTGGCTACAAAATAACAGGGGTCCACCAATTAGCACAGACATTTTGACCTGTTAGAAATTTGGTCATGATGTTATTTTTTTCATTATTATTATTTATCAACATTTACATATTTTAATGTTTCATTAAAGCTGCCAGGATTTTGGAAGCTCAAAAATCTGAGTCTTCTCATTCAGTGAAATTCAATGCTTCACCATAGTGCTAAAAGTCCCCGAAATAAGCTCCATAATATAAAAATAATTACTTGTGTGGTAGCCACAAGTTTATAATGTCTAACATTGTCTTAGAGAACTCTCCCACCCCATACGCAGCCAGATACACTAACACTCATCATTTCCTCTCCAGTGGCACTCATTTGAAGATGGTTATTTCTCCAATTATGCTAATCTCTTCTTTCCCTCTCTGGAAGGCATCGCTGAAGTTTCTCTTGCAGATGCAATGTCAATTTAATCACACAGCCGAAGATACGAGCCATATGCCGGCACATGGGTTAACTTTTGATGGGCCCCTGTGGAGATGGAGTGTGGGCAGCGGATCTGCTGACGCCAGTTCAATAAGAATCCAACATGCTTACAACTAACTTCAGGAATATGCTATTACTTTAGTCTGAGCATCTGCAAAGATTACAAAAACCTCCTGTCAGCAGGCAAAGTAGGTTATCTTTGGAAACTTTGATTGTTTTGCTTTTCAATCAACAAACCCATTCAACTCTAAGTTGCTCCTCACGTGCTCCCCATCAACTTTTTTTCATTCTAAAATTTTCTTTTTCATCTTCTTTAAATCTGACTGGATAAATGAAGAATAGCAATGCTAAAGGACATGTCAATCCCCAAAATACTCAAACTTACAATATGATGCAATAGTAAAATGTGTATATATATATATATATATATATATATATATATATATATATATATATATATATATATATATATATATATATATATATATATATATATATATATATATATATATATATATATATGATGAAACCAAATTTATAGTCATGTTTAAAGTTTTCTACTGACACATAATATCTCTTTTGCTGGATTTAATGCACTGCCCACAAATTTGAAACATAATTAAGAAAGATTTGTGAACTGCACCACACACAGTTGTAATTACATTCTATCAAAAACACATAAATCATATTTGTCAAATTATCTCCAGTCTAGATCACTCTGAAAGGGTGACGCTGTTGAAAGGAGTTTAAGGCACAAAAAGCAATCAGCCGAGTTCCACTGAGATTTCCCCATATTTAACTAGCGTGTGCTGCCGCACGCACACACATCAAGCATTACGCAACAAGAATTTTGGTCTCCATTGCATTTAATCCCCTGTAGCAACTTAATCCTGGGGCTAAGCAAACTCTCCTCCTCAAGTCTCCCTGCTGCACTGAGAGCATAGAGGAAAAGAAGAAGAGCACGAGATAAGACAAAAACACAAGGAAATGCAGGAGCTGAAAGGGCAGATTTGACAATTCAGTCAGGGAAGCAGAGCAAGAAGGGGAACGAGAATAAAGAAATTCTGTCTCTTGCTTAGAATGGAGGAGTGATTGTACTTTTTTTTCCCCAAACATACTAGCAACTCTTTTTAGATAAAAGGTTAAAGGTCAAACACACCTACTTTAACAACAGAGTAAGGAAGAAAACTGAACAAAGAAGCACACTCAGAGAGGCAGATATTTAAAAAAAGCAGTGAAAGCACCGGAGCAGTGAAGTAAAATGTTTATATTTGTGTGCTTGACTTAAGGATGTAAATTTGAAGCAAATTAGGAGGTAAATACTTTCCTTTGAGGAAACTAAGTAGCTTGTAATCTCATGGCAAAAAATAAACATTTGATCAGCTCAGAAAATGTCGCTTTCTTTTTTAGATTCAACCACTGAGCAATATATACTGCAGAATAACGCAAAATTAGCCATGGCTCTACAACAGCGTCACATAGCTGCTTGCATGTAAATGCAGCATACATATGAAGTGAAGGACTGTGATAAATGAAAAAAAAAAAATAACAGAAATGTTTGAAAAGGCAAAAACAAAATAACATGAAGCTCTTGTGTTGCTGCTTTGTCATTCATTTAACGTCCTCTCTGTATTATTCTGATAAAGCTATTCACATTATAGAAATAGAAATTCGATTAATGTCTTTCCCAAAATTTTAGAGTTATCAAAACTGATATTGGTATGAAGAATTGAATATTTCTGTTTCAGCAGCCCGGGGTGCTGCTAATGTTTTAAGACAATATTGGGTCAGATTACAGCACACTGAATTGCCTTCGGTGCTTCTTCCAAATGTTGTTCATTTAATGTTTGTTCATTTAATTCAGATCTTTTTTAGTGTGCATCGTAATGAACTGAGACAGTGTTTGTTCCACTTTTTCAGATGGAAATTTTCCCTTAAGGAGAATATAATTTCTCCAACTCTTGCAGTCAAAAGCAATAACACTTAAGTCATCCCAAAGCAAAGCTGAGTTTTAAAGCCACAAGGAGAAGCGTACAGCTGCGATGGATGATAGGGACATTAGTACAGGATCCTACCTGACATTATCATGGCGCTGAATGTAGATTTTGTGAAAGATCCTTTCAGGTGGCTTCAGGAAATCCTCTTTCATCTCCATAGCTACGTTCCTGGGCAACAGACTCATTAGTAGGCGCTCCTAAGTGCACAAGTGTGTGTGTGTATGAGTGTGAAAAAAGAAGAGGGGTGGGGGGGGTGTAAAGCATAATTCAGTGAAATGCAGCAAAGTTATCAGAGGACATACTGTCAGTGCCAATTTGTGATGTCCTGGATATATAGGCATTATTTTACCCAAGGTTCAAGAGTGGGTCGATGCCCGTACCTGTTTCTCATTCTCATCCTCCATACGGAGTCTCTCTTCAATGCAGTTGCGAGCTTGAAGAAAGGCCTTCCTCTGGGCTCTCTCTGTCAGGATGCGCACAAACAGTCCTGACAGGTTGACACTAGTGAACAGCACTGTGTTTGCAACCAACTGGAGATAAGAAACGAAGCAGACAATGAGACAGTGCTAATTCTTTGGTGTAGTCTTTTCAAGACGTAAACAGTAAATTATTCACAAAAGCTATGAAAATAAAATCTACCAATAAATTATTTTATTATGTGTATTTTGAAAAATGTGTTTCTGTGTAAAAGTTGACAAGTGTACTAAATAGGTCCACTTCCTTGCAGAAAATGAACATCCCGAATCTGTCACCGGGTTTATATGATACTACTCTGTGTGTGCTAATGCATGCCTGTGCATGGTATAATAGACTCTACTGTATTGTGCGCATATATTAATTGATGTACATATTGATTAACAAAACCATATAGTCAGCATTGGCTTTTAACACTGTCCTTGCAAATATTCACAGTAATTTTATGCTTATTCCACATAAATAATGTAACCTATGTTAGCCTACATAATTTATTTACCTTATTAACTTAAGGTCTTTGATTACGTTCTCTTTTATTGCAGATAGTTAAGTTAGAAGTGGATATTGTAAATGTTTCCTCACAAAATTCTGTATTTGTGACAGTTAATCATTTGCGATTCTGTGCTCTGATCATCCATCACAACAGATGCAGAAGCAGCATGTCTGATTTTAACCTTGTGCAGGACACAACTTTATTATACTTGACAGAAGCTGGCTGTCGCTGACTTTGTATACAGAACAAATAGATTCCTCTGAAGTGTTTGTAAGCAATAACAATTATATGTTTGTTGAAAACAGTAAATTACTTACCAATATATTTATATATCTATATTCATTTTCTGAAGTCAATTTTAATACATTTCATTAGCTCAAGAAATGGAAAATATAAATAGATTCTCTAAAGCATTATAAATTCACCGTCAAAGCTTCAAAGACAGAAACACCTTTACTGAAGTTTGATAAACCCTCACCAGCACAGGTGAACTTTTCTACTACAGAAATTAATAATGGATTGGATTGAAAGCATTGTTTTTGGAAGCAGGAATCTGACTTTCTATGGGATGAATTTTAAAATGCTCAAATAATGCTCAAGTTACTTTCCAGGTTGATATTTATACATATGGACACAAATTTATTTGTGTAAAGCACTCACTTTTGTGCGTATCTGTTGAAATGAAACTGTCTATAAATTACCTTAATACAGGCTTACACACCCTTGTAGCCATCTTCCATGTTTATGGCAAATCTTGCAAATTCAGGCTGTGATAAAATTATTATTACTATGGTACATTTTCTAGAAAGATAGTAAAAATGATACAGTAACACACATTAGTAGCAAGGTATTGCACAGTGACAAGCAGAGATGTGCAATAAAAAAAAAAAAAACCATCCTAATGGTATCAAGAAAGTTCCACAGAGAAACTGATGGTTTGCTAACTTTGCCAACATGCTTGTACATTTAATGCCATTTATCATTTTATTACATAGCTATTACCAGCATGTTACCTCAACAAAATTGGGTACTACAGAAAACATTTCAAAGGCATTCTGTAAAGCAGGACATGAATAATTCCAGCTGAAGAGCAAAGATTCAGTTAAGCCTTGTTTCTCAAGTCGAAATTTGGTTGAAGATATTTCATACAGGCCGAACTGTGAAAGCAGACAATACTGTTGTCTGAGTGCCTGGAACCTGGGTGGGTGGTTGGTCTATGCCTGGGATGTGCGGGGTCATGCCACACAGCTCATCTCTAAGCTTAATGGATTAGCTATCTCTGGTAGTACAGCTAACAGTGTCCTTCACATGGCTATACAGGTAACTCATAGCCTACATACAGGAAAACAATCTCCTGGGCAACTGCTCTGTCATCATGCAGGGTGTGATAGAGTGATCACATTCCATATTTTACTTCCAACAACTGTACAATCTTCATATCATATATTGAGAGTTGGCATTAATATTCCATTTTGACTGCAGAGTTTGATTGATGTGACATAATATTTTTCACGCACACCATGATGACAGTCATAAATGTGGAATTTGTTTGTGCGCATGTGTGTGTGTGTAGGTGTGTTGGGGGATATGTGACAGAAACTGTGTGACGATATTAAGGTACAGAGGGGTGTATCATTATTTTTCAGTTCTAAATTTACCTGCATGGCTTTTTGTCTTCTTTTCCATGTGTAATTTAAAGTGGTTTGTGTGTATGTGTGCGTGTGCACACGCGTGTCTCTCAAATTTACCCTGCTTTTGGTGCCAGCAGTTGTTTGTTGTTTTCCAACCACGTTTTTAAAAATATATTTATTTTTATTCTGACCTACAGTCACTCAGAGCCTCCGTTATGGCCAAGCTCACTATCAATATGCAAATCCATGTTATACCTGTTTGGAGGGAAGTTGCTGTTGACACAATACTAACGGGAATCAACTTTTTGATGCCAGAATCTTCTTTGTTGCTATTTATAAAGTTTTACTTGATCCAAATGGGTGAGTTGACACTCTTTTGGAGCAACCAAAGCTGATAGCGACTTAAATACAGATGTTTTTAAGGTCCTTTTGTCAGATTTGATCAGCATAAAGTCTCACAACTGGGAGCTGTCCTGGGTGCTGAACTGTTGTCCATTTAGTAATTTCATAAATGAAGTTATAGCCTACAAAATATCACTGCATTTGAATGATATTATTCGAATGTTGGTTATGACAGACACACTAGTAATAAAACAGAGACACCTTAATCAGTGATTAGCATACTCACCGTCCTCCAGAGTTTCTGTGTTTTTACTGTGACAGAAGTGGCAGTCACAATTAAATGTGAAATGGACACCATTATTCCAAACACGACAGCCAAGACCGTCCTCACAGGTAGGAGCGCGTAGGCGACAAATGTGACCAGGATGAGCTGCCACACACCCTGCTCCGGGGACGTGGGGGGCTCCATCCCCATCGCACCCAGTGAGAAGGGGCAGCAGAGAAAGGCGAAAGTGAAGCCAAAGAGCAGCGTCAGGTTGACAATCTGTTGGAGCTGAGTCACTTGCAGGTACTTGACATTAGTTACGATGAAAAGCGACACGAAGATGATACAGTGGACCGGGTGGGACCCCTTGGAGATGGTGAGGCTGGGGCCGGTCAACAACTCCACTACGGCCAGTGTCGAGGACATGAAGATGAGAATCGCCAGGGCTTTGAGAGTAGACGTCTGCTCCAGTTTTAGGTTGTAGTTCTGGAAGAGGGACTCGAGTTCTTTGCAGTCGAACTCGTCCTCACACACGATGGTGGTCAAAGGGACACCCGGTGGACAGTGACTTCTCTTCCGCCTGGTTTTGACTTTCTGAAACGGTATTTCCTCCATGTTAGTGCCATTCATAAACTGAATACCTGCACACAGCTTAGCTCAAGCGGAACACCGGTTCCCACGCCGACACAGACCGGAGCCAACGGCGAAAGACGCGCTCAGCAGGATGAAGACAGAGCGTCCCAGATAGCAGGGGCTGGCCGGTGGCCACAGACGCGCTCCACACTATCCACAGGTTGGACTGTGTTGTCCGACAACATCTGATAGCAGACAGATCTTCATTCCCTGTCTCTCAAAGGACAATTAAATGAATTTCCCTTTCAAAAAATGTTAGCATTCGTTTGAGCGCCACATGAGGAGCAGTGCACACGACGTGTAGTTCTGATGGAAACAGCTTTTTGCGGGGCTCAGATAGGATCACGCCTGCGCATTATGAGGTGAAGATAAGACACGTCTGAGCTACTCAACACATACAGTCAAGACCAACTGACTAGTGCAGTTATAGAGCATACCTCGCCAGTCACACAGCAGTGCATCATCATCCATAATGGAAGTGTCTTTTTTTTTTTTCTTTTTCCACCTGCACACGACATGTTTCCATCATTACAGCCCCTGCAATCAAATCTTTGCAGCAACCACTTACTCTCTTCCTCCTTCTGCCTCCTTCACTGTCTCTTGTGCATAAACACACAAGAGGCACTGCATTTGTTTGGAACAAGCATGATTGCATGTGATTCACGTAAGACTTGTGTTGCCACCAGCACAATTTTGCCATTCAGGGAATGGTGTGTCGTTCATTACCAGGGAAGGATTAGTCATCCATCACTCACTGCCATTGCCATGACCCATAAGGGCCTGAAAAGGTGTAGAAAAAGCGACAGATGGACGGCCAATTCCAAAGCCCAGTATTACAGCATGCAACAAGAACTCTCACATGCCTTCTGTCCCGTCCCCCCCCCCCCCCCCCCCCCCCCCCCCGCCCAACAGCTCTCACTCTGTGTCTCTTTGGCTCAGCTGTAAGTGTTCTAGCTTTCACTGATCCAACACAACTATGGAATGATTTTATGGAGAGTGGCAGGTAAACAAAGAGAGTGAAATGGATGGGAGTGAAAATAGAAACAGAGAGGTGTTGGCCAGTCAACCAGATTCTGAGACAAGTCCTCTAAAAGACGTGTTTCACTGAGAAACATCAAGGCAAGTTATATGTGACAAAAAGAGACAATTGAAAAAGTTGTCGTCTGTGCTAACGGGTGAAAAATCAAAGTGATAGATTTTGTAGGGTGGTTGGATATAAACGTTGGAATTTATCAACACTGACTGCAGCTTCTCAAATATTATGTAGCAATATTGAACTAAATTGAAAAAAGAAGATGTTTCTGTTGTTTTGGACAGAAAAAAACAGGATTTTGACGTTTTTGTTGAGTTGTTTTATTTTAACCCTTTATCAGGCAAGTGACTATTTTTGATCATTTCGTTTTCTTTCAATTTCAGCATAAAACTTTCTTTTTTATTTTAACAACAGAATGGAGGTCTTGGTACATACGGCTTCTAATTGTATATAACTGTGATGGAGTGGTGCCCCATCCAGGGTTTACTCTGCCTCTCACCTGATGATTACTGGGGTAGGCTCCAGCATCTGCTAATCTTAAATGATCTAAAGGTATAGAAAATAAATGAATGAATGATGTTTAGAGAGTATTATGATCCGTGTATGCAAAAGTATGCATAAAATGCCATATTAGACAAAACACAATAACTTCATAAACAAGGAAAATTTCTAACATAGTATATAACAATAAAAGAAAGTGCCCCCCCCACGTACACACACGCGCGCACACACGCACACACACACACAGACGCACACACCACCACCACCATGAAGGAATAAAATGACAAAACGTAACAATAGCAGAGACACAGTTCAATTCCACACACCACACTACAAACTGCTATGTAATCCGTTTTGTTGTGTTTTCTGAAATACTTTGTTTTCCATAATTTCTTAGTTTTTCTCTTTTGTTGTGTTTGTGTGAGCAATTTGCATGTGCTGATTTTCATATTGCTGTGTTTATTTGTATTACATTTTGTCTCTTTGTTGCGTTTTTGTTTTTTTGTTTTGTAATTAATTACTGTTGTTTATTGGCGTATGTAAGAGTTTTTTTTTGTTTGTTTTTTTTTTTTTTGTTCATCCGTTTGTCCATGTGCATCATTCACCATGAAGGTTAACATTCTCCAATATTTAGGTAAAGTAACATATAAAATGCAATTTCTAAATACAAATGCAGATGAAACTTTCCTGCTATAGCACAAAATGACTCACTATAATATTCATCTGTGTTGTGTCTACAATTTCACCTTTCCTTCTTGTGCGCAACTGCCATGTCTGTGTTATCTATTCCTGTTCCTGTGAGAGAGAGATGTGGGACACAGGATGTAGGACACGTTGCTTTCAGACTGATAATCCGTGCAATCTACAAGGCTTTTTACTCATGTCACTTTCACTGGACTTTATTAGCTGACACATAAACATGACATTCATTTATTGCATGTTGCCTCTCAGCGGCTGCCTTTTACCAAGGCAATATGCAAATGGAATGACACTCATTGCAAATGGAATGACATGTCATTTGTTGTATGTCGACTGTCTTTTATCCTGGCACTGACTTTCTCTCATTTCTTTGATCAATATTTCAATAATTCTCATGTAGCACCTTCTGAATTAATCCTGATGCTGAGGACTACTCTTTTTCAATTTCATGTGACATCTTACATTCCTTTCATTCAGATAAGCTTTGCATGAAAACAGAATACTAATTAAAAACATATAAAAACAATCAATAGTTTTGATTTTTTTTTCTTTCTTTAAATTATAGTGAATACATGCCGTGTTTCAGAGAGACCTTTTAACCTGTTTTTGGCCAGGTATGGAACATGTTATTCCTTCTGATTTTAATAGCATCAGGTGTAAGTGGACAATCACACTCTGTCAGTCTTCATCTTCTGAGAACAAAGAACAAAGGGAGGTCTTGTGGGAGTTTACACCACAAAGCTGTGCTGCAAGGGCATCGGACAAGGAGACAGAATGAGCCAGCTTCCTGCTGCATGCTCCTCTTCTAAAACTCATCCTCCCTTCTTCTGTTTATCTTTTATCTTGTTGTCTCCAACTATTTCATCACATAAAAAAACACAAAATAGTTAAGTGTTTGAAATGATGTGAAAAAGACGATGATGTGCCTGAGATTGTTACAGCGCAAAATTGTTTATAACAACGTGATGACTCAACAGCTTTAGCTCTGAGGGGAAATTATATTTTTGTGACATGTCAACTGTATAGCTTTTATTTAAGCTCATCAATAGAATAAATGTACAAAATGCATAGTCTGAACAGAGACTTTCAGCGGCTCCAGTAAAGAAGAGTGAGGAATGACATCTTTTCCTACTGTGTATCAGTGTTTTACAGAGGCTGAAAACAGAAAGCTTTGAACACTATTTTGTCCAAGGAGGGAACAAGAAGATGAAAACCAGATGTTTAACAGGAAAAAGGGGAAACAAAAATAATGATGAGATACTATTGTCTACATTTATACTATCAAGTGATCACATGTAATGATAGTCAGGCAAACTAGCCCATCCTACCAGTGAGCAGATGCATTTGAAACATGGGTGGTCTTATGATTACAGTCACATTGGCTTCACACCAACAAATACAACAGCCAAGAAAGACCCTGGCTAATCTGGTAATGAAAGATGTGAATTAGCTCACGTCAGCCTTAATTAAAATGTGTTAGGACAAAAGAAAGAAAAAGGAAGCAGGTTTTCTCACAATTTTCCGCCAGGTGTGTTGACCACCTAGAAATCACAACATCTTGGAGGGTAAGGAAAATCATTCAAAGAATGGAGCACCCAGTATGACATATTTTATTTTAGTTAACTCAGAGACACAGGTAAAGTAAATAATAAATCTGTCTCTTCTGTTATTAATGAAACAAAAAAAATGAAGCAAAAATAAATAAATAAAATGAAATATAGGCTCAAAGTTTCACATAAATCAAAAAGAAATTACTCCATATCCAGCCTTGAGCTCAAAACCTGCAGAACTCCATTTTTCAAGGTTGAAAATATGACACAGTTATAATCAACAAATCAAAACTGACTGGATAGAGGGGGGCTGACTCCACTAGTCTATACCACCTTCTGCACAAAATTTGTGTCCTCCACAGTCACAGTTGCCTGTTGCAACATTTACTAACAACAAGATGATAAGTTTTTATTGGTTGAAAAAACAAAAGCCAGTTTGTGATTTAAACTGTCTGGCCTCCACTTTCTCCATTTAAATACAGTTTGAGATAATCTCTGCAGGCTCTGTATGAAGTAGACTTAAATACTTTAATCATTTTAAATATCACCAATATTTGGTGTCAAAGTTTCTCATCTGGCATCATGCAACTCCATTAAGAGGCTGAGTAAAAACGAATGCAGTACCTTCTTGATATGATCATGTTTTCTCACTTGGCAGCTTGCTGATTGCAACCTTTCATTTATCAACTGACACATCTGACAGACTCAGTCAGATTCATCCTCTAAATCCAACACCTGCTTTGCTAATAATCAGGTTTTGACTGTATAAGGACAGCTTTAATTAAATTGCAGCTTAAAAAAAAAGTAACACTGAAAATTCTCTTTGCTTTGTCCACCTGCCCAACTTTATGAGTAAATTTCTTTTTGTCATGCTGAGGCAGTGGTGTGGACCCAAATGCTGGACGGGAGCCAGGACTGCAGGATGCAGGATGCAGGATGAAGGATGCAGGATGCAGGATGAAGGATGAAGGATGAAGGATGAAGGATGAAGGATGAAGGATGAAGGATGAAGGATGAAGGATGAAGGATGAAGGATGAAGGATGAAGGATGAAGGATGACTTTTAATGTCCAAAATACTCAAACACCAACAAAAGCACAAGCAATGGACCGGCACTGGGAACAGAAACCAAGGTGTCTAAATACACATGAACCAAACGAGATACAGGTGAAGTGAATTAACTAAATGAGACCAGGTGAATCTAATGAACAGGAAAGCAAAACATGAAACCAGACGTTAAGGGATCTAAACAGGAAAAACTACAAAATAAAGCAGGAAACCAGGAACTAAAGAGAACTCGACACATCCCATCATGACACTTTTACATTCAACACACACATCTTGTGACTAGCTCTGATTGAGGCTTTGCTATTTTAAGGTACTGTCTGCCTGTATCTATCAGAGAAGATTAAAGTCGGAGGAGAACCTCTTAAAACACAAAACACATCAAAAGGAGACACAAAGCCTGAAACTTGTTTATGATGACAAGACATAACTATGCCTGTTTAACCTACGTTTCCATGAGTGAGCTTAAGATGGATCAATAGCCATCAGGTGCATACGATTCAAGTGCAACACCCCCTATTGTGAAATCCTCTTAAAGCTTCTGATAATTCAAGTAATCTGGGGGAGGCAGTGCGTATGTGTGTGAGCAAGGGTGTTTGCATTTAGTCCACGTGACTTTCTCTCCTCCCACAATAGTTGTGTTCCAAAGTATCACGTGCCCGGCTGAAATAGAGTGCTTAAAGTGTGCTGCACATGAGACAGGTGACAATGAATTACACAGAGTGAGGCTGACAGATACAAAGACTTGAATGAGTGAAATGAAAAATACTTAATTAATCCCCAAAGGGAAATTTAGTATTGTAGCAGATAATTAACTAAAGGGGGTCTTGTTGCGGAAGCTGATGGCTGCTGGCAGGAATGATCTTCTGTGTCTTTCAGTCTTACAGCGGACCTGAAGAAGCCTCTCACTGAACACACCTTGTTGTTTAAGTACCGATAGGATTAAAAATCGTACAGATAGGATGTGTACATACACATACATACAAAAATACAAAAGGTGGTGACAAATGTTTAAAAGAGAAGAGTTGTTTTCTGAAAAATGAACATCACCTTAGTTTCAAAATCTCTTTCACAAAAGCCAGACTGGTGGCTGCCAAAAAACAAAAATCAGCTTGAATCAAGATGATGGGAAAAAAAGTCCTGGAGGGACAACATGAAAAAGCTTTTATAAAGGCCTCTGACCTTTATGATACAAACTGCAGTTCCTTCATAATTCTATGTTATTAGATATCCATGTAAAAATCGGTCATGATCGCCACAGAATCCAATCTGTACTTCGAATACATACTGGAAACCACTTTAGAAAATGTAGAAATGAATATTTGGTAGATGACTGGATGAGATTTTTGCAAGTCTTGCCAGGAAATACTCAATTTAAATTATAATTGATCAGAAAACCTATATATATATATATATGTATAACAGAGGTCATGGGAGATGAAGACAGATGGAAACACTTGTGAACCCAATCCACAGAAGCCGATAGAGTAAGTACTGAACCGGTCAGCTCTAGAAAACAGCCCTAAACAGAGCATGCTGATTAGAGGCCTAACAGATTAGGACACTTGGAAAGTAATAATGCTGAATGGGAACTTGCTACTGAATTTCAAAGACACAACATTCAATCGGGAAGGCAGAGCATCTTTTTTTTTGTGCCTTATTTGTTGGTCTTGTAGGAGCCAAATACCTCTTTGTGCAAGGCAGAGCTAGCAATCAATAACCTGGAGAAAGTGGCTGCTAGCCTTGATCCTAATTAGAGCAGGGTTAGAGCAGATTAGCTTGCACCTGAGCCCCCATCTCAGCCTCTTTCCAACAACAGCTCCCTCAGTTAGGCCACGTAGAAGCGCCAACATCAGCATAATTCAGAGATGTAATATGTGTGGGAGTAAGACACCTCAGTGAATACTGTCCTCACATCATGTTCACTGTGTTTCTCTCTAAGGGAATATGAAGCTATCCTCACCAACAGAAGCAAAATTAAAGTAATGAAAATACACTTTTAATTTTTTTTTTTTTTAAATTTGGAAAGTGATTGACAGTACTCTTAGGCTGAGATAGCTATTATGGCAAAAGGGGAGTTAATTGGAAACATTTGTTAGTGCAGCCAGGTCTGTTAGCCACACAGAGTTCAGGGAAAGGTTAGGAAATGGAGACAGAGATGAGATTAGTATTCATTGTTAGTGCCGATGGTGTGTGTGTGTGTGTGTGTGAGTTTGCATGTGAGACAAACAGTCTAATTTCTAATGATGTGAATTGACACCTGCTATAATTAGAAAATACCTGAGCCTTCATAGGCTTCTGCTGTTCTGTGAGTCTCACCAAGATGCTGATTTAAAGGCCTGTAGTCTATTTTAAATATGTTATAATTAAGTTAATTTAAAATAACACATATTTAGTTAACTTTTGTTTTAATTATTTTTCCATTCCATTGAACTCTACTCTATTCCCTGTTTATTTTTTTTAATGTGCAAAGTCACAGTTTTCTAAGCATTCAAGCTGATGAGGCACACACACAAAGACACTCATACTGAAATTTAAATCAGATTTGTACTTTCCATATTTTATCATTTTTAAAATGTTTGTTCATAACACTTCCTGGAGCATAAAGAAGAGAGAAAAATTGATTTTCCAATTTAAGTAGACATGTAGATCCAGATGATCCCACACTGCTTCAGTAATGTTGAGGTCAGATCTCTGGGGAGAATTCATTACACCACAAGACCTGTGACACAGCTTTTTAGTGCATCTTTTGGCAAACCTCAGTTTTCCTCAAGTTGTTTTAAGGTTACACGGCACACAATGCTGAGATAGGTGAGATAGATGAAGCTTAGAAAACTACACCTTGAAAATCATTGGCGCAAATATGTTATCTAATGCCTGACTAACAGAGTTGTCTTTGATATTACAGTAGATGCCACTAAAGAAATGGAAATAAATAATTTCCTTTTACAACAGGCTGCTGATCACAAATATTAGCTAAATTGTCTGTGTGGTGATACACTAACTTATCTTTTCACCTTTTATCTTTGATATGTCAGTGTTTTGTGGCTTATCTTCATTTCCTGTCATTAACAAGACAGGTAAAAGGTCTAGGGTTTGTTTGCATATGCAAGATGTCACTTAAACATTCAACCTGACATCAGTGTCAGGGGGAAAAGTGTCCCGATAAATACATCCTGAGGAATTTTATGAGCATAAATACAGACATAAAAGTACTTACAATTTATAAGCAGATCAGTACAGATCATTTCATCTGGGTTCTTATGGAGAAGACCGCTATCAATAATTTGTTGGCAGAGTCATCTTTCTTTTATACAATCCTTAATGGCTTCTTTAATTTGTTGTTGTCTCTTTTTCACTTGCCATAGTTAGTAATATTACTCTTTTAAACATTAAATATGACAACATAAACTCTGGAATAGAAGAGTTGCTGCAATCCTAAAATAGCAGAATGAACCACGTTATGGCAAACAGATGTTGACATGCTGCGTGTAACGTTGGGGCTACTGTATGTATCTGTGTAAGGTTAACGCTCCTCACCAGCCTGACCTGCTTTAGTCTGACATTTCTGCATACAGAAAGAAAAATTACAACAGAATACATACAATATAAACATGAAATGACACACACATACAGCCTCTTCTCCTTCTGTGAGTATTTGTGTGTTAGGCTATCAAACACTACTTTTAGCTTTTTTAAGTACATCAAAGGCAATACAAATACACTTGCTATCTGCCAGGAGGCTTTAAAGTTTGTGAACCTTTCTTTTCTGTGTCTGTATTACAGTTAGAAAATGTTAACAATTTCACATTAGGCATTAAAAATAGATCGGCTTACCAGTGTTAGTTTGGCCTTCATTGGTATCATCTATTTCATCTCATTATTGAGTAAGGCCGTCCAAAAAAGCTTATCTATCTTATCAAGTCACAGTACAGGACAAATCTGCCAGTCATATTAACAATAAACTTTTCTAATGAGTTCTTTTTTGTTATTAACTTTGTTGTGTTGCTTGGTTTTATCTCTCTGGCTAAAATGTCACATACTGATGTTCCTCTTGTTGAAACATCCCATGCTAACACATTCTGAAATAGTCCAAGGTTATTGAGAAAAACTGTGGTCTTATAAAATTACTCAAAAGTATACTGCCAGTTAAAAGTTTGGACACACTTTACCATTAAATCCAACATAAAATGTGTGTCCAAACTTTTGACTGGAACTGTATATACCCATTTCAACATGTACGGGTGACTCAGATAAATTATCTCTATTGTATCCAACAAAGACCTACCACTAGGTGATTTTGATATCCCGGCCAACAACCAGACTGACTTAAGTACATCTGAGTTTCTTTTTCTTATCCAGATTTTGAACACTGTTGAGGACTTCTTCGGCCCTACTCACCAGTATGGTCAATCTACCAGGTAGAGTAACTTATTAACTAATTATTGTGCTCGTCTTGTAAACTGTCAAATTATGGATATGCCTGTTTCTCAACATGAAACAGTCCCTTGTGATCTACTCACAATGCTTACTTTTTGATTTGACCATTAATCTTCTCAATCTCTTATTCCAGAGACCACTGAAAAACTCTGTTGTACCTTTCAGGCCATCAAGCTGCTTGACTCTGTGGAGGAGCTCACAAATATTTTCTCTGTACATAACTCCAACAGATCAGTGCGGTTATCAAAGCAACCTTCTTTCCACCTAAGAGGGCTTGCCCAGGTGAAGCCGTATCTCCCTTTTAAAGATCTGGAGAGACTTATTCACGCTTTTGTCACCTCGGGTGATAAAAGCAATGTGGTGTATGTAGGCGTGGATTGGTCATCTCTTGACTGCTTTAAGTCCAAAATTCAGCAGTTCGTTTTTAAACTTATAAGTGTGAACACATAGCACCATTTTTGGCATTTCTGACTCCATGTCTGTTTTTAGACTGATTTTGATATTCTTCACCTTACTTTTAAAGTTTTAAATGGATTAGCACCACACATCAGATCTGGTTCATATTCACACTCCTTGTAGAGATTTGCTGTTAACCATTCAGTTGCTCTTAGAGCAGGGATCACCTATTCTGGTCCTCAAGCACCAGTGGTCCTGCATGTATTGAATGTTTCCCTATTGAAAGCCCTCTGATTCAAACAGCTTGCTGTCAGATTCTGCACAGGTTTCCGTTCATTGAATCAGATGTGTTGCTGCAGAAAAAACATCCACAGCCTACCTGCAGGACATTGGCCTCTGAAGACTGGAGTTGGTAGTCCATCTAAGATGTTCTAAGATCCGAACTGAAAGACAAAGGAAAGTGAGCTTTCCCAGTTACTGCAAAACCCTGTGGAAGAACCTACTCTTCCACATACAGAAGGTTTGTAGATATTTTTAAATCCCAACTCAAGACTCACCTCTGCTCCTCAGCGTTCAACTCGAGTGTGTCATCTACATGACAAATAGGTGTGGTAAATAAGTATGACACTTATTTAGTTTTATTCCTTTTTAATGTATTTTTTAAATTTTATTCTGTTTCCATAGTTCTGACTCCTGTGTTCATTTTCATTTTTATATATTTTTAACTTTTTGTTTTTAAGTTTATATTTTTTAAAGGTCTTCTGTCAGTGCTTGTTGTTTTAAAATTTATTATATAAATTAACTTAACTTGATATATTTTAATGATCGTGTGTACCTACAACTGGTGGTTGACTGTGTAGTTTAAAAGTATGTTCATACTTGATTTTGAAAAACTGTTAATAAAATTATTTTACGAGCACAATCCAGTACAATACTATTTATTTTATTTTTTCAATTCTATTATTTTCTATTAAATTCTGGTGCTGGGTCAGCTAGAGCTAAATGTTTCTAGTCTGTTGGTTAATAACAGCTTCAACTCTGGGATGTTGGTTGAGGGTTTTTTTCTTGCATGGACTGCTTACTTCAGGTCTTGTCATAGATTTCCTTCAAATTAAGGTCAAGATTTTGGCTTGGACATGCCAAAAAAAAAAAAAAAAATACTATTCTTCTTGAACAATTTTTTGGCAGAGCGGATACCTGTCTTACCGCATGACCCATTTTCTGCTGAGATCAAGTTCACGGACAGATGTCACAGTTTGCTTTGGAAATGGTGTTGTCATGCAGAATTCCTTTTTCCATCAGTCATTGCAAGCTCTCCTGGTCCACATGCAATGAAAAAGGCCCAAACCATGACTCTTTCACCACCAGATTTGCAAACTCCTCTCAGTTAAAATTAGGCCCCAGGAAAGAACAGAGAGACTCTTTTGCGACCTAGAAGTTAATTTTAGTTCATTTATTATTGTACAACTATTACACACCCTACCTTTGGAGTGAACTTTGGGAATAGTTATGTGAACTTTGTTCCAAATAAAAACATTTCCCAAGAAAAGGGTTTTATAGGGGGTCTGTCTAATTGTAGATTCTTTTAATTGATACACTTATTGTAGTTGTATTTTTTTTTCTTTATACAATAAATTATAATTTAAAAAATCAGTCTATCTTTTTCTGGGGACATTAGAGCTAAACTTCAAATTAAGATATAAAGTTAATTTTGGCAAATCTTTGTGCTCCCAATATTTAAATAGGATGACTTTTCATGTTCAATATTTATTTCACTTTCAAATTACCTACTAATCCTGGAGGTTTACTTAAGTCTGAGAACACACAGATGTTAAATAGTATCATTTTACCCAGTGTTAAAGAACATGTTTAAGAGTTTGTGTCACTTCCTAACTTTGTTTTGTGAAGTTTCTTCAGGACTTGAATGTCAATGTTTTATGTATGGAGCTACAAAAAAACTTTAGTATTCAGAAACTTTCAAGCAACATCATATCTGCTCATTCAGAAGCAGAGAATTTTTTGTAGACATGACACAAGTGATGAAAAGTCTATTAACCTGAGGGGCTTCAGGTCTGGAAGAAACTTTCTGGCTTTATCTCCCCCCTTCCTCCCTTCATGAATAAGCTGCAGAATGTGGATGTGAAACCGTTTGCTCTCTGGCTTTGCCCACATCAGCTCCAGAAAAGACTGCATCAGACAGCTGAGATTTCTCTTAAGTGCCTCTCCATGTACTGTGCTCTTGATGACAAATCCAACTTGGTCTTTCCTTTCCTTCAAGGTAGGCAGCAGTAATAGAAAGGCAAATGAAGATATCTTATCATAACAATCTTTGTGAAATATAATAACAGGAAATACTTTGTGACAGACATGGTCTCATTATGGATGCTATATGCTCAATAAAAAAGAACCATTGCTGGAATAAAACAGCTGCTTTCCCATTTGAGTCCAGCTGCAGCATTTGTGGTGCTGCAATGCTGTGTGGACTAAAAAATTTATAATGAGAGTGCTAAAAGTGGACAAGAAACAAACCACCCCGAAGAGACTCCCTCGAGACAGTAAAGATGGTACCTGTATGTTTGCATCATTCTTTTTCATACACATACAAAATAACTCCCTTGGGATAGCTCTATTATAACTGCCATCACATTTACAGAACACTGTCTGATGAAAATAACCTTCCATGGCTAATTTCAGCGACTCTAGCTCACCGTTTCTGTCAGTCCCACTGAATGACTTAACAATGTTAGTCAAGTCAGTCAATGAAGATAAATACTCTGGACATGTAGCCTCTAGCATGCACCATCCCAATTTTTCCAGTCGGAGAGGCTATGATCACATGCATGGAATAGTAAAGGTTATGTGATGATTGCTAGATGTCATTCATTCGTTCATTCATTTTCTGAACCGCTTTATCCAAATCAGGGTCGCAGGGAAGCTGGAGCCTATCCCAGCTGGCTTTGGGCGACAGGCAGGGTACACCCTGGACAGCTCGCCAGTCCATCGCAGGGCCTCACAGAGACAAACAACCACTCACACTCACTCCTAGGGGCAATTTAAAGTAACCAATTAACCTAACATGCATGTCTTTGGATAGTGGGAGGAAGCCGGAGTACCCAGAGAGATCCCACGCATACACAGGGAGAACATGCAAACTCCACACAGAAAGGCCACTGACCAAACTCCTCCCCAGCCAAGGATCAAACCAGTGATCTTGCTGTGAGGCCACAGTGCTAACCACTGCGCCACCGTGCAGTAATTGCTAGATGTCAATTTCTTCATTTTCTTTTTACTGGTCAAATCATATCAAATCAAACTTTAAAAAATTAAAAACAGTTTCACATTTAAACACACACACACGTTACCCACACACGCACACAACCCAACCCTTCCCCTGACCACTGATGCCAAAAAAACAACTAATAACTTCAGGATTCTGTCATCTGTATCTGGCTTGACACTGTTGTGAGGAAATGACATCTGGGGAGACAGTCCATGTCAGGAACTGACCCAGGAGTGACCAACAGGGACACAGCCACAGGTAGACACGCCCAGGCCAGGGTCCACACCACAGCCATATGGCTGCAGTGCAGAACATCTACCAACATTAACGGCAGGATGACCCCCGCCACAACGGCCCTGCCGGTCAAACAGGTGCAGCCCCCGACACGGAGGATCCCCATGAGGTAGAAGAAAACACTGGAGCTAAAAAAGGTTTAACAGATTAAATAAAGACACAAAAGATAAAATAACTAAATCAATAATTCTGTAAAACAATAATTTTACAATAAGATTAAACCTAAGTAATATAAATAACAAAATAAAAATGATGAAAAATACATAATAAAATTAGGTCAGACAATGATATATAAAAGATGACAAATTAATGGAAGATAAATAAAAACGTAAATAAATGTATTTATTTAAAAATAAACAGACAAATAAGAAAGGTTTGGTGACACATTTTGTTTTTCAAGTCCAGTTGCTGTAAAAGGTGCTGTGTACTGTTCACATCAGAGTGCAGAAAACAATTTTTCAAGTGCTTTACAAATAAATTTGGACTGGATTGGATTTCAATCAACAATGAAAGTGAGACAATTTTCCATTTCATTTGAAGAATTAACTTATTTTGAAGTTTATTGTACCAACTTGTCTGGCAGCTGGAACTGTAGGTCACAGATCACAGGCTTTTGCCACAAGATAAGTGGTTGCTGCAGATGGCATTGTCCCTTTTTTTTCTAGCGATATGTTGATGTGTGGCTGCCTATTCAATGTGAGCTGATATCTTTCATAAAATAGTAAAATGTCTAAATTACCACGTTCTGTTCCTTAACACATTGTGGTTAATGAGATTACCAAATTGGTTGATTGCATTTTACACAACACCCCATCTTTTTCTTTGAAATTAAGGTTTTATCTTTACATATTTGGGTGATTAAATGTTAACAACAGTGTTTCAAGTGAAAAGATCTTTAAAAAAGGAATACAATGTAGCTTGTGTTTCTGCTTATGTCATCATCCACTAAAAGAGCCATACATTATGGCTCTTTTAGTATTTGTAAAACTCAAGAGATCAGCTGTGTACAGTATCCACCTTCTGATTACTGCTTTCCACTTCAAACCGTTTCCATTTCAGCAGCATAATGATGAAGTCAGATATGTTTCCTCAGCTTGTTTTTGCCGTGACAGCCATGTGAGTTCACTGATGGCCTCTGGGTACATAAATCTGCCTTTCTTCACACTCATGCATATTAACAGAAGACTCTGAACTGAATGGATACTAGCTTGTGTTGTGACTCAGCGGGAGGAAAAAAAAAAAAACAATCTCAGATAGGAAGCTACATGCTGGCATCTACTGTTCACTCTGGGGACATGCAGGGCTTCATCTTCCAAAATGGATGAAGGAAGACATGAATGCTCAGTACATGTCCATTATCAGTTTTATTAATTGTTTTGAATAAATGCACAAACAGTAGTAATGGAATATATAATAAAGATATTGCAGGCAATGAAGCTAGTGACGACTATTTTCATTTTTGACAACTTCCAGCCTCAGACTAATACATATTCATTTTTTGAAGACAGTGGAAAGTATAAAAATGTATCAAATGCATCAATAATAATACATGACATGTAACCAGTCTGATCCCATATTCAGCATTAAACAGCATGAAAAGTATATTATGTTGATTTCCCATCTTAAGCAAACTAACATGACTATATCTCTGTAACATTGGTTGCTTTGCACTTGAGGTTAAAACAAGCTTTTGGTCAAAATTGTGTAAACTGCTTGGAAAGGCACAAGATTATGTCTCCTCATCTGTTCATTGGATAGAAAGAGGAAAGAGGAATACCATACATTGGCACAAAAAGTAACATGTTCTGTTCTACACTATCATTTAAAGCGCATAACTAAAAATGTTACAATCTCCTGCCGATGTTATCTGAATGAAAGACATTTTTCTATGCAAACTACTTGCATAGTGCAACCCACTTCCTTCATCATGCTTCACAACAAGTAAAAGTAAAACCTACTCAAATCTGATTCCAGTTAGTGAGCTCGACGTTCAAGTATTTGGAGATGCATCCCAAAAAGTGAAAGAATTGTACATATTCCCTCAACCAGGCATTAAGATTTAAACAGATTTTAAGACTGGAAAACTGTTATGAAACCTTGCAGCTTTAGATTGCATGAAACTGTATAAGAAAGAATAGACTGATGTCAAAAAGGTTTGCCTGGTGACTCTTAAAAACACTCTGACTCATGCTGAGCCAAAGCTTGAGGCAGTGTTGTTCCGCATGGACCCTGGAAATGGTACCTGTGCAACAGCAAATACACACACAGAAAAAAAAAGAAAACATTAAAAGGTGTAAATTTAGGTTAAAAGGTACCACACTGAAATGAAAACTATTTATAGGTGACTGCTGTTATGTGTGGAAACGGTTTTAGCATGCGGTTGCCTTCTTTTAATGCTAACGTTACTGCAAAAGTAAACAGGTGCTATAGTTTTACACTCCTTCATGTTGGTTGTTTGTAAACTTACGTAAAATGTTCAGTTTTCGGTGTTGTGCTTGTATTGAACTCTGCCACTGGAACGCCCCTGGATGCAATCCGGGGTCCAAACATGGCTGCTGGGTAGACAATAGAAGATGTGCCCACCTATAAGAAAAACAGGAAGCAGCAATGCCCAAAGTGTCAGCTTTAAATTGTTCTGTACAGTTAATATACTTCTGTTTGAAATCTTTACAAAATTCAGAAGAAATACAGCAAAAAAGTTAGACAGTAGGAATAGGTGCCCTGTTATCTAAAAAGATAGATAAATAAATAAACTCACCACAAGACAAAGATCACAGATTTCCATTTCTTTTTCCACCTTAGTCAGGATATGAGAGTCCATAGTCTCCCCAAAAAACACCACATTGGGCCTCAACAGACCGTGGCAGTCTCTCTCGTCACACCTTGATAAAGAAGCGAGAGTCCTTACAGTAAATATGTCAAACTTTTTTTTTTTTTTTTTTTTTTTTTTAATCCCAGAATAAATTGCCCATGATACTGAAAAGATATCTTCTTTTCCTTCCCAAACATATGGGGGCCCATGGAAGATTTCAGACGCTTTCCAGTTTTCCAAATTTATATTGTTTCAGACTCATAACATGGATAATGTTCTTTATAGATTTTATTGTCTTTATTTCATATTTATGAAAATGACTTGTGGGGAAATAGGAAAAGCACAAGATCTTTACATAATAAAAGCAGTTTATGCTTAAAACAAATCAAGCCTTTTGAAAAATATTCCAGTATCTCTTTCACTAAACTACACACTGAACTACACACAAATAAAACACACGTACGACAAACTCTCCGTAGCTCCTTAATTTACTGTCTCTTAACTGAAAGTAGTTAGGTAGTTGTAATAAATACTGATATTATTTAACATATTAAATATCTGGCTCCATGTTGCTATGAGGAAACAATATTTTCAATCCCACCTTGGCAGTTTATCCACAGGAATCAGTGCATCAGGAACATCTGGGCCAGGTGCACTGTACATGAAGGGAGAAAAGCACCAATACTGGGTAATACACTTCACTCACGAAGCGGTCAAACTGAAAGAAGTGTGAATGTTTATAAGTATTTTATATCCTCAAGATGTACCACCTACCCTTTGCCCTTTAAGGCAGCACATATGGGGCTTCGCTTGTTCACGGTCACCTGCCCACAACTCACACAGCGTGTTTCCAACAGACTGCCTGCAGTGGAGCAATAAAAAACAGCTGTTATTCAGCTACCCTGTTGGGTTCATATAAAACATTCATTAGAAGTTGTTCACAAGTAATGACTCTTGCTCTAAATCATTGGAGAAATTTTAGTTGAGGATTTAAATGTTAAACTTATTTTTGCCATTAATGTAAGAAAACAGAAGAACCAGTTCAAACAAACCCGAACTTTTTTGCAAACAATATTCGTTAATTAATGCTATTAAAATCAAGAGTAAAAAATGTGAATCTGTTGATAAATTACAGAATAATTCCTAAATGCATTTAGCGATTTTACCAAAAGAACTGCTTGTGTTAATGCAGGGCTACCCGAGGGCTGGATGATCACATGCCTTCACTATCAGTTTTCAGCCCTGCCTCATTCATACATGGATTTCTCCGGATTAGTCAAACCTTTTGACAATATATACTGTGGATGATGAAATGTTACATTTTTAAAAAAATCTAAATAATTAACTATTTCTCGAAACAGTCTTTCAAAATGTCAAGCCCCTCCCAATCTTCAGTCATGGAAAAATCTGCCTCTGATATGCTCTGCCTATATTACCTGGAGAATTTCCTTCATTAGATGTTCTAAACTTTATAAAACATAACTGGCAATAAATTCACAACTAAACACACTTTTTGCAAACATGGTTCGATTTTTTTTGTTCAGCAGATCTATGAATTAGATGTTTTAACAACACCACTATGCCCTTGTTTCCATTCATTCTGCATACAGAGAAGCTTTGAGATTAGTTCCATACAGGATCTCTAATCCCAGTGGAAACGGTCAAACAGAAAATTAAACTCACTCAAGCAAATTACACACAATCTATTTTTGTTTGGGTTTCAGCCTAAACATTAGGATTCAGTACAACATAAAGCTTCTTTTAATTAAAATATACAAAAATAATCAGGATAAATGTATGGTATGTTGTTTTTTATAGTTCAATTATCTCACCGTGAATCTTGAGTACATGTTTGGACCCAGCTTGTCGGTGAAAATCGTCTATGCACTGTGTGATGACCACCACAGAGCGCCCCTGCTTCTTCAGACGGGCTTCACACTCTGCTATTGCAAGATGGACAGCACTAGGTTTCTTGTTGAGCACAAGCTCTCTTCTGTAATGGTAGAACTCCCAGACTCGAGATGGATTGCGAGAGAAGGCTTCTGGAGTTGCTAGGTCCTGGGAATACATCCAAGAAAGGGGCAACATTTTGGACAAAGCCAGGCTTTACAATCCAAATTCGGAAAGGACTTTTTATGTCTGACTCAGAGGTAACCATAAAATCTTTTCTAAAGGCAAATCCACAAATAATAAGAAAAGATCATTTCTTGTTCTGAAAGTGTGTGAGTTGTACTTTTGTGAAATTACCTGAGACTGCCATTTTCTCCACCTCTCATGTTCTCCCCTGAAAGTCGGAACTCCGCACTCTGCGCTCACACCAGCCCCTGTGATGATTGCTATGTGCTTGGCTTTGGAAAAAGCTTTGCGGAATTCAGACATGTCTGAAAAAAGGGGAATTTCAAAGAAGAGTAGAAACAAAATAAATGAAAAAGTGACTTCAGATCAGGGACCATTCCAAAGTCGCTGCTTTTACTTCTACTTATCTAAAACCCACAGAAGGGGTCTTCTGATGGATATAATCTGTCAGTTAACACCACAATGGTATTGCAATGATATTTTTTAGATTTGTGTACTCCTTAACACTGATTTAAAAGAGGGGCATTCAGCAGATTTAGAGTAGTTATCTACAAAGACTCGGTCACTTAGTTTCTTATTAACTTATCAACTGGTTCCTACTATTCAAGTCAGTTCATCAAAAACTACGTGTTTGTTTATGCTTGATTAGTATGCAACATGTAATTAATTTCATACACATATCTTATATACGAAAAGACTATCTTATAATTGTAAAATCTTACTAAAACCATATGGTTTTAACTTTTGTTCCTTCCTTCTTGTTTCAAATCAAAGTTTATTTCTATAGCACTTTTCATCCAAAAGTGGCACCAAGTGCTTTAGATAATAAAAAGCAAAGCTAAAACAAGGTTAAAAAAAAAAACACACCTTCATAAACATAGAATTTAACCAAAGTCTAACACCTACACTCACTTTTCACACATATTCACATAGATAAAACATATAAAACACTTATCCACCCAATCTTAGGGATCCATCCACCCCAGGCCACTAATCATGACTACAGATGTCACCACCTCAAGACCCACCCAGTCCATGGCAGGCCGGGGCGCCCACCACTACACATTAGGAAAGTGGAGGACACTACCAACCCACCACGACAATGGGAATCTCTGCAACGCTGACTCCCTGAACCATTTGGACCCGGCATTGGTGTGTAGGATCCCAATGGGGAAAACATTGTATGGCATCCATCAGGAAGAACAACTGTTAGTGACTTGAGATTACTCTTTAATGAACAAGCAAAGCTGTTGTTTTACCTGAACTGAGTCTTCCTGTGTCAATCACTGGTCCTGTTGTTACATGTGAGGAGCACATGCGAAGCCCGAGTGAAATGGCAGCACGATTGTGTAGAAGCATTGTTGCTAAAAGAGCTGATACAACACACGGATTACAAAAAAAGAAGAGAGAGAAAAGAAACAGAAAAATCCAATGAAAAGTTTCAGTTTTTACTGTTTTCTACAGTTTTCTTAAAGGTTTAGTAGGGTTTTATTTACTGTACTGTAGTATGGATGGCTGAAATTATCTTAACTTTAAGTTTTCCAACTTTCCTTTGTGTGTAGGCTATTATTATGCATTTTAAATACTGTTTTATAGATTTGCATTTTTTAGTCATCTTAATTGTTGCTATAATCTGTTAAACTGAATACAATGTAAGGCTTTATAAATACATTCAAAGCAATAAGCTCTAACATAACAACTAGGTTTTACATGTAGTTTGATGTTGCAACAAAATTGAAACAGTCAGGGTTTCTTTGTACCGATAAGACCAGGAATGGGCACACAGTTAGTTTTACAAATAATAACTTTAAAGAAAAGAAAATATATATATATATATATTTAAGAATTAAAATTCGTTAAAACGCAGGCAAAGTCTTCTGTTTAACACAAGGATTACCCTTAATCTCTGGTTTGAAAGCTGGAGGGATTCAGCATTCTTGCACAATCTTTGCAGCCAGTCCTTCTATCGTTGTTTGTTGGTCTCTTTCTCTTGAGATAACTAACAAACTGTCTCCTACACAAATACCTTGCTTAAAAAAAAAGTTTTTATGCTTCCTGTAAATGTTTTCAAATCCAACACATGCTGCGAAAATGGTTTACGATGACACCGTGCTCTTAAATCGTGAACTACGTGACTTCTGCCAAGGATCAAATCTAGTCGTGCTTGCTGTCACATAAGCAGTAAATAAACCACAAAAACAAAATATGCAATTTTTTACATTGTGCATACTAAAAGAAGTAGAGTTAAGTGAATTTAATTTTGCGTTTTTGTGTGCATACCTCGCTGTGTGATGTTCTTTTTGTCCGAGTTTTAAACCACGCCGTGTGAGCTTGTTTACCTCAAAGCCTGTCATTGACAACGATGGCCGTAAATGAACAACACTGTCGTAAAGCTGGCGGCGCGAAAGAAGGCTACCGCCATCTAGTGGAAGATCTTTGTAACTGCCTTTCATTCAAAACGACTCATTCATTCTGCTCGCGAGAGTTGGACTGTAACCAAGTATCGTTGCTTGATTTTCCCAATTTTTACATTTCTTTTATGCATTCTATTCAATGTAATTCAAATGATATATATATATATATATATATATATATATATATATATATATATATATATATATATATATATATATATATATATATATATATATATATATATATATACATATATATATATTTTTTTTTTTGTTTTATATATATATATATATATATATATATATATATATATATATATATATATATATATATATACATACACACACACACACACACACACACACACACACACACACACACACACACACACACACACACACAAACACAATTTAAAATTAATTTCGTTTACATCCATGCAGCTTTACCACTTGTCTCAATAATATTTCCCATAAAATGTAGATTTCAAATTTATATTGTTTAATTACTAGGCTAATTACTAAGTACAAAGGGCGAGGCAGATGACTAGAGCATCAGAGCTACTTTCCAAGATGACACCTCTAAGCTCCATAAATACATTAGATAGATCCAATTGGTCAATGGCAGTGGGAACTGGAGGAAAAAAGGTTGGAATGACCATGAGAGGAAAAACTCCTGCATGGGATGTACCACTGACAAATAGCTGAAGTGGTCAATATGAAAAAAGTCCTACCAATGGCCAAAGAGGGTGTGAGTTTGACTGAAGAAGAGCACAGAGTTGCTAATCATGGCAGCACAGGTGCAAGCCTTGAGCACCAGAGCAGTTGAGGTCCAGGTCTACTACACAAGGTGGGATCATAGGTGCGTAGAGGCCCCTGAAACAATCAAGCATCTGACACCAGTAAGATACTGGCAAGAAAAGAATGCACAGAACACCATAATAAAGTAGTCGTCATTGTGTACGGAAATATTGGTGCAGAACATGGATTTGAGACCCCTAGGTGACAATGGAAAATACGTTCCAAAGTGATGGAGAATATGAGCGCTAAGATAGGACTTCCATATACAGAAGAAAAAAAGCTATTGGCCAACCAACTGGTATTGTGACCATGAATTAACAGCAGGGAAAAGCTGTTGTGATTGATCTAGTCATCTGCAATGATAGCAAACTAAGGAAAAATGAACACAAGAAACTGTAGAAATGCCAAGGCCTCAAGAAAGAGCTGGAGAAAACCTGGGAGGTGATGGCAACAGCTGTACCTGTAGTCCACAGAACACTGGAGGCTGCATCCCCCACTCTGTAAAAGAGCACAAACCTGAGAACAGCTAAGATGTGGATGGTACAATTTGCCATGAAACAGTGAGATAAATTGTGCTGTGCATTTCAGCTAATACCCACCCTCAGAGTTGAGTTTTGATTGTTCCTCAAATTAATACTTATTCAGATTTGAATATATAAATACATCATAGCACAATAGCACATATTTGTTCTCATTTCCCTTCTAATGCATATCTAATATGTGCTAGCTCTGGTGCAGGATCCATGCATCTATACATGCATGGACACATGCAAGCACAAACACTAACTCTGAAGTTCCAAAATGGTCATGGTACCAGTATTTTTGCATTATTTCTTATTCTGTTCTGTGTTATTATTCAGAAATTACTCATTTTAGTGTCGTGTCTTCTGACCATAGATTAGTTTTCCACTTTGCCTGAGGTCATTTTAAAAGAACTATGGTTCAAAGAACATGGTTGTGTGCCTGGATATCGCTTCAGACAAGGCTTCTTCTGTGTATGATCCATCTCTAACTTGCAAACTTCTCACAACTTTTGTCTGATATGTTGTTCCACAATTTTTAAAGTCAGAACCTCTGCCCATCTTCATATCTGAGATATTCTGCCTCTTTGAAACCTCTTTTATACCTGGTCTTGTTACTAACCTTTTGCCATTTCCTAGATGTAAAATGCCCCACTGGTTAATTATTTGTACCAGTTACTTGTCCAGCCTTTTCTCATCACTGTTCCAGCTCTTTGGAGATGTGATGCAATTTCAAACTGATCTTATATTTTGTATAAATTGGTATAAAAGCAGTTAAAGATATCACATGTTGTTTATGTTCTATTGGGGAAATGATTGAACGCCTTGTGAGCTTGATTGACTCATTTTAGATAGTAAGGTGGCCCAACACTCTTTGTTTGGAAAATGTGTCACAGTTGATCTTTCAAAAAATATAGACCACAACAATTATCTTGTATTGCATGCATTCAACACAAAAATATATAAAAACAGTACACCACAAAAGAAAAAAAGAAAAAAAAAAGAAAAGAAAAAGAAAAAAAATTCAATGTCACACAATAGTTTTGGTTCTAACTTATCTATACCTGGCGTCACCATGTTCATTATTATTTAATGGCATCTGCTTCACCGTTTGTGTATTATTTTACCCCAGTTTTTGTCTCTCCTGTACAGAAACTCCCCTATAATTACCTCAGTAGACTATCTACTAAATTTTTGGATTATTTAGTCCACTGTAGCCTAAAGCAAATGGATTTTTAATTCGTTCATTAGATCCCATCATTTTTCCGTTGTGTTAAAATTCTGCATTAGACTGATGAGTGACGGACGTGAGCAATAAGCAGATGCAAAATTTGACTTTTTCTTATTTCGTTTGGGGCAGTCTCTGCATATATTGTGTCTCTGTTTAAATTCCTTACACCGTATAACCATTCCACATCCCACCAACGCCTCTCTCTCCCCCCTCCCTTTGTATGTGTGTGTTTGTGAACCGTCTCCTCCCCTTCATCAATAGCTGCCTTCCAGCGTGTGAGTGGTCGTATGGTTCTGCTTCTGTCCCAGTCGGCCAGCAGGCAGTCATCACTGGACCCTGGGTTAAATTGATGGCGACCACTCCAGCCAGCAGCACAGACCGAAGACCGATAAGGAGACTCCGCTCCAAGAGCGATACCCCATACCTTGTTGAAGCCCGGCTCTCCTTCAACCTGCGGACAGGTAAGGACACATCTACCCATCCTGCTCTCAAATCTGATGATGTTTCTGTTCTCCGGATGGAAGGACTGGGTGCGATTATGCTAAAATATGCTGGTTTTACGTTTGTCATTGTGTACTTGTATGATAGTTTTATTGGGAGTTCGTTTAAAAAAATATATCAAGCTGTGTAGAAAGAGAATACAGAAGATAATGTGAATGTAACGATATGCAACTTTGTAGACTAACGCTTTGGGTTGCTGGTTCTTCTTAGAGTAGAATAATGTTTAAAAGTTAAAAAGTTAAACAAGATTTTACAGCTTGGCCACTGGTATGTGTGAATTTTGATTTCGTCAGATTTGGTAATTCAACACAGTTACATAATGTGAAGAAGCTCCAACCAACGTGATCTCGAGTAGCTCAAGCTTTGGCCGTGTTTGTGGAACACAGCATCGAAATGAACATCCGGTTTGTTACTGCTTTTTCTCACATTTTAATCACAGTATTTCAAACTGTGATAGATTACACGATGATGCTCTGGTTAACAGCTCCATCACCATGTGTGTTGCATCCCTAGTTACCATGGCAACTTGGCTGGCTGAGTCAACGAGATTCAGATCTCTTTCACTATGGTATAAATAAGACACACACCGCATCCAACAATCTGTTTTAGATTTTATGACAGCCCTGTCATTCTTCTGAACTCTTAATGAGCTTTGATATGTGTGCTTCATTTACAACATGCTTTTCTCTCATTAGTCTCACTCACCATGGGGATCAATGTGCACAAGTCTGATAATTAGAAATTAAATTATAAGTTGTGTGTTGCTTGTTGTCTTGGTTCTTTTGAAATACAAGATTCTAAATAACAATCTAAAGCTGCTACCATGATACACACATAGATAGATAGATAGATAGATAGATAGATAGATAGATAGATAGATAGATAGATAGATAGATAGATAGACAGATAGACAGATAGATAGATAGATAGATAGATGGATGATTGTAAGTGTGTGTCATAAAAGTCATTATCTTATAAAATGCCAGTGGTAGGAAGATGACTTGAGAATTTTAACAAAGCCGCATGTTTTCTCTTTGTAAAACCCTTTGTTAGTATTTGTAAACTTTAAAAAACACTCAGAGTGCAGACCTCCACCAAGCAGCTCATTCCCACCCACATTGTGATTTCCACCCTGTGTTCTAGTCCTACATTCATTTTATGTGTATAGACTAGTACAATCCTGGATAATGAATCCACAGTTTCTTGGCATTTGTTGCATGTTTAGATCTTTATTTGTTCTTTTCCAGTAATGAAAATTCCCAAGATCTGCTATATGTTCCTGTTCTGGATCACAGTATCCATAATTAAGCTGGAAACCAGATCTAACTTGATATCTTATAAAAGCTGTTGAAAACCTCAGTGTTTTTTGGTCAAGTGCCATGACCATTTACTGTGGAGTTATATGCATCTATTTAATGAAAAAGGGCCACACTTACAATGATAATGAATCCTTAAAAAAAAAAAAAGAGCCTGGATCCAGGTGGTGATCTGGATAACGGCTAACATAGTCAAATGTAAGTTAGATCAAGACCGATCCTCAGATATAAAAAAAAAATTGAAATCTGTCCTGTACATTTGCGTAAAGTTGTTAAATGACAGACAAAGAAATATAAAGACAGACAGATAAATAACTTATTAACACATTCTTGGCGGTGGTAAATAATAATTTTGTGGGAAAATGTCTCATTCAAGTTTTAATTAGACCCATATATTAAAAAATGAAATCAGGAGATGTGCAGGAAATGTAATAATATTTTTTTATTGTATTATTTAGTCTTAACAGAAGGAACACACAGACAGCTTATGTTATCTTGAGTCAAGTCTCTGGGCTTTTGTACAGCCTGTTATTGTGATGTTTCATCAGCGTCCAGGTGAGCCCAGTCACTAAACTGAAAATGTGATTTTGGATGAATGAATGAAAAGACAGTTCTAAAATGTTGCGCCAGTGCCTATGAGTCTTTGGAAACAAGCTTGTTGTGGATGACAGCAGACTGCCATTTGTCTCTATGCTCCCGTTCCCCCCTACTGTATAACAAGCTCCTACAAAGCACAAGTATGGTACGGGGGCGATTTGTACAACAGCTCAGTTGACTCATTTCCACCTGAAGAAGTGGAGCAGGATTTAGCTTGCTTATTGCCAAGGAAACCAAAAAAACCTTGTGGTTGTGTGCTTGGGTCCTTAATAATGATAAATGAACGGGTGCTGAGGATGCAAAACATGAACTAAGAAATAATCTGTGTATTTCATGACCACCCAATAGCTTTGCTTTCACTTTCTGATTTTTTTTCTTCTCCTTACAGTGCTTTTAAACTGGCCTAATATAAAAATGATGGCCCCCATAAAGTGTAGAAAACTGTGACAAGATCTCTTTTTTTCTGAAAGTTTTGATTGAATTAATGTTTTTAGGAATGGACTAGGTCTTCATAAAACCCAGAAAATTGACTTTTATTAGCCAACAAATTCAAGCTAAGACACTATCAGCCTGCATGTAATTACATATATTTGTTTAATAATGCAGAAGAACAATTTAATATACTCACATATGGATCTGTCATCCCTTTTCGGGCTAAGTCTTCATGTCAACTTTGATTTTTACTGCTGTAGCATACAAATGACACATACCCTGTGGGTTTTAATGGAATCAGAAGGCATGGATTTATTGCTCTGGCCTGTTTAGAGTTGGCACTAAACTAATTTGCTCTACAGTTAAATGGCTTTGCACACAGTCACAAAGACATAACAATATAACCATAATGGCATCATTTACTGCACAACTGTCAACAATTGTGTCATCTGCCAAAAAAAAATCTTGAACAGATAAAGGTAAAATGAGATGATTGTACCTATCTGACAAGTTTTTTTATGAAGCATTACCATATATCATTAGCATTGCAACGCACATTCATGAACACAGAAAAAACATCTGGAACTGACAGTGTTTGTGGAACAACAGCTTGCTAAGGATTTATGGACTTGTGATCAGTTTGGTGTGCATTTTGCTGAGCTCAGAATAACTGTCCATGAACATAAATTCCTTGTCAGTGTGGATGCGTCTCCTGCTGACACAGCATTTGTCTGGTTGGAGGAGACTGCTTACTTTTATTTGTCCATCACTCAGAAGCTTTACTCAGCAGCAGTCCTGTCTCATCTCTGTCTGCAGATTCATGCTTCACACAAGAAATCCAGCCCATTATCACAAACATGCCTCTCCAGAATACATTTGACATCTTTGCACTTCCCCACATCTTTGTTTAAACGCTTAAACAAACCTCTTCACTCTGTCCACCTCTTCTCCTTTGTTGTTGATATTCCTCATGAAACTAATGGATCTGCTATTGTGGGATGCAATAACCTGAGTGAATGCTGAATGATTACTGCAGTTATATCAGAATTTGGTAGCATTTAAATGGGGGATAGTGGATACTTGTGACTCATGTTTTCAAGTGGAAACATAATTTCTTTTTATGTTTGTTTTTATTTTGTCAAAATTGTGGCATCAGGGACTGAGGAAACTCTAAAATTCCATTAGGCTAGCAATTTTTCAGTTCCCTTGAAGTATTGCCCAAACTCAAGCACTCTTTTAAAATCTAATTTACTGGGACAATTCACAGAAGTCATAAAATTACAGTCAATCAAATATGATGGGAAACTAACTATTAGAGTTATTAACACGTTAATTAGATATTTACTGAGGTCATAAATCAAATCAAAACTCATTTTCATAGAGACATCAGGACAGATCACCCTGTTTGTAACCTGCTGGCCAGGTAATGTAACCAGTAACACATAAATCTGTGGTTAGTATGAGCGCATGAACAATGTGTAAGTGAAGAACAACATTAGACAAAATAGGAAAATCTAAGCACAGTACCAAATAACAAAACACAAGAACATAAGCAACATCTTATAATTCACAAAAATATATTAAATACAATGACATTGTAGACAATATACTCACAACTAAAACCAAGAAAATAAAATATGTAAAATTAGAAAAAGAAAAAAACAAAACTGTCAACTGTTAAGGTGGGGTAGTGATGAGGACCCAAATGCCAGTACAGTTGGCAGGCGGGATCAGAAACAAATGTTTAATGTAAACCACGACACAGGAAAACAGGCAGGACATGATGCAACACGATGGACTGGCAAAGAACAACGAAAGCCAAGAGGAATTAATGCAAAGAACAGTAACAAGATAAAGGTGGGATGACTAAACTTAATGAAACCAGGTTAACTAACAAACAGGAAGGAAAAATAACAGGAAACCAGAGCTGAAGATGACAAGAACTACAGACCCAACAACAGAACCACAAAATCACCACAGTCAACACCATTTTGAAAAAAACAGAAAAAAAAGTGTAACAGAAATGCAATCTTTTTAGGGAAATTCCGTGATTATGCTATATAAAAATTACAACACTATGAAAGCAGAGCACTAACACATAAAAGACAACATTTCAATTGATAATATTTTACCCAAAGAATCAACAGTACATACAACAGTATATGTTCATGATTTCTGTTTATTGTTGTTTTGAGATGTGTTTTATTATTCAACTGTGTTTTCTCCAGTGCTGATCTGTTCTCTGAGGCCACTGTAGTAATCCATTAACTAAAAGTATACAAGACTGGACTGTTTGATAAGTAATATTAATGACTGCACATTTATTGTAGGCCTATGTCATCTGGGCCAAACACCTGAATCTTGTGAGGGGAAGCCAATAGCTGGAGCTTCCTTCAATATGCTGGACCTGCATGCAAACACACAAAGCTGAAACCCAGACTTAGCTGCACTGCAGATGTAGCAGGACAATTAGCACAAGGCTTTGCTTGTCTATGTCCAACATGCATACTTTATTAAAATTTAAATGTGTCAATGGTATTATTATGTTAAACCTAAATATGCAAAGAGATGCAGTTTGAACATGTTACATTTCAGATTTTTATGTTAAGACTTGGCTTTATGTTACAGCTATATTTAGGCTAGAAAAACAACAGAAACAAAACTTCCCACCACTCCCTGTTCTCTCTCTGTTGCAATTCCAGTTTACAGCAAGCACCGCTGTCCAAAAGAGAACAATCAATACACGCCAGATGCATAGTAGGACAGGGCACATTTCTGCTGCAGAGCACCGTGTGCCAACTGACGATTCACAATATGTCCGAAAAACACTTTACACAGACACTGGGATATATTAAAGCTTCTCTGAAAGGTATGTGCACAGAAATGGTGTGTCATCTTTTCCAGTACAGCATTTGGAAATGGGAAATCTGGTCAGATTATCCAATTTCTGATATGCAAAAGGCTACTGAAGGTGGCTATGAGGACAAAAACAAGCAGGATTTGCAATCACCAGTTAAATCTGTCAGTAATTTTTCATTTTCTCAAAAGAAAAGGGACTTTCTGATTAAATTGCTGGACTGAAGCTGGTGCAGAGGCTAATGAATTTGTAATGTTATAGCTGTTTGGAGCTACACTACAGGCTATTAGCAAATGTGTTTAAGAAGTGTTAATTAGTAACATAAGATTTATGTCAGTTCTCAGTCTGTGTCAATTTATGTCTATTTGAAAGCCCACATCCTAATCTCCAAAACACATGCACATGTTAGACATTAGAAACACAGGAGAGACAAATAACACTGCATATAATTAGAAAAACAAACTAATATGTCAAGCATCCAGTTTCCTTTCCTTGGCTTCAAATGGGCCCTTTTTGTGCTGAAGCATCTTGGGTTTAAATAAAACATGAGAGGAGAAATCAGAGCATAAAATAGCAACAGTATATCCAAAACTCTTACTGTATGCATCTGCTGCATAAAATTTCAAATGACCATCAGTGCCACCTAGCCTTAACATCTGCCAACCTCTCCACCAAGATGGTTTTATAGAGGGAAAATAGGCAAGGGTTTTATTATGAGAGCCTGCTTGAAAGCTGCATTTCTCTCTTTCTCTCTGTCACACTTGGAAGTGCTAGAAAAGCTCCTGGCTGTGATTCGCTTTCAATGTGCCAGATGAGAAATAAATGCCTTTTTCAAAAGCCACCCAAGCTGAATTAAGCTGCATGATGATGTGCTTACGGGTCGTATTTATAGTAAATGTGGATTTACATTGAGCAGAGAGGGGTAAAGATTCCACCGCAGTATGTTAGGCAGCATGGCCAAGGAATTATTATAGTACAGAGAGCTCTGCCTGAATCACTCTTACTCTCAAGTGCTGCTTCTACAGAATTTAAAGCGACATGCAACTTATTCATCTGGGGAAATTTTTTTTAAATGCCTCAGGGGGATAGGTGGATTAAATGCCTGATATCTACAGTAAAGATAAAATTAATATTCTCTGCAAATACTGCCGAGCAGCGTAAGTTCTCAGCCATTAAGCAGAGATGATAAATGTTTAAAGACAGGCATTTGTTGCAAGTGTCACCAATGCAGTCCCCGTGGTGCAGCAGCTCTTTAGGACCTTTCTGCTGAGTAAGTGTCTTCAAGGAGTGAGACACCCCTCAACACTGCTGCAAGCCTGAGACTCAGTTCAATCAGCGCTGCATTGCACCACCCAGCGCTCCTTCAAAATTATGTGAAAACTTACAGCACATAATTGAAACCAGATTATTATTCACTTTTAAATAGCCTGATATCAGTAAAATTATTAATATTGCAGTTCCACATTTGATAGGCTGTGCCTGTGTGTTCTCCTGGTCGAAATTTATGAATGGAAACATTGTGTCTCACCTTCTTTTGAGTAATGCTCTTGAAATGAAAAAGAGGAATGTTGTGTTTTATTTACACCACAAAAGAATGCAGTAAATTATGCCTGCTCAGTTACATAAGCCTACGTGAAGATAATGCAGATGTAGATATACTATATTTAGTCCTTGGGGGAATTGCTTATTTGCAGTGCACCTTCTTAGATGAAAATAAAATAGATGAATTAAAAAAAACCAAAAACATACCTACTATTCAACAAAATGACTAATGGAAACAGAAAACTAAAATAGTGCATTATATGGGGAGTATTAACTTAATCTTGTACATAGTGTAGCTACAGTATAGACTAATTTGATGGCTGTTTTGTGTGTTACACCATCTTACGGTGGAGTTATTTTTTGGGGCGGTAGTCTGGTATCTGCTGCTGTCTGCAGACATTGATTAGTTAACCCTTAATTGAACCAAGCGGTTAAAAAAATGATGTATGGATGTATTAATCTATAGTGTGTATTCTCATTGACTGAGCAAGAAACAAGAAACTTGCTGCCAGAGGAAATAAAAGCTTCTTTGCAGACAGAGACAATGTGAACGCCTGAGAGGGATGGTGCAGTCAGCCAACAAGAATATATGAAAGCAGTTGCTGGCGATTGCTTTCATCCTGTGTAATTTTTTTTCTCTTTCAGATTTCATTGCTGTAAAGTGATGCAAATGCCTCTCAGTTTGTTCTTTTGTGACATCATAGCCTATTATATACACGCAGAGAACTAAAACATGCATTTTTTTTCTCAAACGAAGTGCATACAGTAATTATAGTGGTCAAAAATCTACTGTACTCCTACAAGAATTATTTTACTTTACATAATAATATTGTTACTTTACATAATAAACCGCAGTCCATAACCCTCAGTCACTTCCTCCACAACACTGTCTCTAAGTAATGGAAAGCTAAAGCTAAAATGACAATATAATTTTATGAACATTAGAGGATGATTGACAAATGTAACCAAAGAAATTACATAGACTAACCATTTTTGGTGGTGGTGGTGGGAGGTAGGGGGGTGGGTAAGAAAGACTGCGTGACTGAAAATGCCATTTTATGCTTTGGTATCCTTTGGTAGTTTGTAAGATGTAAAACAAATCAGATAACAGGTTTTGTGAATGGAATACAGTTCAACTCCAAACAAGCTGACGAAGTAAGTACTGGGTCACCGCTCATCTCTAGTGGAACTATGTCATGTCTTATTCGTCACAACTTGATATAAAACACTTGGCAGTTATGTGTTTAATTTTTAGTTGGCTTACACTTTTTAAAGGTTTCTTTCCCTCAAATAGATGAGAAAATCATGACCATCAACACTTCCATTTTATTTGTAAATCAGTTAATCGTTTGGTCATTAAAATGTCAAAAGCACAAGCATTTCATAGTTCACGTTTATTTTATCACTTGTCTCCCAGTTTCATTTCATTTGATTTGGATTCAACTAGATTGTGTGCCTGCCTTTTCCCACTGCAATTATACTAATTTGGGTTTCTTCAAGCCTTCAGAGAAACTGTGAATAGATTTGCATATTTTGTAAAAGACTGCTTGAAATAGAAATAGAAATCACGACATTAGCAAAATGTTTTTAATTTATTATATATATCTGTCTCTAAATCAGGGGTGTCGAAGGCTGGTATCTGGCAGGTTTTTGTTGTTTCTGTCGACTGACACAGCTGATTCAAATCAAATGGATCCAGCAGCTTCTTCTCAACCTACTATGAATTTTGGTCAGGCGTGTTGGAGCATGGTCACAACAAAAACCAGCAGGATATCGGTCCTCGAGGACTGAAGTTTGACGCCTGTGCTCTAAATGATAAAATGGCCATGTGTATAAATATATAAAGATTCTGTTGATGATGAAGCTTTTCAAGCATAACTTGTGCAGATTTAGTATACAGTCAAATCTTTTAACAGTAGAAGTTTACACACAGGCTTTTTTTCCCATGTGACCTAAGACAAGCTCTTTTTTGAAAATGTTTTGCATCTCAGACAAGTGAATAATGTGTTATTTAAGATTTTAATTTACAGTAATCTAAAAGCTTTGCTGAAAACGTCACACACAAACTTACTCAGTTTGACATGCTTGGATAGATATGGTGCCAACAAATAGGATCCCCCATTTGTAACAAGCCCCACCATCCTCACACTTACAATTGTGTGGATTTTCAGATGAGCTGGATTGAGCCTGTCCCACGTGTCACACAAGCACAGCTCTTTCCCTGTGTATTTATAGTGATGCCACTTAAAGTTTGGTTATTGATTCAATCTCTTTCTGCATACTGAGTAACCATCTGTGTGCTTTCACGTATGTGCTCTTATACAGTGTTTTGTACAGGACTGTTTTCTCCAGTAAAGCAACCGCAGTTTGGCTGATCTCTATGTATGCGCTGACAGAACCAGGTGAGCAAGGTATCTGAAGCTTTTCCCTCACAAGTGTGTGGTGCTGCACTTGCTCTGTGAACCTTTCTATGACAGTTCAGTCAACCAGGCTTGGCATAACATTTCTGGCAGTCAAGGCACAATCATTCTGTTGATGCTTGAGCAATTCAGACAACATCACACAGAGGACAGGAATATGACCCTTTCACCTTATGGGATTTGAAGTTGTGTTGAAGAAGAACTTTTGGGAACATTTTTTTTACATGTGGCGCATTTAATGCTGTTAGACTTAGTGAAATTTGTAGTTCTGCAGCTTCATGGTTCAAAACCTTTCTCATCGTGGCTCTCATTGACATTTCCAACAGACTGGAAATTGTAAACATTTCTTACGATGAGGTTTGAGCTTACCATGTTGTTTCCTATGAAGACTTCCTGTGGAACATTAGCTCAGATGAGACTGGAAACGTTTGTAATAAGTAAAATGTTGGCCACATTCCTGACATGTCTGGAGTGATTTTGAGGCCTGAAAATTGGCAAGTGTATCTGCTACAGTGTGCCCTTGATAACATCAAGTTTCTCTTCATTCTTGTTGCTTGTCTTACACAAAGAACTCTTGCATAGATATGAATTTTTTCTTAAAGATTTTGTGTTGAAACTGCATTTATCTTCTTGAGGAGTCTCACTCTCCTGAAACTCATCCAAATGTTTACAAGAAGAAGAAAAGAAAGGACTCTGCTCAGTGTAGCGGCACATGGGTCTTGTCAAGTCAGCAGAACAGGTAAATACTTCCCTTCAAGTATTGATTCCTGCAGTACAGCAAATGAAGGCTCAGTCAGGATCTGCTTCACAGGGGAGAGGCTCTTCTGTTGTGACAGCTGGGTTTGGTTGGGACTGATCAACTGAGTTTCTAAAACAGTGTGTCTGTTTCCATCTGTTGTTCATTACTGACCACGCGTGCACTTTGCTTTTCAAGCTCCTCTTGGTAGGACAAAACCTGCCCCGGACTATCACTAGACTGCTCAGAATTGATGTGATTAATCAAATTTGACTGTCAGTTGATGCCCCTGGTGTCTTTTTCATTTGCTTTGTGAGCCAAGAGCCTGACAACAAAAGACACTTAAACATTCTTGATTACCTCTTTTTGTGAGTTTATAAATGCTGAAACCCTTTTTTCTTCTATGGAGCAGCGGCTCTAATCTGAGCCCCTCACGATGACCGAGCTTCCCACCCTATCTCTAAGGTAGAGCCCGACTACCCTGCGGAGGAAACTCATTTCAGTTCTTTCAGTCCCTACCCACAATTCAAGACCATAGGTGAGGGAACATAGGGAGCATAGATCGACTGGTAAATTGAGAGCCTTCTAGCTCAGTGCCTTCTTCACCACAACAGACCAGTGCAGTGTCTGCATTACTGCAGAGTAAAATAAAAACAGTTTTTTTTCTTTCTTTGTTTTTTGTTTGTTTGCGTTTAAGATAAAGATCAAGGTGAGTAGATGATTTCCAGTCCTTCCAGCAAATTGCCTCTAGTTCTGTGACATTGCTGCCTTTGATGAAGTTCATTGCAGAAGTTTGGGATCATTATTCTGTTAAACAAGCCATTATTTTTCATCTTCAGCTGATTAAATGAAGATGTTTTCTTCCACTGCTTGTGTAACCCCTTAAAAGTAGCTTTTACCCAGTGGAGGAGTACTGACTGCAGAAGTGTTTGCAGAACAAGAACTGTATTTTGACCTCACCTAAACTTGACTCAAACAAAGAAGGTAACTACCCAAACAGGAAGATAACAATGAATACACTGGGTGTGGGTGAACGAGTATTTTGCTCAGTAATTTTCCTCTCAAAACTGGTCCTGCTTGTCCACATGTGATCCACCCTTTAAATACAATTCTGCCCCAGCAGTCTCACTCAGACTTTGCAAGAGACTGTGCGACTGCTCTCACTTGTACAAGTTGTAGTAAAACTGAGCAGAGATCTCTGCTCATCCACACTTTGTTCAATAATTTCCTCCACAGTAATTCTTGCATTTTTTTCCCCCACACAATTACATAAAAAAGTCAATGCAATGATCTTGCTTAAAATGGTGAAAAAAATGTCTCATCATAAACTTTATGCCTTTTGGGAATCTCTTCAGTCTGTAGTCATTACATTGTTTGCAGTAAGTTTGTAAATGTAAGCTTTTGTAGGTTTTAGACAAATCAAGGGTACAATGAGGCCTTTAGTTATCTGAAAGGATTATGCTGATGTTTTGAAGGGAGAAAGTTAAATAAATTAACAGTATATGCGCTTATTTGCTTCTGTCTGAGTTGACTTATAAACTTGCATGCTTCATATAAGTTATTGTGTTTCAAGGACCAAATTGTTTAAAGTTGGAAAAAAGGCCTTTTGTAGACTGACTGAAATGGAATTATCTCATTATGGCCTGATGGGCTGAGTTGTATTTTCACCCAAACATTGTTTGGAAGATATCCTGAAATAAAACAAAAACAAGCAACAAGGTAATAAACCCAATAAAGCACACATGCATGCACACACACACACACACACACACACACACACACACACACACACACACACACACACAGAAAAAAAGATTCTGTCCTGCATGAAACAAAAACCTAAACTAAAAGCACCTTTTCATAACTTAGGACTCTTGAGAAACCAACTTGCAAAAAACTAACTTTATAAAAGACAGTCTTCTGTTCTTGATCATCTGCAAGTGTTTGATAAAGCTTCATTAAGTTTGAAACTAAATACCTTTTCCTCCAATCCAGACATCTTCAAAAAGGAATGGGAAATACAAAAACACCCGCAAGGAGTGCTAATTTTACACATGACCTTGGAGATTTAAAAAGAGACTTTACCTCATTTTCCTGCTTTGTATTTAATTTTGTCAGATGACACTGAATGTTATGTGAGTATAGACTAAATAACTACGGTACAGTTCTAGCACCACCTGTAGGCTGACTAGCAGAATACATGACTCAACTGTTGACAAGGTTCTTCAAATAGAGTTCCACAGAGGAGGTCATGAGAAGCAAAACATATCACTAAAGGGTTTCATACTAGGGGGGGGGGGGGGGGACTTGAAGCTATTTAGACTGTCCTGGCTTGTCTCAGGCTTCATGAAGTCTGCCCTCTTTTACTCTTTAGGTATCAAAAGCTAACAAAATGAACACAATGTGTCAGTAGTTATATTTAATCTGAATGTTATTGCAGGATAAAATCTCCTATAATTTTGCATGATGTTTGTAAATGTGATAACAATTAAGATAACAGACTACATTGGCCTGAAAGATGTTGATGGTCTTTTATTTTTTAATGGCCATGTGGTTTTTTTATGCCTTTGCAAATTCAGGTTCAGAGTGAAATAATGGAGTATGACAGACTTTTTGTAGCATGCAGATGGATTTGCCTTCCATAAACACTAAATGATTAGCAAATATAACAGAAAACTCAAAATAGCACCCTGGGATGGACTGGCGAGGTGTCCACGGTATACCCTGCCTTTTGCCCAAAGACTGCTGGGATAGGCTCCAGCATCCCCGCGACCCTGAATTGGATTAACCGGTTAGGAAAATGAATGAATGACTTAACTCAAAATAGCAAAACAGACAACATATTCATAACAAATTGCAGAAAAATATAAATAACAATGTTTTTATCAAATAAAATCTGTTTTCAGACCTTTGAACACAGATGCATCACTTTATATGGTAGATAAAAGGCTTGTTGCAGGAATACAGAATTATGAGATGTTTTATCTGATAATAGCTTCATTTTCTCTGTGCAAGTGAGCACTGAAACTACTAAAATTGTGGCGATAAACTCCTCCAGCAGGATATAGTACTTCACTCCTTCTTTTGAGCTGCAGCTACAAGCTGCAGAGGAGACGAGAGGGAAGAAAATGTTCATAGAGCAAGGATCTGGAAAAAAAACAAAAAAAAACCAAACAAATGAAGGATGTTTTTGTTAACTTAAACAGATACAGCTGGCTAATAAAATTAGGAGGAATTCAACATTCAAATATTCACATTCAAATATTTCCCAGAAAGCTACATTATATAACACATTTTCTTCTGAAAATGAGCAAATGTCTATTTCATTCTTAGCAAGAAAGCAAGGTCAGGGTAAGTTAAAGTACAACTGATGAAATTTGCACAAAAGTCATGGCCTATGCTCATTTTTTTAACATTATTTGTATAGTACATTAAACACATCTAGACAATGTAACCTGCAATTGCACATCTTCAGTAAAATGACACATTACCTGCAAACATGCAAGAGCGCCTTAAGTATTTATGTTTAATATTTAAATGGTCTCAAAAGCTCAAATTCTCTGAGCCATAACCATCATATCGCTGTGTTTTATTTACAACGCAATTTATGATTTGTTACATAACTAGATGGTCACCAGAAGATGGCAGCATTGTAAAAGGATTTAGGGACAAGCCAGGGATTTTGCAACAATCTGGTGCCAGCTGGTACTTCTGCATCATTTAACTGTTTTGTATTTTCAGTTTCTTTTTGTTGGGATTTGTGTAGAAAATTCTGTGACAAATGTCCGATTCTCATGTAGTACTCATTATATCATTAAATCATTATCATTTTTATTTTTATCTATGAAACTATAAATAGTAATATAATATATTCAAATCTTTTTTTTTTTTCGTATTGCTTATTTACATTAGTAATTTTATTTAATTTTAAATTGCATAGAAATATACTGTAAAAATGATAGCTGGTGTATGAGGTCTGCAGAGACAGCCACACAAGGCACTTACTTAGCTGGTTTTAGTGGTTCAGTCAATATCAATAGTGATGAACAATGCTGAGATGGGATGTTACTGATACACATTAGCCATTTACAAAATAAATAAATGAATAAAATAAACAGCCATATTTGCATCCGAGTTCTTTTGCATTTGTTTCCTTTTTGGTCTGTTTCATTTCCTCCCAAAATGAACCCATCAGTGTTCCAAGTATTTGTCTGTTGCCTTTACATAATCTCATCACATTGCTGTGCTGCCTGTCAGGAAAACGGTGGAGCTTCATACTGAATGTGGAGCCAAGAAGTGCATAGAAGACTATAAGAAATCATCCTCGGATGAGAGCTGTTTCACAGAGAAGAAATAACGGCTCTTTTACCACCTAAATAATTGTCCCTTAGGTTGTTTTAAGAGAGTGTTTTACCATCTTAACAATATCAAGTCAGATGGCTAATAGTGCAGAAAGTGCAGAAAGACGCTGACAGATGGGAAGAGACACAGAGATAAGAGGGGAATTGGAACAGCACATTTGTTGTGACAGGCTGCTCATGTCGGACGTTGTAAGATCGCTTTGCTCAAAACCTGCATCAAAGCCTTGGAAACCAGTGTGAACCAGAATGCAAAACATGGGATAACTGGCACAGTAAACTCTGCCTCAAGCAAAGCACCACCAATTCCTACAATGGTTCCATTTCCCCCATTTAGTAGCTTTGAATATCAGACGGTTGTCAGAGGATCCATGCTTGCCATAGATGTACAAAACATAATTTTTTCTGGGGGTTTGTAGAAACAACACAGTGAGCCAGTATATCCATCAGATGTGAGTCAAAGACATTTGGCAAATTCTGTGTGTGAGCTTACTGTAAAGCTTGTCGTGTGTTGTGACAGTTTGTTGCAAGTATGAGTTGTTATAGAACAAACCCTGTGCTTTATGCTGAGTTGGTCAAAGTCAATATTTCCTACAAACATCATTTGGAAGTTAGTCTGTACATAAATGTCTATCTTGTAAAGAATGAGGTGTAATTTAATGTTTGTTCTCAGAGCAGTGGTTTAGATCTAACATTTGATGATTAGTCCTCTGTAAAGCTGCTCTATTGTGGAAAAATACTATCAAAGGCACTTAGAAAATTTAGTATAGATTTGCAAAAAAGAAAAAAAAAACTATTCCAATTCATTTCCAGATAAGTGCTGCTCCTAAAAAAGACAATAGGAAAGGGGAATTAAAAACATAAAAAAAAACAATGCCCTTAAACAATACGGACAGTCATGAGAGGCAGAGATAAAATACAGAATGTTCCTGCACACATGGTTTTTCTTTCTTTCATCTGCCATTTACTTTACATCGTGAAAATACTTTTAAATTTCTTCATTTTCTTCTCCGTTTTCCTTCAAACCCATGTCCTGAAGATCTCCTTCTCAGTTTGTACAAATTTGAGAACTTAGTTCCAATTTTTTCTACACAAGGCAGAGCTGCAAAATGCTCCAATTTAATAAAATCAGATTATTTTGCAGACTTGTACAGCAGTAACCGTACACTTGATATAGATACGAAGTTATTTTGCTGTAGCAGTTTTTAATGATGAAATTTTCAATCCATAACAAGGTACACACATTTATGTATGTATATCGTCGACCAGTGGACGATACCACACCTTTTCAAAGACTTCACAGATTGCCCCCTGCTTTGACTGACATTTTACTGTTTTAAAAAGCCTCCAGTTTGATTTTGAATTAAAATAAGTGTTATATTGCCTCACTGAGAGATATAGCAATAATGGTTTTAAGACTACTCGTTTTGCATTTATTTGGTTAGTTAGAGGTGCTTCAAAGAATGCATCACCTGTGGTGCAATAACCTATTAGCTTTTGGATGGTGTCCATTTTGTCAATTAAAATGTAATGAGTTTTTAAGGTCTCATCTGACTGCTACATTTTTCCCCATTTCAATTAAAGAGTCAGTTTCTTTTAAAACAAAATTCCACTCCTGATACTACTTCTAAAACTATTTGCAATAGTACAATTTGTACAACTATGTATACCTAATTTGGCCTTTGTACATTTATATGAAAACATTTTTCATCTTTGTTTTTAGAAAAAACCTAAGAAATAATAATTTAAATATAACTCTTTATTTTCTTTTTTCTAATACAGCACCAAGAACTCAATTTTACTAATTTTACAATAGACAGCATAAAAAAAGAAGATAATGAAAATGTAAAGGTTCTTGATAAGTAGTTGTAAACCAGTTTATAGTTTTTTTTATAGAAAGCAGGTTTTAGTGGTAATGGATTTTATTTCTAAAGACTTAGGTTTACAGATTTAAAAAAAAAAAAAAAAATCATTCTCCACAGCTGCCATCTTGTGGTAACATGTGATACGTCATTAGGACCTATTTAGGTGCGCATTAATTTATGAGGAGATATGAGTAAAGTATAAAAGCATAAAACATACAAAACACATGCCAAACCATGAAATCATGAAGAAGATAAAATGCACATCATACGAGAAACATCTCAGTAACTTGCAAGGTTATGAATAATCTGCATATATCTACATTGAAGGGTTTTTCACCATTTGGCTGAATTAAAATGAAGAGAAAGACATTGACACTGCACCAAAAAGTAGGCAACTGAGGGCAAGTACTGTACCGCACCGTGGTAGGATGTATTTGTGAGCCTCTGTACCTCATTTTAGAGGACTTGGATGTCAATGGAATAAGCTGCAGTTCATTGAAGGAACATCAAAGATATCCCTGTCCCAACAGTCTGCAATCATTCACTAGTCTGCAGGAAATTCAAGAAATTCCCAATGGGCCCTCATCATTTCCATGATTAACAGCTCATTAACCCGCCATTAATATGTGAAATTAACCCAGAAAATGCCCATAACTTTAGGTATAAACTGAGTAGCCATTTGAAATTTATGAAATATAGATAGGATATGTAATTCTTCTTTTTAACTAAGTTATATAACTATTTCTATAAGTAATACTTTTCCATGTATCATTGTTACAATTCAAACACATCTATTTTTGACTTATATTTGACTTTTACTTAGCTTCTTATTTTTCTCATATATTCAGTGAGAGTGGAGACAGTTGTCAATTATAAACTTTTATAATTGTAGGCAACTATGTAATTTGCTGACAAGTTTATTTTTTTCATATGTATTTATTGACCTATCTATCTATTTGATGTGTGTCTTATATTGAACACAAGCCCACAATCCTAAAAAAATTGTATGATGATGGTGAAGACATGGAACCAGAGGAACATACTCTATTCAGATATAGTCAGTGCGGCTCTTAGTAACTACCACGATGAATGATCTTAACACATTTGATGGGTCTCAGTGATTGTTCTAAGAGAATTCATTAAAGATTATAATAGATGATGTCTCATGTATCCCTGCTCCGAAGATGTTCTCTTATGCTCTCTTCTTGTTATTCTTCCACGGATTACATAAAACAGAACAACTAAACACCAAAGAGGCTTTAAGAAATGTCAAGAAAACAGAACAACATAGAGAACAAAGAATTTCACAAGACACAAAGGATTAAAAGCATTTTAGAAACAAACCACAAAACAGAAAAATGCTTTTCTGAAGGTGTTCTGCTGCTTTATTTTCTGTTGCTTTTTTGTGTTTTGGAAATAGTTTTATTTTTTTTCTTCCTGTTCTTGTCTTAGATTCATTCACACAGTCTATAAAGATGCGACATTATAAAAATAAAATGAAATTATATATTTTTTTTAAATGTAATGTAATCAAACTTCCCTCAATCTTCATCAATCCTCTTTTTTTTTTTTTTTTTTTTTTTTTAAAAAGATAATGAATGAAAGGTTGTGGTAGCGATGTTACAGTAAGGCCTACATAAATTGTTGTGAAGCTATGTAGAGATCCTGCAGACAGAGAAGCAACTTTTCTGGCCTATCAGAAGAGCGCAGATAGCAGCCAATCACAGGCACTCCCTGCTCAGCTCCACTAATCATGGATTAGCCACAACCTACTGCAGTCCATAGCTGTAGGACGGAGGTAGACACTGCCATTCACTACTCAGCCTCTTATTTATTATTAGCTGTCTTGGATCTTGTCGCAGCTGTCATTTCGTTGTTGTTGCTTCTTCTTTTTTTTCACTCTCTGAGCGGCTGCGACTTTTGCTTTGCGCATCCAAGCAGGCTGCGTATCTTTGGATCTCAGGTAAAGGTGTGGGAAAACAGCAGAGAGGAGCGATCGATAGAATCTGCTACTGTAGGTCAGGAAGGATTCAGCTGATGGCCCTTTTATTTTAAACCCACAAGCGTAGTAACACATCTTCCCCATGTTCAAGACGGTCAATTACCCGGCGGTGGATCCTGCGCCCACCATCATGCATGGTGCTTGGCTTACCACGGGGTGCCGAGAAAACACACCCGTGGCGGTGGAGAAACCCAAGAAAAAGGCGTTTAGCTTGGTCAAAATCATGTCTCTGAGCAACAAGAAGGGGCACGGCCAGCATCCACAGCACAACAACAACATGCCTTTTACGATCCATTGTCAGATCGGGAAAGAAATAAAGCACATTTGCAGCAACTGCAGCCGCGGGAACAACACACAAGACGGTGAGTAGGCTTGTGTGGTTTCGCCCATAGTAGCTTTGCAGCATGCCATCCAGGATATAATACTCCTCGTTATCAGGCGATGGCTATGCCTCTAGGCTTCATGTGTGCGTTTCATATCCAGATTATACGCAGGTCATGTCTACTTAAATGCCTCTCCTTGAGTGAGGATCAGTGCCTATGATAGTTAGTCGATGCCTTTCAGTGTTATAATTATACTGCAAGACACTGATTTACTGTTGTTGCTGGTTGTGGAAACAGTGTGACTGGATCAGAACTTCTCATAGTTGGGCTGGGATGTGGCATGCCCGCAAGAACTGCTCTTATTTCAGTGTTTTGTGTTTTTGTTTTTTGTTTTTTTTTTACCCCCTAGTCTTTCATTTTTACCTGTTTAGATGTCACTATTTTGCATAAAGCTATGCAGTCTGTTTTCCATTTCTAAATCAGTGTTCTTACATCATCACTCAGCCATCTTGGTAGCAAACAAGTGTTTTTAATTAAAAGCAGCCACATTGTATCACAGCAGAGGAGAATGTAGGTTATGTGCAACACGACGAAAAAGGGATAAAAACGCTGGTGTAAGACTCAAGTCAGGGGGATGATCACCTATCACGAAAATAGGACAGTTTAATCACTCTAAATGGGATTTTTTAAATTTCCTTTTGTACAGTTTAGTGACCACCTTTCTTCTCTGTCAGGACTTTGTCATCACATTCTGGTGCTTATGGGTTTTTTTCTGCTTAGACATGCTTCAGTAAACAAGATGAAGTAGAATATTATTCCCAGGACTTGTGGATCTCTTGGATAGAGAATATAGCGAATGCACATCTGAAAAGACACCAGGATTACTTTGATTTACTTTCAAAACCATATTTGCTTCCAAAGTGTAATACATATTGCAGTAATGGAGCCTTCAAAGATTTGTTTGATGTTCTGAGCCAATATGCTGGTTCTATGCGTTACTTTATTGAAGCACCTAGAAGTGTCTGCTGTCATGTTGATGTTCCAGCACTTATAGCTGGTTTCTGTCTTGTCTTTCGAACTCTAATAAAGCTATTTGAAGCTGATGGATTCAATTAACATAGACTAAGGTAAATTACAGACTGCTGTGGTTTTAGGAATGTCAAGGTGCCACAGCATTCATGTAACGGTCAGTGGAGCTGATGTCCTCCCTGCAATACTGTCACATTATTTATGCGACTATCTCATTTACATAGGGAGAAAGCTGCCTTGTAAAATGATAATGGTTGGCAAATATTATGAATGAGGTATTTGATGGTTGCATTTACTGACAGCATGTCATTGGGGACATTTACTCTTATGCTGACACTAACAGTGAAAAAGGAATGTTGTTTGAGAAGTCACATTTTACCTCTAGACTCTGGATTTTTAACATTTAATCTTTTCTGGGGGTTTAGATGACTTGTTTAGATTTTCTATCAAATGTTTTCTACTATTCTGTTAGCTTGTACTGTGTGTTCATACACACACACACACACACACACACACACATATATATATATATATATATATATATATATATATATATATATATATATATATATATATATATATATATATATATTTGAAAATGTTAAAGAATAACTGTAGTTTAGGTCGTGTTAAAAGATCTTATCAAGTAAATTTATATCTAAAGTTTTAGGTTTGATTGTTATGAAAATAAGTTTTATCGTCATATTTGCATGCCTGGGAGGATAGGCTTTTTGTTGCATGGGTGCAAGGACAGATCGACTTATTCTGTGATAGTTTTTCATTTTGACTAAACTGACCCAACCCCAATTTAAAGTGGGGTCATCTCCATGCAGTGTGGAAATTATTGGTCATCAGTGACCAGATCAGTGAGTGGATAAGATGCTGTCAAAGGTTTAAAACACTATTATGTCTCTGTATATATAAATTCTATCCTAATTTTCAAATCTTGTAAGATTGCAAAATTTACTTGTTTTTTTTTTTTGTTTTGTTTTGTTTTTTTTGCTTTTGAGAGTTAATGAAATTTAACAGTAAAGGGTTTGAAGAGCTTATGATTTTGTGATCGACCAGTGTGGTTTTTGAATGGTTAATGGTGGTAATTTAAAAGAACTGACTGGCTGATAAACAATCCCGGTATTTTGTTGTTGCTTTTGGTTTAAGTATCTCAGTAAAAACATCTTATATTACATGAGACACAAACCTGCTAAACATCAATATTGAACATGTAATTCTTTATCTGCATCTAAAGCTGCACAATATACTGTTTGGGCATCATTATCCCCATGTAAGTGTGTGCATAAGTCACATCGCAGGTCCTGTGATGTAGGAAGCAAATTAACTCTTGCTCATTCATCTATCTGTCCATCTGTGCAGATGTGGATAGGGGCCCGACCAGTTGTGTTTCTACGTCCTGTCCAGTTTTTGCACTACTTCTGTGCAGGCAGTTGTCAACGAAACATGATAGAATTGAACATTTACTCTGGTCCTAACACAATAAATGCAAGCAAACAATAAGAACAATGCTCAAATACAGACACAAACTGTACTTTAACATTCAGAAAAAGTCGTAAGATTAGTGCAGGTTCACTGTCACAGCAGCATAGCTTAGAGAGCTACTAAATCCACCTGTTTAAAATTCCTGAATATTATTTCAAATTGCAATATATAATGCAGGGTTAAATATCAGTTTTTCCTAATATCCTGCAGCCCTGTCTGCATAACATGCTTGTATAGAGATCTATATTAAACGTATTAATGAAATAAATATCCACACAACAGTTACAGAGCAACCACAGAGCTGCACGATAATCATGTTTCTGGACTCTGAGTTTTTCCTTTTTAATTGGCCTTGTGAAATGATTAGTGGATGATTTAGTACAAGATAGATGGAAAAATAATTGGATGCTTAATATCCTAAATGAAACAAGGTAATATGTTTGTCTTATTTAGATTTAATTTGAATAATTTTTTTCTGCTCTTTTCATCACGTGGATCGCTTTTATCATTATGCTGTTTGCCAGGTTTTGCGTTGGGAAAAAAACAGTTTGTAGTCTTTTTCATTTGTATCACTTTCTTCATGTAATAGTTTGTTTGGGACAAAATGTTTTACATTTTTGGCTTTTGATGTCAGACACTGCTTTAAAGTCAAAAGGCTGGGCTTTGTGAATATTTCATGAAGAGCTGAAAGATTCCCCTTTTTAATGAGGTGCTTATCAGTCTGTTTAGTGTGTTTTGGCAAGTCATGCCAATTGCTCGGTGTGGAGCTGCCTCTAACTGTTTATCCTCAGAGCATATTCTGCATAATGATATCTGACATGCAGGTTTGTTTATGCTCTTGGTTCAGCCTAATTCAGTTAATTCAGAATTTAGGAGAGCAATTGGCACAGATTATTGCTGCAGGGATCTTTGGAGGACAAAGTGTCTTCAGTTTTCACTCCTGGTTTCTTTGCATGATGGCTTTTTAGAATGTCATTCAACCTGGACCAGATCTTTAATTTTATTGATTTTTATTTTTCTTTTTTGTTGCCATACAGCTGAGGAGGTTGACAGACTGTCCGCCATGCGCTCCGAGTCCTTGGTCTCTGGTACCCACACTCCACCCATCCGTCAAAGAAGCAAGTTTGCTACTCTGGGTCGACTCCTCAAACCCTGGAAATGGAGGAAGAAGAAGAGTGAGAAATTTAAGCAGACCTCTGCAGGTAAATAATTTTCCCATTTTCACAATCTTGGTTTGAAAACAAAAAAACACACATAGTGTATATCCTTTATTAGAAGGGAAGCTTTTAGGTTTTTGACACCAGGCTGTGAGAAATGCAGTAAATTGATTGCACAGGTGTAACACATGAGTTTTTGAGGTCTCTTTAGAGTTCTTTTGATCTTGCATCCCAGTGTTGTTAGGGACGAGTGAAGGACATGGTCTCTTCAGATGTGGCTGTGTTTGTTCGTCGATCCCTGACACATCCTGAAGTCTACTGTCAGCCTGCTGGATAGGAGGAGGCAGTTTGTCAGACTGTGTGTCACAGCCTGGAAGCAGAATTCTTGTCTTTGCAGAGAGCGATCAGTTACTCAGGGACCTGGATCCAGTTTGAACAGAACAGGATTTTCAGATATAGCAATGTGAAATTCACAGTTTCCTGGCATGATTTCCTGAATGCTCTGGCTCTCTTTCACAGTACTGTTTTATATCTTTGTCTTACTTGCTTTTACTTATCAGAAGGGCTAAACATTATTATTATTATTATTATTATTATTATTATTTATTGTGGTTATTTCTATCTCTTGGCCAAGGTTTGACTCTAATTTGTGATTTGTGTCTCCATCCCTAACATGATCCCTCTCACTCTCTGAACAATTTGTGTTTTCAGACAGATACAAAAAAGCAGATCAAATCCTTTTTTTTTTTTTAAAGCTTTAAATTCTTGACTTTTTTATGTTTTACTACAGTAAAGTGTTTACTTGATGAAACAATCATGGAAATGCTGTGCCCTCCTCGTGCATTTATGTATGCCCTTTGATAAAAGCATATCCCCTGTTGTGGTGAAGAACAATAATCAAAAGCTGGGCAACAAAACATGTTTTTTGTGTGTGTGATCATACACAGTGGAGCTGAGAGAAATGGCTCTTTTCATCATTTTTGTTATCCACTTGTTTTGTTTGCATAATGCTGCTGTCTCTAAGTAATTCTACTGCCTCCACTGTTCTATTCAGCTTTGTTTGATGGCCGATTATGGTGTGCCATACCTCACTGGATCGCCTTTCAGATGAAATTCCGCATAGTTTTAAGTTACAGGTGGTCTTACAATGGTCTCCGATGCTCAGGCAGGTGTTTTAACCAAACACACACTGCTGCAATATACAATATTCTGTCAGCCATTTAAGTATGACACACAAAACTGATTACAAATAAATTGGATTGGATTGTCGCCTGCGCTTATACAGAAAACCACACCACTGCAATAAATTAAAAATGTCAGCAGATTGTGAAGAAAATAGATGTACAATCCAGTAACAGTGTGTGTCATCATCTTTTGCAGATACAGCAAACTGTTAATCTGACAGTAGCAACAAGCTATCCATTGTATTTTTTTTCTGATAGATTTGATTTTGGTTTTGAAAGGTCCAGCTTTAAAGTGGTTTAACGTGGAAGATATAGTACAACTACATTAAAAACAGCTTTATTTAGATTTACTACAACTGTTCTATCTCAACCCAGTGGAGTTAGAAACAACAGAACCTAATGAGGTCTCTACTGCTGGTGAGTGTGTGGCGTTGTTTTAGTTTGTACCATTTTGTGAAACAATTAGCATGTAAGCTAACAGTGGAGTAAAGTGAGATTTTCATGTTAAAGAGGTGCATTTGGTGAAGCTTTTTTCTTAATGTGAGAATTTACTGGGAATCATGTATATTCTAATAAAGAAGACACATTGTCATGAAGCCAGTGTTTAGAGGGACAAATGTTGGCTAATCTGATCTGGAAACAGCACTGAATTTCAGGACCTATAGCCTCACCAACCATGGCTGCTTTCAAGATGAAAATATTACCTTCATTTAACGTTAGAGTGACCAAGCATTATTATTATTCTCAATACTTCAGATGACATGAACTAATTTTAGAATATTGATATTGCATGTGCACATAAGCAGACTGAATTAATATGTAGTGGTTTGACTTTATATGATCTGATTAAAAATAAATTGATGTTAAGAGTATATGCTTGATGTCATGTTCCAGTCGTCTCGTTTTGGCTTGGCTCCATGAACTCCACGAACTTCTTTCGCCTCTGTAGTTGTCTCAGATACCTAGCAGTTGATTATGTTTCCTGCGTCAGTAGGGAGCAGACCTGCCACTGGGAATGCAGATGTTGTTGTGGATAATTGGATGCTGAGAACTATAGAGGATTATAGATGTGGTGTGATATTAAGCAGATGAATTCCAGCTCTGTAGGACTGCACTCCTCACCCCAGGAAAGATGAAGGGAGGGCCTGACAGTTGCGTGTCTTCTTATGCTTGGTTATTTTTTCAAAGCAAAGCTTGTATCGAGAAGAGATAAGCAGAGGTTTATCAAAATATCAAGCACTTGGTACTCTGCTACTATCTTTGCATCTTTTTTTTTTTTTTTTAATCCAATTAGCACATCTTCCTCTGAACAACAGTCATCTAAGTTCAGTGTTGTTACTGATTATTAGAATAAATCTTGGTGCCAATGGCAGATTTCACACTTGCCAGCTGATTATGTAGTTTTTTGGGGAAAAGCACATGTCCTGCCACAAGCCCGACACAACTGTCAACCATTGGTACCAAAGTGTTGTTTAGCAATGCTAAAGCTTCTCACGCATGAGCTCCTCTTTGATTTGAAAAAGTCCATAAAATGTTTTATGCAGTTTTTTTGTGAGGCTCAGAGAATTGCCTCTGTTAAAAGGCTCTACTTTGAGCTAACCAAGCCTCAGGCCTGGTAGGATGTGTTCTGACTATTTGGGTCACTTCACAGTGGAATATCTTATTCTGAAAAACTAAAAAGCAGTGTTCTCAAATCAATACAGGATGTGCTTGGATATGCCAGTTTAATTTATTATGCTCTTAGCTGAGTCTCCCAAATGAGTGTCTAATTTTCTTCTCTTAGTACAGATTTGATTGGCCTGAGTGTTGGGCCACGATCCCCTTTTGGGCCATGGTAGCCAGCTAACAGAACTTGATTAAGAGGGCATTCATATCCTATAAATAGAGCTTTAATCAAACTTGTTTAGGCTTGTCATCAATGCACTTTCTCTGCTTAACATTCAGAGTAAACTGTTATTGAAATTTTATATGATTTCCTTTTTAATGATACCCAGCATTTAAGTGAAACATTTAGAGTGAATGGAAGGCACTATGCCTTTAACAATCCTGATTAAATAATGATGAAATGCATTTTTTTTTTGTTGTCATTTAATCTATGCACCAACATTTTATTTTTTTTGGCATTTTACACGTGTTTACTTCAGTTTGAATGACCGCCCGCCTCTTCTATTTCATGAATGCACATTGCCTGTCAAATTTGAAGACATAATATTCTCATTAAAGCTTTTGAGTTAATGGTATTGCGTAAGTGCACGCAGATAAAGCAGTTATGTCATAAAGCTTTGAGTAATTGCTTTTCATTTTGGATGAAACTGCAGTATAATCCCTGGACACATTACTGCATGGCCAGCCTGGTACTGACCTCTAGCCTTTGGTTTTCCTTACTCTGGTAAAGAATCAGCATTGATGTTTAAGATATTTCTCAAACAGCAATAAAACAAATCAGGGATGTTTTAATTCTCATTATCGCTGACTTTGTGCGTGATGCTTTCCATCTGAAGGATTTGGATATGAAGGAAATCTGTTTCTCAGTTGCAATAAAATAAGACAGAGAAGAGAATTTGAGTGGTACCATTAACCTGATTGTAATTTTTTTGTGTATTTTTATGTATACCCCCCTTCCCAAAGTAAAGAAACTGATCTCAGTTGATACACAGCAATTACAAGTCTTCCTATTATAAGTCAGTTGAGTAAAATTTCATTTTTTGTTTGTTTTATTTATATGTACATGCAGAGCACCTATCTGCCTCATATATCTTCCTGCTCTGCAAATCCCGCAAGGCCTTGGAAAAACAGCCTAATGAAATTGCTGCTTTTACTGTTAGGGGAAAAAAAGCGCTGTGTTGATTCTGGGTCAATCTTTGATAAGTCTATTTACTATCCCCTTGATATACTTGACCTAATATTAAATTTGGTCCCTCTTGGGGGAGAAAATCAGTTTTTGATGGAGCTGCCTGCATTAGCATCCCAGAATAGTATTCATAAATGGCACAATTTACTTGGATTTCATGACCTCTTCAATTTATCACTTCCTGGAGCTCCAGTGGTGGTGGAGCAGGGGGGATTCTTGGAGTGAAATATTAGTGATATTTCTGTGATTTAAAAAAAAAAAAAAAAAAAAACCCTAGCTCAGACCAAACTTTTAAAGTTTGGAGTAATATTAAAGGAACTCATAACTGGGCAGGGTGTTTAATATTTACATGTCCTGCTGTGGTATTTTTAGACACTTAATGTCATACTATTCGCATTAAGTGGCCCCTTCTGATATTTGTGCGTTTTAACTTTGGATCCTCAACACTTACTTTTAAAGTTACTGTACTGTGATGAAGGGCACAAAGAAGAGGTCAAGGTTCCGGTATTTCCACAAAGCTCCCCTGAGGGCATATTAACACTGAACACACTGGCCTCTGATAGAGCAGGAAGTTCTGGGACTCTTCGGTCACGTAAAGCACAGACGGCGGAAGCTGTGATCTTCCTCATAAGGAGAAGCAATGGTAAAGAAAGACTGGAGGGATTCTGTAGTGCTCAAGTGTTGCTTCACATCCTCATTTTGCATTCTTAACTGGTTCCTATGCAGAGCTAGTCTTTAAAATAACCATGTGATTGTTCTCTGCTTTTGCTCAGCCAACCAATAGAAAGAGTGCCTCATCTTTTGAAGCCTAAAAATAGAAGGAAACATAAGCTATGAGACGTTTCATCTCGTGCATAATGTATTACTATGGGAAGTGTAGCTGGAATATCTTTATCAGGACCCGTAGCTCCTCAGAAAAGCCAGCTTATTATCTTTACAACAGAAAGGGGGGGGGAAAAAAAAGAGTTTCTTTGTGCACATTATCTTGATCAAATCAGTCAACTCGAATGATAAAAAAAAACAAAAAAAAACTGTACTGTAGATAAAATTACGTTTTGGCAAACTGAGTCTTTTGGTAACAGACGCTCAATGTGACTTGGAGGAACAGCTGAGGGAAAATGGCTCAAACAATAATAAACTGCAGAAAATCCAGTAAATGCTACAGCTTAGTGGAACAGTTTGCCTTGCCTGGAAAGATTTTCCTCTCATTAAACATCTGATTAAAATTTTTTATTAATGCTTTAGAAATCATGTTTTTCTTTCTCTTTTTCTCAGAAACACCTTTTTAGAATATGTTTTGACAAATACATTCAATTTTTTTCAGCTATTTTAAGCTGGACTTTGTTCCTTCTTTGGTTTTTGGATTTTATTCTTGATTTATTGTGCTGTCATTGCCATGTGCTGTTTAAATAGATTTCCTGAGCTAACTGAAATGAACTCGCATTTAAGATTTTAGACATTATATTGTAAGGTCTGATGTGGTGAGAGTGGCTGGATCAAAGAATCAACATAAATAGATATCTTACATATAAGATTAGCACTTGTTTGGTTAATTATTAGCTGTGTGCATTAAGTAAGTTTTGTCTGTTTATTTGTTTTTTATAGCTGTGTTGGCAAGCTCAGCTCTAGTCAACCCATTCTGGGTATTTACAGTGACATTGATGTCCAGGTCAAATCTATTTTTCTGACTGTGAAGTTCCTTCAAAAGCTCTGTAAATATAGTATATAGTGTTACTTTGACAACCAGTAATCATGATCTTTGTTTTATTTATTTTTAGAAAATACCTAATATAATGGTGATTGATCTTAAGAGAGCTCAAATTTAGCTTTTCATGCAATTGCAATATCGTGATTCTTTGTAAGGAGGACAGATGGTCAGAATGGATTGAGTAGAATACTGTTTGTAGTGAAAGATGAGAAACTTGTACGAAGTGTCAGAGGAATGTGAGAACAACTGCAAACCCTCCTGGAGAAGGTTGTCGTTGCAAACCTCACTCTGGGGGTCACACACAAAGAACTAAGATAACTGTGTTCCCAGATGAGGTTGGGGGAAGAGATGTATATAGGTGTGTCATTCTAAGCTCGGGGTGTCCAAAGTCTGTCTGTCGAGGGCCTCTGTCCTGTTGGTTATCAAAGTATTTCTGCTTCAACATATTTGACTCAAATTAAATGGATCCAGCCTATGAACTTCTGCACAATGACTTAGTAATTTGAGTTGGGTGTGGGATACATTGAAACCTGCAGGATTGTGGCCCTCGAGAACTGGAGCTGGACACCCCTGTTAGTTTACCTTGTGTGCTGTCCTGTGTGAACTCCTTGCAACAAGTAAAACCTTTTTCTTCTCACTGATCTGAGTGTTGTTGTTCTTTGAGAGATTTCTTTCTAACACTCTCCAGGCTGTTCCATTACTTTCAGCATTCACCATTAGAGCAGGGGTGCACAAAGTCTGTCCTCCAGGGCAGCTGTCCTGCAGGCATGCGTCCCTTTTCCAGCACACCTCCATTACATGGATCCAACAGCCGATGAAGTTCTGCACAATGAGTTGTCAGTTTGAGTCAGGTGTGTTGGAACAGGGATGGATGGAAAACTTGCAGGGTTGTAGTCTTTGAGGAATGGAGCTGGGCACCTCTGTATTAGAGATAGTATGCCTTTTAATGTAAATATTTGTGAAAATGTTTTTTGCAGTGTTCATTTCAGGTTTCAGAATAAGTGTTCACAAACCAGTGGGTGATGTCACTGCAGCCACATTCAGCTGTTATGATTATTCTTTATACATAAAAGGTCCAAAGGTAAAATGTGCAATGTCTGCACTGCAGAAATTCTTCCCACAGAAAATGCAACCTTCATTAAAAAAGCTTGTTTTTTGTCCAGCCTTTTCTTCCTGTCTGAAGTGTTCTCATCAAGTCTTTGCATCTTACTATAATTTCTGTATAGTGGCTAGTTTTGCACACCTCCAAAAAAGAGTGAACTACATGCATTTAACATGCATGTAACAATCCTTTTTTTCTATGCTCTCAGCTTTGGAGAGGAAGATGTCACTGCGACAGAGCAGAGATGAACTCATCAAGAGAGGGGTGCTGAAGGAAATCTTTGAAAAAGGTGAGCTGATTTTTATGCAGTTTCAGTCTGATTTAGCAGAACCGGAAATTGCCGGGGAGTTAAGTAGAAACTATAAAAGGGATAGCTTGGTGTGCTAAATTGAAAACTCTCCAGTTCTTCATCTGCTCATTAGTCAGCAGCCTCTGATGTTCAGTCTTTGAACAGATTTGACATGGAGCATGTATATCTAGAGATATAATCTTTCATTGTAGGAATTTGTAGCATTTTCTAAACTCTCTAAACCTTTTGATCTTAATTTGACGTGCATTAAACGTCCCAATTTCAAAGCTATAGAGCTGTATTTGAGTCTGACAGCAGGCTCTTCCAATGCCTCGGGACATAAATGGAAAGTTGGAGAAGCTGTAAAAGTCCATCGTCTCTTGCCAAGATGTGAAGAATGAAGATAAAGAACCGTGCTGGCTTATTTCTCCTTTTTATTTTTCTTATGTTATAAATCAGGCCAACCGTAATTCTGCTGAAGCTGCAGCCTCAGCTCAGTAACTGAAGTTAAAGCTTTTGCACAACCATTTTGCTTCAGAATTGTGACTTTTAAATGACCTATGCATGCAAGGCTTTGCTAAAATTCCTGCCGTCAATGTTCATGAATAAAATAAATATTTTAAAAGAAAATTACACTCTTAAAAAGAAGTAGTAGATGTTAAAAAAAACTAAGACTAACTTTTTTCAAAGATCAAGACAGTTGCAGATAAACTGCTTATTCTTGATTAAATTTGGTTTAAAAAAAAAAAAAAAAAAAAAAAAAAAGCATTGTTTACAGCTTTAAAATGTGATCCTTCTGAAACCATCACATTGCTTAGAACCTTGGCAGAGAAGCAAAAGTTGCATCAAACTGGTTTTCTGTCACTGTTCCATGGTCTGGTGTAAAGCAGATAAAAAATAAAAATAAAAAAAAAAGCTCTGGGGTTGTTGAACAGTCTTAAGCCCCATTGTTTTAAGGAAAAAAAAAAAAAAATCAAATTTAAAGCTTTGCTTGCACTGACTCTAAGGGGAGAATTGGTCCAGCAGTCATAAACATGTTTTGGTACTGATGTTTACTTTGTGTTTCCTCCTTCTGTTTTTAGCAACTGTTGAATTTCGATCCTCAATGGATGGCAGTATTTGTACTCAGGAGCCGTCTATTAAGACATCTATGGTCCTCCCCTCCAAGAAATCTGTCACTTTTCCAGGCGACCATCAAGATACCCCCGCCAAGCCACCACTTTACCACAAACAGCCTCCTGCTCTCCCTCCAAAACCTTTCTCAAGGATACCAAACCACAGCACAGGTAAGCAGCAGGTTTTCCTGAGCTTTCATTAAATATACTTTTTGCTTTTGAAAATAGTTAAAGCGTGACTGGTTCTTCATAAAGTTGCACCTGTGTTGCCACACATGTTCATAGGATTATAGTCTTGTTAAAGCTCCTGTGGTCAGCTCTGCTGAGCTCTCCCTGTCATTGTCAATCTGTCAGCAGAAGGAAGTGGCATTACTCTGGCCTAATTCCCACCACTCTGCATTGACATCTGATCATCAATGAGCTGTGTTTATCGTCCTGCACCAGCAAACTGTTGTACAAATAAAATCCTTGTTTTTGTCTTTTTTTTTTTTTTTTTAAATTATATATTCCCCTTTTTTAAGATTCTTGCCAGCCAATGAAGTTGCCCTGCATGCCTGGAGGAAAGCACTCTCCACCCTTGCCTCCCAAGAAAGTGATGATTTGTGTGCCTCCAGGGGGGCTGGACTCCTCTCCGTCCCCTAACTCTCTCAGCGCCCTCCCTCCAAAGTGTGCCCTTCCACAGGGTGCGCTGCCTCACCACGGCACCCTGCTGCCCTCTCAGCTCGCCGGGTTATCTGGGCTCCACCAGAGCCACGGTCACCCGCTCCAGCTTCAGTATGGCAGCCTGCACGCCCCAAGCCGTATTATTGAGGAGCTCAATAAAACCCTGGCACTGTCCATGCAAAGGTTTGAAAGGTTAGTTGCCATCAGCGTTCATCGTTAAATCTGATTGTGCGAAGGCAGAGACGGATTATAGATTGGCCTCTATCAGCTTGTGCGTACATCACATGGTGCATCGTGGTTGAATTTTGAGTGAACATCACTAAATATGTACTTAGAAAATGATAAAGGCGGATCTTATGTAACAGATCTCTAGTTTGACTGTGACTTTTTTTTTTTTTTTTTTTTTTTAAATGAAGGCTGTGCTAGGGATGTTTTGTCTGTGAAGAAGTATTTCCCATCATTCACTGTGGTCATTATGATGACATGAAACTCTTGCTACCAAAAACTGTTGCGAAAGCAGCTCTAATCAGATTCCCAAGAAAAAAAAAAGATGAAGAAAGACGTGGATTTCAGTGTAGTTCAACCTGTTTAGAGTCGTTGATCTTTGTTGAAACTTGCTTTAAAATTTATTCTGATGTTATTCAGGTCGCATCCTGCCAGTTCTGTTGTACAGGTCTAAATCGGCACGCTGCCTCACCAGGCAGCATGGCCTAATTTTCAAGCAAATGTGTATGTGTGGGCACAAGCGCATGGAGTAGGCGTCCCTCCAGCAGTTTGCCTGACATAACATGACCAGCTGCTCTTGACAAGAGCCGAGTTTCTTCGTGTTTTGAGATAAGGGACATAGTAGAGGATTGGACATTATGTAAGCTCTTACATTAGGATCTCTTTTCACCAAAGCCATTTGGACAGAGATAAGGAAGTAATTCTCCGGACATCTCTCACAATTAGTCTGAAAGCTTGGACTCATTGCATAACAGTGGCTCATCATAAGAAGCTTCAACCTGGAAGTTCAATAATCAATCTGTCAAATATGAAACTAGTTAACCTGTGATGGCTCCTCGGTGTAGTTTATTCTTTTTAGCTTCATTTGGAATTAAACCGGCAGTGTAATCTTTTGAATTACTCTTCCTGTTGTTCAGAGAATTGCATGGCATTGCGGAGGACTGCACAATTTAGGATCTTTGTCTCATTCAGCTGATTTTATACAGTATATCTTCCACTCCCTTTATACATGGATTAAAAGCTCACTAAGCTATCATTATGTGCTGTACCATAAGCCAGAAGCCCTTTTATTGTGTTAAGCCACTTCCAGTCTTTGGATTGCTATAGATGCTTAATCAGTCATACTATTTGAGAAAGAAAAAAAAAAAAAAGTAAAAGGTGGATATAGAAGCTCATCCCTTTTGGAAATGATATGGCTTCAGAAATATAAACGCTAGCATTAATAGCCAGATTTAGGTCAAAACTTTCATAATATTTCTCATTTCCATTCCTTAGCTCTGCTTTGCATGGGGGTGTTCAGTGTGCTCCCCTGGACAGAAGAGAAGTACCATCAGTGATAATCGACTACGAGGATGACAAGGAGAACATGCCTAATGAGTCTGACTATGAAGATCTGCCCAGTATGTACAAGGATGAGGAAGATGATGTGGATGATGATGAGGATGATGATGAAGATGATGACTCTATATTTACAAGTAAGTCTCGGCTGATACCTGATCATGTGTCAGGTTTTTAACCTTGGTAACATGTCTGATTAGATGTGTTTTATGTGAGGCAAGGCATGACACGGTTGAGTCTGCAGCCTCAGGGCATTAAGGTCAGACAGTTAATCATTAACCAAAGCCATTTTTAGGCCACTAAAGGGTTTTCTGGATAAAGGCCTTAAAAATGCAATAGCTACATCTGAGCATTTTTGACACAGAGGTGCTGTAGCAATGTGCAGTATGGGAAAAATTTAGCATTTCTTGAACATAGAAGCAGGTTGATCAATACGAGTGAACCCCTAAAATAAAATTATGAACTTACAAAATACGACCACATGGGCTCTTTAACTTTGTGCCTGTTGCACTTCTCATTTTTGGTGTTTTGCTTTAGGTACCCTGGCTCAGAAGGTGCTAAGAAAAGATTCCTTGGCCATCAAGCTGAGTAACCGTCCATCCAAACGAGAGCTAGAGGAGAAAAACATCCTTCCCATGCAGACAGATGAGGAGAGGCTGGAGTCGAGGCAGCAAATAGGCACCAAACTTACCAGGTGAGACAGATGGATTTTTGTTAAAAAACTTGAATGCAAGTTGAATACATGATGGTTGAGCTGTGCATTTTCACGAAAGCGCACAGATTTTGCTGTAAGCCCCTTAACCGATGGGCACCTGCATAGACTGTTTTCAGCCAAAACAAACTTTTTGGACAGTCAGAACTGTGACTCACTCCAAAATAGATGCCTCCCCCCCTCTCTCTGTTTTTTTTTGTTCTTTTTTTGGGGTCTTTTTTATTGTCCTTTCATTGTTTTCCTTTTAACAGCCAATAAGGATGCTCCCTTTATGAGACTCTGAAAATGGAGCTGACCTAATTTCAGCAATGCACCCTCCACCCTCCTCTTCTTTTGCTTCTCTTGTCTTTTCTCTAGTGTGCTCTCACTATCACCAACTCTCCTCTTTCTTCCTCCTGCCTGACTTCCTCCCTCGCTCACTGAATCACCACGGTGATGCATGTGCCAAACTATCTCCACCTGACTCCTCCACACAAGCAGCACCACACAAGCTTTTTCGTACTAGCAGTCTTTCATTCCCACACTGCATTGGTGCAGTATGTTCAAATCATTGGAGTTTCAATGCACTGCTTGAGGTTATAAATGACAATTCTAGTAGATGAGCCGATCAACCATTATAAGCTTTTCCCACCATGGTTTCATTTCAATTTTTAAACTTGACTTTCATAACTAAATGAAGGGAATGTAATGATTGGCTTCAAGGAGATATGACCGCTAAGCCTGAGGAAAAAAGGCAAGTCGTCATACAATAAGATATAAGATGTCTGGGACAGATTATTCCCAACAGACATTGGAACACATGCCAGTATTTTGCACTGTGACTGGAACATAGTGTGTATTCCCAGAAGGCCTGCCTACTTAGTTGCCATGCTCCCAAAAAGCTTTGTCAGTATCCTTAGCACAGTGTCATCACAGTGCGCACATTTCATTATCACTCCTCTTTTAACAACTGCATTGTGTCTTGTTCTGTGGTTGCTTGTGCCAGGGTAATCAGAATTGATAATATTTGAGGACACGCTGACCTCAGCTCAGTGCTGTTGACCTGATTCTCTGGGAAACCCTGGGGGATGTAGGGTGTGCTTCAGCTTTAACCTTTGAGAAATAAAGCAGACAAACATTATTTTTTGGCCTGTTGTTTGGTATTTCACTGACCTATTCTGTGTGTCTGTCTTTAGAAACTATGTTCTTAATTTCCTTGTAAATAAGAATGGATTGTTAAATTGGTAATGATTTTCTTTTTGTCAGTTTAGCACCTGGCTACATTGGACGCTTTGTTACAGAGAACCATCTAGGTAGATTGCTATTGAAGCATTTGCAAAAGACCCTTTTTCCACTCATACATCATCTTTAAACAATATTCAGAGCTGTACAGTAGTAGGAAAATGCATGCAACATAATATCATCGAATATTAAATTACCAGTATGTAACAAAGTATTAATGAAGGCTTCAGTATATGGTGCTAATATTATGTTAATGGGGGCTGTATTAAACTTCTACACCCATGTATCTGGTTTAGAATATGCAGTGTAGCCCTCATGCACTTACGCTTGTCCTATTTCCAGTCAAATGGCTTTGAGTTTTGTGGTTGTCATAGCAGTATCGATATTGCTCATGTTAATGTTGCAGCAATGATAGTTTCAAGATATTTTGCAGCCCTAAAAAAAAAAAAATACTTATTGTGAGTTTTTGATTAAATGTGCCTGATCATTGAATAAGGCTTTTACATACTAGAATAACATAAATATTATATCAAGGTTCATGAGACTTAAATGACTTAATGCAGTCTTAATTGTGACAGGGCTTGGTTTGATTGATTTACTAGTCTTATGGATGTTTGACTTTTACTGACATGAATCTGACTCTTGGGTTTAGTTGAGAAGAACAAAACTGACCATAAAATAAATAATGGCACAAGAAGAGGAGACAAGCATCTCTAGTACCATGTCTTGGGGGTTTATGATTATTTAACTGAAAGCATTTTAATACACTTTTCAGTTTCTGCTTTGTATATTTTTGTGCAACTTAAAAATGCAGAGGATTGGAGGTGATCTGGTCAGTGCATCTTTTTGCTATTGTATAAGACAAGAACATGATATGTTTAGCTGTCTTCTTCAGTGTGTCGTCGTCTGTTTAAATCAGTGTCGTAGGTATGTGATAAAACCTTTCAGGTGGCCATTACAGGTTTCACAGGCACATTTACTTTATGCAGCATTGCATAAAGAGCAGAGTTTTAAAGAATTTTGCTAGCTTTAATAATTGCATTGCATTAGTGTGTTGACACGAGGGATTGATTTGGAATTGATCATGCCAGATTGATTTAAGTGTACCTGTCAGTCTGTTATGTGGTAAGGGCTTACCTTTGATGATTTGATAGAAGGAAAACAAGAAGAGCAGAACAACAATGTAAAACTTTGAATGTTAATAAGTTGCATATAAGAAATATTTGTTCTGTGAATTAGAATGAAACATGATTGTCTTTCCTAACGCTTTCTCACAAAGCATGAAAGTAAATGTTTGGCTATAACCACATTTCCAGCTTTTCCTCAAATGCCCTGATATAGGTCTGCATGTAATCTTAAACAGCATTTTTAGTTCTGCATTACAAAAGTGTTCTGCTAGATTCAGACCAGGGAACATAAGTCTACAGAATTTATTATTCTTATTAAATTAGTGTGAGATGTTTTGATTGTGGCATGGAGCACTGTTATATTTTAACCATCTTCTATTACATACTTAAACTGTGGCTATAAGGATACAAATGATCTGCAATTATATACATATAGCTTCAATAATTTAAACAAAGACTGATTGATATTAGGTTTCTGCAAAGAAGGTTCTCTTCACAACATAACAATAACAGCAGCAGTTTTTGCTGTTGACAAAAGACAGGTTGGGTCCATAGATTCAGGCTATTTGACTTCACATTCTGACTAACTCATCTGCAGCCTCAGTGCAAGTGGAATTTTATCCAATAAGAATACATCTTTTTCGTCTTCAGCTGTCCAGTTTAGGCAAGTCTGTGCCCACTGCAGTCTCAGCTGTCTAATATTAGCTGACAGGAATGGAACCCGACATGCTCTTCTGCCACTGCAGCCCATCCGCAGGAAGGTTTCACATGTGCATTTTGAGATCTTTTACTGTGCACTTGTCAAGAAGTGTTAGCTAAGGTCTAGAAGCCTTTCGTTAAGCCTGAACCAGCCCATTCTCCTCGGACCGCTCTTGGACAAAGCAGCATTTTCCTCTTCAAAACTTGTGCTGACTGAATGCTGGATTTTTTTTCCCTCTCTATCCTGAAAACATTTTTAAAAACAGTGCAAAAATGTATGTGCTGAAACAGTTATGAATTTTTCACATTCAAAATAAAATTAGTCACTTTTATTCTTTTTTTTTTTTTGTCCTCGTAAGATGTTTGATGTAAAGTTCTTACTGAATATTTTCCTTGTTAAACTGCTGTAAGATTATTCTTTTGAATAAGTCATGATTAATAATGTAAGCATAGTCAAGAATATTATGTATATTTGCATTGAAATTTTTATCTCGTTTCCTCTTTGCTGACGCATTCCCTTTGATTATTTGCTGACAATGTATGTTTCTCCTCAGGCGCTTGAGTCAGAGACCTACAGCAGAGGAACTAGAACAAAGGAACATCCTCAAACGTGAGTCCGTAAAATTTATGTATCTAAAATTAACTCAGAAAATCAAAAATCAATTCCAAAGCGTGATGTACAAAAAAAATAATTTTGATGCTCTATTGTGGCAATACACGAGTCCACACTCAGTGCAGTCTCTTATGCACACTTTTATGTGTTTCAACGTGATAATATGGGAGACACATTAATGTGAGTGGCATGCATTCCTCCCTTTAGTCATCCTTGGTCTGCCCTTTCATGTGAAGCAGGGGGGCAGAAGGGCTCCCTGAGGAGTCATGTCCAGAGAGACTGGTTCCTTAACTCAAACACATGCAGTATCAGAGAGGAGCAGTTCTGTTGCCTAGGACTTTGCAGCTCTCACATCAAAGACCGACTTACCAACAGTTCTTGCTTTCCCAGAGGCTTCTGTGTGGTTGGCAGTGTGCAAGAAAAAAAGCACAAATAAGGGACAAGTCTGTCACTTATGTGCTTACAATACCAAGGTTAAACAAGCAGGATTTTATCTTTTTTTTAATAAAGGAACCCTCTAGAATACAAACCTATAAATAGCAATTGCAAGCCATGTTCAAGAACAAATGTATTTTTTGAAGGAAAGCTTTTGTTAACATGAGAAACATCCCACTGTGACCATTCTTTATTCTTTTCTCTCTTTGACTTGTCTCTCTGAGTGTGATGTTTTAGGCTTTTGAAATGTAGATTTGAATCTGTCCTAGAGCACATATATTAGATATATTAAGAAAGACAAAACCTCATATACATGTTACCCATTTAAAAGAAATGCAAGCTTATTCTTAAATGGGTCAATCACTTGATAATAAACATGGACCCCAGTGCTGAGGGAGAACTTAAAAGAGACAAAGCAATCATTCTCTCCTCATACCCATTGCTAATAGCATTAAACAGCCATAATGGAAACTATTTTAAGCTGTGAGGAACTTATCCAGTTTAGTGTGAATCTAATGAGGCATGTTATGCAAATAGTGTGTTTGTACCCCTTTCAACATCTCATAAACATTCCACAGAGTCCAATGTGTGCCTGTACTCAAAATATACCACACTTATCCTTTGCAGCCCGAAATGAGCAGGAGGAAATGGAGGAGAAAAGGGAGATAAAACGAAGGCTGACACGAAAGGTGAGTCCAAAATAGCTCCAAAGGTGCAAACCCACACTTGCTCTTCCAGCACCTGGAGGGGGGTAAATTTCAGGCCAGGATAAACAAACACCATGGCAGTGACTCATCTGTAGTGAGAAGTGAAATGTAGTCTGTTACAGGGCTGGCATTGTGCTTATCAGGTTTCCCACAGGAGACACTGATGTCCTTGTTGTCCTTGCTCCTTCAGCATGTTGGCTGCCAAATCTGACCCCACAGGGAGGTGTCAAGCATGTTCCTGTCACTGTCAATTAAAGATTAACACTTTCTGTTTACCTACAGAGACCATGTTCATCAGAAAATTTGCAGAACCAGTAGACCAGCATGTGTGGATAAAGTAACAAGATAACAATATAAATAAACATTTTCAGAGACTCCCGATTTGTTTCCACCGTTTGTAAGCATTCCATAATGGAAAACATTGTATTTTTAATTCAGTTTTATTTATACACCATCAAATTACAAAATAAGGGAACTTTCAGCATATTTTGCATCATAATGAAAAGTACAGTTTAGAAAGGAAACACTTTCCTTCTAGCATACATGACAGAGGTGAAGAAGAAACTTTAGAAATGCTTATTACCACCAGACGATGGGCTGCTTGGGCAGCTCAACGACCATATATCAGAAACGTGTGTCTCCAAAGAGCTACCACATGTCCCTCTAGCATGCACAATAATGCAAAATTAGGAACATCTCTTTCAAGGTGGCCATTCTTCCAAACTGTACAGGTGGAAAGACGTATCCCAGTCAAAAATAACTTCCAGGTTCCTCATTTGAATGCATAAGGTAGATTAATGCTAGTTAATGGTTAACGAGTTGTCCTCAAATTTATGCATACCCTTCCATTAAAGAAAAGGCAAAATCCACTATAGCATTCTGAAATAAGACACTGCTTTTGAATTTAATTGAGTTGAAAAGAGGAATTAAAATATATACATTGCAGAAAACACTTGACTGCAGTGATTGTAACAACAAAATGTTAGTACATCATGTTTGTTTGTTTTTTTATATTTCTATTGAACTACAATTCAAAAGCAATGTCAGGATTTTCCTTGAACAATTATTTATTACTTTAATCTATTTCAGCTTTTTTCAATGATAGCTATTTTTCCCCTTCTTAAATATGAGGGTATGAATAAATTTTAGTACAACTGTAGGAGTAAGCCTAAAACCATTTAAACTCCATGCCAGATTTTAAGCTACTGGAACATTTTACTTCAATAACTTGTTACTTATTGAAGAAAACAAAGTGATTAAAAGATGGTACAAGTAAAGAGAAAATTAAGCATCAGCCTTAGCACAGAACACAGTGAATTCTAAAATTTCCAATATCCTGGAAATAAACTTTCTAAAAACAAAATGAAATAGCCAATTGGCTTTTTTACTACATCTTCTCCAGTTTGCATGCTTGTAGAACGTGTAACATAGCCTCCCCCTATAAATAAAGCACTGCAAAACATAAAATTTCTACTTATGATGATCTTGCATAAATGGCATTGATCAGCGCAATGTTTCCATTTTTCTACAGTCATCTGAAGGATATATAATTAAAATGATCATGGCAGACCTGAAACTACAAATGTGTTTTAAGAGGAACCAAAAATGTAATGAAATCTAACAAACTGATGTTCTCAGAAAATTTATATTTTTAAGCTTAAGATTTAGATCAGTTTTATTTAGATTAGTTTTACCTTAAGAAAAGGAAAAAACAGTTTATACTTTCTGATTTACTGGAATAAATTCAGTATCATGGTTCTTGTAATTAGTGAATGTTTGTTTATTAAATAAGTAGGCTTTTGTCATTTTCTGTGTATTCATGAGAAATGTTCAAATTTGTAATCAGCACTCCCAGCTGTCAGACTTCAGGGATTGAAAAGTAAGGCCCTTATTTAGATGTCAAGAATGTCAGAGCAGTGTGATCTTGAGCCCTTAGAAGCTTTGGATATGCAAGTCAAACCAACATTTTGAATATATTAACAAGCTTACCATAATTCTTGTTTTTCTTTATTTCAGCTGAGCCAGAGGCCCACTGTAGAGGAGCTGAGACAGGCCAAAATTCTCATCAGGTTCAGTGATTATGTTGAGGTGTCGGATGCCCAGGACTATGACAGACGAGCAGATAAGCCGTGGACCAGACTTACAGCAGCTGATAAGGCCAGTATTACTTTGACTAATCTGGTTAAACTGAGGTAATCTTTTAATATTCTGAAGATCCCATACTTGTCTGCTTTTCAATTTTTTTTCTTTCCAAACAGTATTAAGCTCTTGTTTTCCCCCATCTATGGTTCATATGACGCAACCCGTAACCTAGGAGAACTGTGTAATGGGGTTGTGTTCCTGCTGTTTTATAGTGGCAAGTTCCACTGCTACTGTTTCGTTTTCTTTTGTGAGTAAATATCCTGAAGCAGTCCTGCTGCTCACTGTCCAGTGAGCTCAGTGAGCTGTGCCTCTGATTTCTTTTAATGAGCACTAGTCTATTGCTGTGCACGTCTTCAGCCTTCTTTGTTTGAATGACGTGGCTCCAAGCACTCCAGGTTACACCTGAGGATCACTCATGTGAAAATCAGAGGGATTCAGCATTTTTGATTACGCAACAATTCCCCTTATATAAGCGAGGAATTGGATAAGCCATGCCTCAGGACCCGTGACAACAGTACTTCCTTGCAGATGTATTTTCATTTTTCTTTTCTGCCGTCCAGCAACAAAATTTAGTTTGTTCTGCTGTCATGAGAGCTTTTTCCTCAAGGCTGAAAGTGTCCCCTTGAGTCATGCTTAATAACATAAGGAAAAGAATTACCTATCTGTGTATTTTATATCATATATATATATATATATATATATATATATATATATATATATATATATATATATATATATATATATATATATATATATATATATAGATAATATACATACATATATACGTAAGTTTACCTGCTGGGCTTTAAATGTGGCCCAGGAAGCATTTGTGTTTGATGGGGGGGGAAAAATTGGCCACATGCATCCTGGAGTGTGAATATAGTAAATGGATTTTCAATGTGCCCCAAGATCATTCACACCTATCCTCAGAGTTGGCCAGCTGTGATTACATCACCGAGCATGTGTTGATGTTAGGTGCAAAAGGCCCTCAAGATTATGCAAAAACTACCTTGTAGAATATCAAGACACCAAATACACACTGAGAAAACAAGAAACAGTGAAAATCTCTGTGGAAAAATTGATCCCATTCTGCAGATTAGTACCTGTTTTAAATATTACAAAACAAAAACAAGTTTTTGCCATCATAAAGGATTGGATTCTGCGGTCTTTAGTTCCTATGCCCTCAAACTACTGTAAATCTATTTCATCAGCACTTCATTATAGTTAGAAACACAATTTGTTGCCCAATTAGTCCAACACTAGACTATTTATCATAAGGACTGTTTGTTGCCTCATGACAGGAAAGTTTTGGCACTTGTGTTGTGAGGAAAGACCTGAATTGAATCCTTCATGGGCCTTGAGATGATCATAAATAATGTATGAAGCACAGGAAAAGGAGGTTTGAGTTAGAGCTTAGAGTCTGCAGTATGTTTGTTAAGCCATTGCAGCTTCTCTCAATCTTCTTATTTTCCCTCTGCAGGCTGCTATACGGAAAGAACTCAATGATTTCAAGAGCCATGAGATGGAAGTACACGAGTCAAGTCGCCATTTAACCAGGTAATGTGCAGAAGAACAAGCTTGAATGTGACTGAATGTGATACAACCTTTAAAACAAAACTCTTTATGTTGGTGTTTTCAGGTTTCACCGACCATAGTAGACCACCACTGTCTCGAGCAGTGCCAGACCTGCCCTGCTCCACTGAGAACCTTAAGTGCTGGACAGTAAAATGGTGCCAGTTTCTACAATAAGGCCATGTCTTCTGAAATGCCTTTTCAGGACCCACAAAACTGAGTCAGTACTACACCGCAAGATGCAGACAGTCACTGTTCCATCCACTGTTGTAGCACACAATGACTCTAGTTAATCAACATTGCCCCTGCGAGGAATTCACTCAACTCTCATTTAAACCTCTGTTGAGCTCCCAGGCCGGTGCTCAGTTCTGTGGTGACTGGACAGTGGAAGAGTCTTTATTTGCAGTTGATTGACACTTGCAGCAAATCTGCTTTGGTTCATCAATACCACCAGTGGACATGTCTCAGTTCCCTTCATTATCCTGTCACTCTGGACTCCTGCTCTTGTGGACGGCCATGTGCAAGGATGGAGAACTGATTGTTCTTATGTCATTAAATCAGCAGAAGAGCCATCATTTTAATGCTGGGATTTTGGAATGGCTTAGAGAGACAGGAAGGAAGGAAGGAGGCCTCCAACTTTAGAATCATGTGCAATGTTTTTTTTTTCTTCTACTTTTTAATGCCTCTAGCACCCCCTAGAGTTTCCTTTGTGTCATTTTTTGTGGTCCCAACTTCTGTCCTCTTCTGTGCAATTCTGACTGTACCAGCAATGCTGACATCTTAAATGCTAACTGTGAATTTGAGAGTTTAGGAAGTTCTTGCACTCTCAAAATGTACATTTTGTTTATATTGATAATGGAAAGTTTCATTTAAAAAAAAAAAAAAAAAGAAGGGAGGGAGGTTCACGATTAAGCAACTTCGAATCATTTCAGTAATATGCATTTCAAGTAAAAACTGCATCTCACAGGTATGCTCTGGTTCTAGAGTGCAAAAAATGCTATGTTTCATATTTGTGAGTTTCAATTGTTTTTAATTGAAGTATCTTAGTCATAAATAATTAATTAATTTACATGCCTTTATACATTCCAGCACTTTTAACATTACTACTATGACAAAGAATATCAAGAGATTACTTACTTCTTTATCTTTTACCCTTTTTTTTAGTATCATCATCCAGCATATGATTAATGATTTGGGCATCAAATTAATCACATTACTTTTATACGCCATTGGAGCTTTTGACAAAGCAATACCCTTTGTTTGTCAAGAAAAGACTCAACTGCAGGTAAATTCCTACCACTATATGTATTTTTTTCTTTTAACTCAGCATATTCCAATGCCTGTGTTTCAGGATTGAGAGTTTCATTTTTACTTTAGAAGGCTGTACTCCACCTTTTTCTCTTGACTGATCCACCAAAAGATCTGCCTCCTCAACAGCTTCACCAACACTCTTTTGTGAACTCTCTATCTAAACTATAATTGATTATGATGCATTCACAGTTGAGAATGATGGGCACATTTTTTGGTGTGTTCTCTGAGTTAGCTTTTCTGAATATTTCTACTGCTTCAATACTTTGCACTGTTAAGCTTTTTTTCTCAAATGTGCAAATCATTGTTGGATGTCTGAGATGTAATCCTCTGACTGATCCTACATCAGTATTTTATTGCTCATACTTTGAGTTTTGTGTGCACAGAATGTTTTTATTATTTTTTTTTTACTGTATTACTTTTAAAGTTGCAAATGAAATTCAGAGGAAGAAATGTAGTTAAGGTATAGGTAGATGCTGTTGGCCATCTACTGTAATCCATCTGTCTGCAAAAGGATTGTATGGTCTCCCTTATTTTCAAGGTATTTATCAGTAGTAAACTTGGTGTTAGATGACCCAGTAAAATCAGGGAATAAACAACATAAAAATAGGTTTGCGCTGCATGTTTTCTACGTGCTAAAAACATGGGTTTTAGTGTTTTAATTGGTTATCCTTTACAATCATTACAGTCGTACTCCTTTTCAGGGGTTAGATTTACATGAATTTACAATGAATTTCATTGGGCCATCTAATCACAGAAATTTGGAGACATGTGAGATGTTTTTTTGTGTGTCTGTGTGTTTAAAACCAGCTGCTGTCGGATTCAGGTTGGTTATTTTATTTTTAATCACGGGTTCTGAAAAATAGAGCCTAATAGGAATGAATTTATACAAATGCATTGAATACAATTTTGAGCTTGTAAGTAAGAACCTAAGCCAGTAGACTGAGCATGACATTTTCCATTTTGCTGAAATAAAAGAACATGAATTCAATAATCTTTCCTTTCACACACTGGCAGAGCACCTCAAAATGGTCCATTTATTTCCCCCCCTGTTTCTGAAAAGCAGAATAACCATGTAAGGGACACATGATTTCAAATAAAATCCATTTCTGAATGCATTTAAAATTGTTTGCATATTTTTCCTTGGTTTTCACTTCATTGCACACTTCAGTGCTGCATCAGTACATCATTGCTCCTAACTTTGAACTCATTTCCTAAAAGTCATTTTATGTGTGTGAAGTCATTACTGAGGTAATGTTCGTTTGCAGTGTAGCTATTTTGTTCCACTTGCAGATGATGACTGTGTATTGTGCGTAGTATGGGTGGAGGACAAGGCAAACTTGAACTGCCAAACAGAAGATTTGCTGCCTCTCTCTTCATCACTTTTCTTTAAAAAAAATATTTACAAAACCTCCTCCTAAAATAACCCTCTAAACTACACAATGGAAGAAGCTTTGAGGTGAAGAAACAGAATGGGTAGCATAATGAGTGTGGAGAAAATAAATCTCCCTGTGGAAGTTGGCTTTAGACACTTTTTTTTTTTTTTTTTTTTTTTTAACCCCTTAAAGCATCCGGCTGCTGAAAATGGGGACTATTCTGTTGCTCTGTAAGGCTGCTCAACTTGTTAGGACTGAAAAGACACACTGCTTTGGGAGATGTAGAGGATGAAACGGTGAAATGCCAAGAAAAGAGGATACTGCCACCTGATGACCCCATCAGTGCTCACATGAGATTATTCAGGGAAATTATGGTTACCAGAAGAAAACTGGTAAACTTGCATATTCATGTCCTGTTAGCTCAAATAAGTAATAGTGTCTACATAAATTTAGGTAATGCCAAGTCAGGAAAAAAAAAAAAAAGAATATTCAAAATGAATGCATGTCATAATACCGTTAACAGAAAATATATTTTAATACAATATTGATTAACAAACCGGCAGCAGAATATGAAATGTGCTAAAATCTGTTCCACATGAAAATGGGAATTTGTTGAAGCTGAAAAGCAGTAATTGTTCATTACTGACCTGATAGATCTGTGAAATTCTGCAATATTCCTAGCTACACTATGGTTGGTGTAGGTTGTAGAATGACTGACATTCTTGTAGGTTTTGTCTGTTTATGCAAGCCTGAAGCAAACCAGTGGCTCTGTTCTTCTGTAGTTCAGTCAGCCATTACATTGTACAGACATGTGAGATAGATTTAATTTCATGGCTTCTAACAGCTCTGGCCAATGACAAGTTGTCAAAGAGTTGCTAGTCAAACTTTGTCGTGACTTTTCTTTTTTCTTTTTCTCTTAAGGCTGCACAAGCTAATGAAGATAATTGATATTTCCTCATATCCTCTACACAACACTGTTTTTAGTGTGAGGCTTTGTCAAGTTCAATGCAAGACAGAAAAGTACCGGAGATCATTCTTACCAGCAGCCATCACCCCAAAAACAAGGCAATTTATTTAACCACATTACCTTTTGGCTTAAAACACACACACACACACATATATATATATTGTGTGTGTGTGTGTGTGGGGTTTTTTTTTTTATGTTTTGTTTTTTAAGCCAAAAGGTATTTCTGTCTGGGATTATTAAAGTATTTTTCTTTTAATTTTTGTGACAGACCGGTGTAATGGAACAGGTGAAATAAGCATTGCATTTCTGAATTCTTTCCCTCAGTGAAAAACAAACTTGCTGGCCTCAATGTAAACCATTTCTTTGGAAAAAAAAATGTGAAAGGTGATTTTAAAGTTCATGTTTCGGGAATGGATAATCAGTCTTGAATCAAAGGTGAATCATAACTGATTGATTAGGATAACACAATAATGAGGCTTGAACACAATGCACTTATCCCATTTCAACCCAAGAAAGAAATTATTTTTTTTTAGCTAGCTGAACAAAATATTATACTTCCAATAGAAAAAATACATTAATCACAATTTTGGTGTTATTTTAAAGTTGAGCCATCATTCATCCTGTACTTTTGGCATAGGTCCACACAAACAGTACACTACATCGGGTGTTCATAGCCTAAAACAGGACATGGACTTGCATGAGCTATAGCTTTCTCTCAGACTTCAAAGCCATGCATATCAGGTTAGTATGTGATTTAAACTTGCCATGAATCTGAGAGTGAGCATACACAGTTGCCATTCTAGTTCAGTGAAGGATCAGCAGTCCTTCCATGCCGGGTGTCCTTTACTTCTTGATATAAGATGAGGGCCCTGCCACTTTCTAGACTGGAGGTGGTCACCTCTGGTCCTGGAGACCTGCAGTCCTGCAAGGGTTAGGCATTTCCCTGCAACTTGCAGGATTGTGGCTCTCGAGGACCAGAGTTGGCCACCTGTTTTATATGATAAAACTAGAAGTAGCTAACAAATGGACATCTTTTTAAAAAAATAAATAAATAAATAAAAAGGAATACTGTCCAGATGGTAGAAGGATGAAAGTGCATTTTGTTTAAAACCCTACAATGGATATGTATTTTATGTACTTAGTGTTGGCCTCAGTACCTGTTATACTTTTTTGACAGTTTATGTCTGGTTTTTTTTTTTTTTTTTTTTTTTTTTTTACGTCATTAACATTTGCTGCCTTTTTAGCAGTTTTGGAAAATAAAGTTTTAATCTCAATGTGGTACCACCTGTTTAATAAAGATTAAACTAAATCCTTTGTCATAGTTATTTAACTTACTGTGAAAGGATTAAAAGCTAGACGTGTAAAAGACACTGTGCTAAACAGCTACCAAAGCTTGAATCACTTTGAAGGTCTTTTTTGTTTTTACCCGTTATGGTGCTAATCTAGGATCTGACTTTATTGATTTATTTGGAAAGCAAAAATATGGTTATAAAAAAAAAGTTCGTTTTTTTATTTTTATAATAAAACTGTCAAAAATAAAAACGGAAAGACCTGAACTAAATTAAATCACACGCATTATTCTTCCTTGTGGCCTTCAATAAATATATATGTTTTTAATTTCGTCCACTAGATGGCAGAAGACGCAACAGAATAGGAAACAGAGCATCGAGTCAGCTTATGTGGCCTTGTGAAATGGCGTCCTGATGAGATGGTGTCGAAGTAGTTTCCCTTGTCGCCGCTAGTCTAAAGTAATGACTCTGACACAAGTTTAATTCTCAATGTGATATACTAACAGAAACTTATCTCCATGTTCGGAGTAACATTATTAGCGGTATGCTTAGCAAGCTTTCCTACATATTCAACAGTTGATACTACTAGCTCACTTTTAGACGGTGAGAACCACTTGATTTTAGCTTAATGATAAGCTTCTTTATTTAGGTGTACATATCAAGAGTTTAATCAACCTTGGAGCACAGAGAAAAGGACGAGCTGGCAGCGGTTGAACGCCAAACATTTTATAGGAGCTATGTTTACGCCTCTCGTCTGTTCACCGCCTCATTTAACCGAAACGGAGAAAGAGCTTCTTGGGAAACGTATTTCTCATTAACTGCCTTTCCAACAGCAGCAGTTGTGGCACCCTTGCTATTAGAAATACAATTCCCAGAATCCACTGCGTTGTTGTTAGCGACCCCATCTTGTCTCCTCCTCATGAATATATATTAGTCAGTATTTGCGTAGGAGGTCGGCCGACGTTCATTTCATATTCTAGCATTGTATTTTGGTCCAAATGGGACGCACGAAACAGCCACGTCTCCGCCCCGATCTGTCCTTTAGCGCCCTGCCTCCTTCCAGCGAATTTAATCAGTGAAATGTTTTTTGGAGCAGCGGTGGAGACTTCAACGGGGAAAGGAAAGCAAGAAGTGAATGACTACTAGAGGAATAACTCAGCAACACCGCCCATTTGGCGGACATTTATCACGGTGGTCACGTTTCAAAGCTTTTAAATGTAGAGGTTTCAGGTACAACCTGGTGCGCTCCGTTATTTATTTTGAGTGGGGGACTTTTCATTGGCAGAGATGGAAAGTGTGCAGACTGTCGCTGAGGATGGAGCGTCAGATGGAGGCGCGACCAAGTTAATGAAGAAGCCCAGCGGACTGTCTGTCGCCCGGGGGACTCCAGTGGATGATGGCGGTGGACCGTTGGCACCCTCCCGCGTAGAGGCAAAGAACGGGAATAGTCTTTCCCATTCCGCCTCCACGGCTGGGTCTAGTGCGTCAAACCGAGCTGTGGCATCTAATGGCCGGAGCTCATCCAGCAACTCCAGTTCTTTACTGTTGAGACGGCGGCGTTTGAAGAGGAACCTCTCCGCCGCAGCTGCAACCACCGCCGCCTCAGCTGCTGCCTGCAGCGCGAAGATGAGCTCGGCCCTTTCCTCTGCCTCCTTACACACTCGAAGTCTGGATAGGAAGACTCTGCTGAAGCACCGGCAGAACATGCAGTTGCAGCCCGCCGATCGCGAGTGGGTAAGAGCGGATCTTCACCGGGGCTGCATACATGTACACGACAGACTGACGCCTTCATATCCCAGGCCGGTCCTTTGCACTATGGACACCACAGCCGGCGAGGTGGCGCTCCGACTGAGAAAACTCTGCAGCAAGTCCAGCTCTGTTATGCGCATATTTTGTAAAGATAGCTCCAAGACTGACCAAAATGACAACTGCAATATGAAGTATGAATATAATGATAATTCATGCAAAGTGAAAGAAGACTCGAGTGTAAAGGGCAACCACCTGTCTCTTCTGGAATCCACTGAATTAAGGGGCCATCCAAGTGACAGGTTGAGACTTCTGCTCATGGAAAATGCAGTCGACAGGCAAATGCAACAGGATATGGATGGGAAACTTTTCACCCCAGAATCAGAATCACAAGACAATATTACCTGTTCGCTTTCAGATTTAAACTCGAATATGGATACCCCTAATGATGATGATTTGGAGCACAGGAATGGCATAGACAGCTACGGATTGAACTCGGGCTCAGATGTAGAGAGCAGTGCGTTTGATGACCTTAGTTCTGGGGCCCGACTTAGTGAACACAGAGACTCCCTCAGTGATGATATGATTTTGGGAACTGAGGCATCCATCCTCAGTCCTTCCTTTGATAGTGCCACAGAGGGCAATGACATGTATGGAAGCTCCTCAGATGAACTGGAGCTTGACTGTCCTGTGTCAAGCACAGGTATGGACACCATTTCCCAACACCACACCAATGGCATTACTGCTGTCACTGCCAACTACCAGCAGTGCAATATGGGACATTTGAATGACATGACAAACAGTATGGGAGAAGAAATTGGACTCAATCCACACAATCTCGGCAGCTTGCCACCCAGCAATAGCGCCGACTCATTGTCAAGAACCTGTTCTGCAGGTAATACACCTGATAGTCAAGATCCAGACTATGGCCAAGGTGCTGTAAAATCAGAGCACACAGCACACCACAATGGAGATTCTTATGATTCCAGCCCCACGCTCTATGTTCAGCTGCACGGTGAAGCTGTGAGGAGGCTAAGTCCAGATGAGAGGCCTTTGCTGATTCAGAATGACTTTCTCTTTAAACTTGGATTTAAGGACCCCTGGAGAGTTCAAGAGGAAGGGCTTAACACGGAAATTGGCTCCTTGTTACGCTTTTATGCAGGTAAAAGAAAACAAACATGGAGATAATTTGTGTTTCATGCTTCTATACACTGTGCAACATGTTGAGGTCTTTTTTTTTTTTTTTTTTTTTTTTTTGCGCACATACTCCAGATACCTGTTGTTGTAGTGTCATAACAGGTTGTCAACCTGTATTAGAGTGAAATGGGTGCATGTGAATGTATGTAGGATATAAAACATAGTGATTAACAACAAATTTCAGCCTCTACTGAGGCAGAATAACATTTTTACATGGGGGATGAGCTTTCCTGCTGCACAGGAAGACTTATATTGTGATGGAAATTTAAAGGATTGTTATTTAAGTTTTGCTGGTGTAAGCATTCTCATTGTTAAGGGCTACCATGTTCAAAGTGAACTGTGGTTGCATGAGTAGGATCACGGTTTCAAGTCTGTTGTTTGTCCAAACCTACCTTAAAATCATGGTCATCCTTTAATTTTTTTTTTCTTCCTTCCGGCTTGAACTGCCGAAGTTGGCCCGTAACAGCACACTTTGCTCCCATGGACACGCATGACATTGCCACAAAGCCATCACACAACTTATGGTGCTCAGACATGGGGGCCCTTTCCGGCTTTTGCCCCATTATCATCCAAATGAAAAGCCTGAATGCCTTTGTGGTTGGATGGAGAATAGGGGTGGGAGCAGTATGGCTGGGAGGACCATAAACTCTCTCTGTGAACTCAGTGAATTCTGGTCATTGAGATGCTGCACAGAGATGCTGCTTGTCCTGTTGGCATCCAGCATGGTTACTGTCACACTAAATGCCTGCCAAACTGGACTAACATGCTCTTCCAATGCTCAGGAAGTCCCTTTCTTCCCCATGCCACTGCCTCCAGCAGTGCGGCTGTTGTGGGAAGTGGAATTAGTGTTAAAAATGTGAGTCTGGTGAAGATGTTTGAGAAGCAAATGTTGAATATAAAGTGTGGAAAAGGCATACAAGTTTCCTGTTACACGGGGTATTGAACTAGAGGTTATTAAGCAGGAAGTTAGAAATGGCCTCATGTTCACATTCAGAACCACATGCTTTATGACCCACCTTGCTCTTGAAAGAGTTGCTTGCTTGGGGGATGGAATAATTTATTACAGGTGGCATCACATGGCAGGCTTTATTTGCATTCATACTTGCTTATGTGCATTTAGCGGGGAAAAAACAAAACTCAACTAAACTAACTGATCTTGTATAAGCAGTCAGCTGAGATGTAGCAGCAGCTGCTAGAGTGAGCAAAAGAAGCCCTAACGGCCTTCATCCCATGTGAGACAGCTTAACTGTGGTCACCTGAGCTCTCCTCCAGCTCCCCCACAGCCAAGAGCACCACTCAACACCCAGGCGGCAATCTCCACAAGAGGCCTAATTCTTGTTCAGCAACATGTTATAGAAGAACAGGGAACAGCACTATGGTCCAAAGTGGCACTGTACAGAGACAGCAGTGCTAATACTCCTGTGATATGTCTGGCTTGCTCCAATGTTGTTTTCTGATGCGATGGAGGCATGTGAGGAATGTACGCTGGCTCCTCTAGAATGTCAGGCACGTTTGCTGAGAAGGAAGTGGAAGAAGGGGGGTGTGGGGAGGCAGGGTATATGAGGGGATAGTCTGCTGACACATGTTGAGCTGACTTTGAATGGTTGTTCTTCTCAGATAAGAGAGATAGGAGTGGCCTCAGCTGACTTACTGGCTGGCTCTAAGGCACAGCTGCCAGAACTGTAGACCTCAGTCATTCTTGCTTGAATGCCTGTGCACGCAAAGTGGCCTTTGATACAGGAACACAAGTATCCAAATAGTGCTTTATTGCTTAGTTGCTCAATAACAGCACTGTGTATTTTTACTGGTAACCTAGATATTAAGTTTATCAGCAAGGCCAAATGTTGTATTTCTGATATGTGTGACGGTTGAGGTACTTAGCATAACTTAGCTAGCAGGAGAATGATGTGAAGAGACTATTAAAGGGGGAGAGCTGCCATGGTACATCATGACAGCTCCTCTAGACAATGCAAAGACCAGTTTGACTTTGAAGGGGTCAGGTCATGCTTCGAGTGATCCAACTCTTCAGTGGCCAGATGAGAAAACACACTTTGCCCAACTAGACACACAAACGCATACACATGTACAGAAGGCCTCCTAGATCAAAGGGCCGCTGTCCTCTTTGGCAGACTGATGAGTGATCCTTTCAGAGCTGCTCACACAGGAGTCTCTTGTAATTCCTAGCCAGCTTTATTAGAGTTTGAGTAGAAAGAAAAAGGGTAAAAAGCATACAGACTTCTTTAATCAATACATGTGCATTCTGTTGCAGAGCCCAAAATGCCACAGCTCTAAAGAATGTCCACTTCCTCTGGAGACTTGGGGTTTTAAGAGGTTTTTCTATCTATACTCTGAATCACATAGTTTAATTTTCCATCAAGGTAAAAGTACAGGCTGCAGGTCAATGTTGCTTTGTAACAGAGCTTTTGCTCTGTTGTAAAGAAATCTTTAGTTCCCCAAGTATATGTGTGTTGATGATTATATCTGTTGGAAAAAAAAAAAGGTTGGGTTAATGAATTTACAAGAAGAGGAAATGGAGTAATGAAAAATAACATTTTTTGCAAACTGTTTGCATATAGGCAGAGGAGCCAGAGTTCTTAAAAGATACTATTGGAATACACTAAATTATTTAGATTCATTAGCCAAGTAAGCTTTTCGAAAGCACCCATCTATGCTCTTCAGCATATCAGCTACTTTTTGTGAGCTTTCTGGTTAAAGTTGACACGTGGATGATCAGTGCTAGTTTGATAAAGTCTCTCAGGTCAAATCACGACTCCAGTTTTCTCAAGTTTGCTATTGTGAGCGAAACATGTTTATTATATATATATATATATATATATATATATATAATTTTTTTTTTTTTTTTTTTGGGAACAAGCCTTCAGGAATCGGTAGTTATTCCCACTGGATTGAGTTTGTACTGAATATCGGTGAAATTAAAAGGATAATTTTTGACTAAATATGTGTTGCTGTAATCTATAGTTCATGAGCAGAATGTGATTTAAGTGCAAAAGGTTTTGTTTGTGTGTATTGTTTCAACAGAGAGTGGTGTGAAGATTCAGTCTCGTTTTGGAGTGAAGTTAAAGATCACTTGCATATATCAGTGTAGAACCTTCACAAGATATTAATTCCCTCTTAGCCCCCTGCAGGTTTATAACTTATACCACTTTACATCAGCATAAGGGTTGCTGGTCGTTCATTTAAGCATGCTGCTCTCAGTTTTAATGTAATCACTATGTTGTGTGCCACTGAGGTTAACTTGAAGGAATTGTTTATTCAGAACTAATGTAACAGAATTGCTGATAATGACCATAGTTTTATCTTATCTGCTGAAGAACATTTATAGCTTTGCACATTTGCGGGAAAAATTATGCCATTATAATGTAGTGATAAGGATGATTACTTATTATAAATACCTTATCATGTACCTTTTTATACATGTTTTTTTTTTGTTCAGTTCTTAAAACAAATAACAAATTAATAACAGTCATTTTTAACAAATGACTGTTATTAGGCTGCATATTTAGAGAATAGAGACATCAACTTCTATTCTATTCTATTCTATTCTGTTCTGTTCTGTTCTGTTTGTTGATTGATTTGAGATGACACCACAAGTCCACATCTAACATTGTCCTGAGTTTCTGGAGAATCTCCAAAGTATTTTTCTACAGGATATACTATAATATTTCTTGGAACTTGAACACCACGGTACCGTTGAGCCCTTTCAGTTAAAGAAGTGCTCTACATCACTAGAGCCTAATGTATCTCCATTATGATCGTTTGTAGTGATGAATAACTGAAATTCATAATGGACTGACAACTATTGCCCTCGAAGAGAAATAAAAGCATAGTTCTAATACATATTTACCAACTTGTGACTTGAACAACTCTTATAGATTTGTTTTATTAAGAAAAGAAACGACAGTTCATAGGCAGATTATAAACCCATGCATAATACACATTGGCTTTTTATATTTCCATGCACATTCAATATGTTAACATTTTCAATAGACTGATAGTTAGATGATTGCAGCAAACTTTGTAAAATTGCACTTCAGAACTATATTTTTGCAGTCTTACCTTGGGCCCTCAGAGAGGCAGCGGCCAGTGACGTGATGACTTAAAGGACTCTGCGGGGTTTAAAGGCTTAATGAAGCTCCCAGCTTTCTCCAGCAAGCTCTGTGGCAGCTATTAAGCAGAGAACCACTCACTCTGTCTTGTCTGTGCCACGTTGCTCCCTTCGTATAGTCATCATGCCAGATTGCTCACCCACACACGCTCGTATTTCTATGAAAACAGTTTTCAAAGACAGAACAAGCTGTGTAAATTTTTAGCTTTGTGTTGTTGCTTTCATGAGCAGTCACGGATCACCTTGATATCAGTATCCCTTCCAATGGATTACTTTGTGAATTTTGGAATTCCAATTATGTTTTACTGCAAAAATTACGAGGTGCAATATTTAAGTGTCACTTTCACTTAAATTCACTAAAGCATAGCATCATCATGTTATGAAGGCTCTTGGAAGATATTATGCTGAAGTGAGGCACTATGCTGCCTTATCCATACTTACATCCTTGTCAGCTAATGGTCTTTCTAAATAGCCCTCTGTAGAGTCATTATGTAATTGTGTAACCAGATTTCACACGTTCCAGAGCTCAAATCCAATACACATGTACCAGTCTGCATTGCTGATGCTTTTTTAAATTGTGTTCCCAAGAGAAAAGCAAGCAATTAAACAACATATTTACGTTGTTTTCCTTCTCTTCACATGCAAATCATGCATGCAAAGTTGGTCTTAAATGTGACCACAACAACCTCTGCAGTCAGCTAGACATGTGTGCCTATGAGGATTTGCACGTGCATCTACTGAGGCAGATGTTAAGGTCAGTGCTTTTAGCTTGTAGCGGCTAAAACCAGGAGAAGTATTTTCTGCCTAATATACGTAGATTGCATTTTTTGGTAGCATCACCCCCCATCTCTCACACCAAATCTTCCTCCCTCTCTCAATTTCTCTCATCATTGATCCTCCACCCTCTCCTTTCACTATCTTTTCTCACATCATCTCCTCCCTCACACCATCTGACAGTTTCCATTTATCTTCTCCTATCGCTACCTTTCCTTGGCTTATTGCTTTTCATTCCAAGAATTACGAGTCACTTTCATAACTGTGTTTAAAAAAACAATAAGAAGTGGACAAAAATAACCAGAGGTATAGGACTATTTAAAACACACACTGTCACTGTTACCTCTTTTTGTTAATGTTACAAGTAAGGTTTTTGTCTGTATTTGACTTATTATCTTGTCTTGTCTGCATTTGACTTATTATCTTTTATTGCTTCCTTGTTATTGTGTTTGGTCCAGATTACAGGTTTCATTCTATAATGTGCAAACGTAAATTGTGTTTTACACAATGGCTTGTTTATTGCTGTTGAAAATTTGATAAATGCATAAATTTCACTTGCCTCCTACATTGCAGTAACTCTTGGACACAGGTGCATTGCAATGACGATGCTCAAGCTATACATTTTTGTATTTCTGGTGCTTAGATAAAACAATGAAATTTACAGTCAAATTCTTTTTATTGATTTATGCTAAGCAGCTAAATGTGGGCTGAGCAATGTCAGTCTATGTCACTGCTGTCAGCAAGCAGGCATATCTTATGTAGGAAAATGGGAAAGGCAGTAAGGAGGAGCAGTGGCTTCTTCTGCCTTATGGGACAAGTCTAGTCTCTCAGCTGTCTGTCATGCTGCCCTTGCCAAATGTTCCCCAGAAACCTTGCCGGGTTAGAGTATATGATGCCCACAAGCAAAGGCAGTGAAAAGGTTCTCCCTTCTGCAGGGTCATGGAGTAGACTGACTGTCCCCGAGCTGAGCACCAGCACTGGCCCTGACCACATGCATGAGAGAGGATTAGAGACGAGCCAGCAGGGGCTCACTATCCGCAGCTTTGATCAGCAGCAGCACAGCCTAATACCAGACAACATCTGCAACTCTCAGCATTAAAGAGGCCCAAAAATTCCGATTAGGGAACATGAGGCCTGCTTGCTTGCTGGTGTACAGGACAGAACTGTGTCAATTCCTGGATGGAAGGTTTCTAAATACCAACACTCCAGTGGTGCTTACACTGATTTGTTTTACAAAGCCTGAGTCTCCTGAGAGGGAGTTTGGCTTTTTGTATCTTAGCATTTCATTTTGATTAACAGTCGCTAAGTAAATGCAAAAGATGAGATCAGTTTAGTTTTGGGGGCAGCTTTGTATTGAGTATTTAATATCAGCGCCAACAGTGCATTTTTGGGTTTGTCAGAAACAAAGCCAGAAATGAGGTATTTTTCCAAACATTGTCGGTGGAATTAATTGAAGCTGTCTCCAAAACATTGTTTTTGTCATCTGGATACAGCTAGATAATGCATGTTTGGCTGGAGCTTTAGTTGTTCTTCCAATAGCAAGGGACAGAGTTGGTGATATGAAATGACCTAGTTTAAAGTTCAGTTCTTTAAAAAATGCTTATGTGTAAATGGGATACTTCCTTATTGCAGGGGAGTATAAGATCAGAGCTTGGAAATTAACTAATATAACACAGCCACATCACTGTTCTGTAGCTTTGCATAGATTTTGCAAGTTTACTGCTTAACACTGGTACAGATCAGATTGTTTGATCCTACAGTTATATCCACAGCATATTATTCTCGTAATGTTTTCTACATTGTTTCACTCAAGTTTCCCTTGTGCATGTGATTAAGACCACTTACAGATACAGGACAATAATGTATAAATACTGAAATGAGAGGATGAATTAATGACTGATTCAATTTCCTTTTGTTGGCTTTATTCAACCATTTTTATCCATGTAGTAAGGTAGGTGCCCCTTTTCTTTTAAGAGATCAAGCACTAATGGTCATTTAAACATGCAAATGGCCTCCAACCCTCCTAATGAAGGGTGAGGTGATTACTAAACTTTGATTGCTAAAGCTTAGACAGCACCTTACCTCTGCAAAATGGAGGGGTAGAGCCTGGGGGGTACTTTGGATTGGATTCAAGTGTAGGCAAAGATTATCAAAACCAAGGTATTTTCAAAATTTAGCTCCAATATGTCAGCTGTGTTAATATTTTAAGTAAGGGATTTAGCCATTTTCTTACTATATTACCATAAAGCGTGCAGGAATTTTTACATCCAATCACATCACATCCAGCTTATGTTAAGAAATATACAGTCACAGGAAAATGGCCCTAATTAGATGTTACAGCTATTTGATGAGATTATTAGATTTTCTTGCAAGATTAGTTAATTAACATGGCAATTTTGCTTGGAATGTACCATAGTTTTTCTTGCAATTTGTTTGATTAATACTAAGGAAATTATCTTTGAAGTCGATTGTTTTTAAACATTGGAGTTAGAAAAATATCCCTTTTTTATAAAGGTATTTCAATACAAATTGGGGAAAGGTGCAAAGGCATTTGCATTACCTCCCAAATTTAGATATATATCCTAAAAGCTAAAGTCAACCACCAAAATTTCCCCAATAAACTTTATAAAGATGAGTATAGCATGGCTGTTACACTGTATTGCATTCAAGTTAACAGGTTTGTCCAATAAGATGTCGAGTCGTTGCATATAACAGTGGTATAGATGAGATCTGTCAAGATAAAAGCTCTGTTTCAACTCAGACTCCTGCTGGTCTCAATCATTAATGTGGCAATTTGCTTGTCTGATGCTATTAGTTGTGCAGTTTGATAATTACCCAGATCTTGGAGGGAAAAAAAAGGTGGAGCTGTCACCTGCTGTACCAGGAAGTCTGCTCTCATTTTCCTTCACCATGTGCTTCTCTTTTGGATTTTAGTTTCGTGCACATGCTACTCATGTGGGACCAGTCTTATTCTGTTTGTGTCTGGTTGTGGTGTTTGTCACATAAATGTTGCTTTTTTTTTTTTTTTTAACTCCCTCACCTCACTTTTCTATCTTTCAGTGTTTCCCAGTCTCTCTGTGTCTCTGGTTAAAGGCTTTTCATCTTTAGTTTTCTCACCATCGCTCCCTCTTAATGCCCTCCTGCCCTTGCACCCCTTCACCCTCCTCCTCCCTCTCCCTCAGTGCCACTGTGTTCACATGGCCCCTGCATGTGACACAAAGCTGAGCCAAAACACCCCGGATGCCCGTTTCAGCCCTCCGCTGTTCCAGACCTTGTTAAATTTTAAACAAAACAAAAGAAAAGGGAAGAAGGGAAACTGGGAAGAAAGAAAAGAGTGAGCACATGGGGCCAGGGGAATTTGCAGCAACATCACAATCTCATTCATCCCCCGGTTCTGTCCCTCGTGCATCATCAGGAGAGCACAGCCTTTAATTCTTGCGCTCTCTTTTTCTTTCACTCCCCCTTTGCTTTTCTGGTGTGAAAGTCCTCCTCTTGCCTTTTTCTCTCTGAACTGAACGGAACTGATTGGAGACTTAAACACAGATCTGGGGTCTGATTACTTACTGACTTGTGCATTAGTGGGTTTAAAGAACAGCCATATCTGTAGATTCTGTCCTCATGGACTACCCACTTTTCAACTACCCCAGATGCTTTATCAATACAGAAATAAAAAAGGCAGCAGGATTACAAAATCATAATCACTTTTACTTTGGCTTATGTTCTTCCCTTATATAAATACACTTATTACTGTGTATTTTTTCACCATCAAAGGAATGTCACTGCTTGGCTGCTTGTGAGGTATCCCAGAACTATTTAAATGTCCATCAACATCCCAGTTGTTGTGTAACTAAGCAAAAAAAAAAATCATTCACAGTTTCTGATAATGAATGGTGTTAAAAATTGAGTACAGACAATAACAAATGATATATTTATCAGTGCCTCTGCGGTCTGCCCTGTGGGAAAATCTGAAACTGAAAGCGGTTTGTCTGTCTTGCATTGTGAATTAGAAGCTACTCATTTAGGGATAAAATTTCCAACAATCTTACAACACACTACACATGTATGGAGAGCTTCCCGGCATGATGCATTATGCATTGTGATGGATGAGACACCACATTTGTTGGCAAGCTGCAAGCAGCAGCATGTGTTGTCACATAGTTGTTGCTTTATATAATGTATTTCCTTCATTTGGTTTTGGTTGTATTGATATTTCTTTATATTCCTTTTGCAGTTAATGGTCAAAACTAAAAGTGTCACACCGACAGTACCTTGTCTTCTTAGTTGTGCATATTTTTGCTGTTAATGGTGCTAACTTAACTTGTATGTGATCAAGTGCACTGAGGCACGAAAAGGAAAAAAAAATCATATATGTGGTTAGAACTAATAGTAATGGCTCTTCACCAAAGTATGCATGTTTTTAAACATTAACATTCAGGTCATAGTGTTGGCATAAGAACAATAAAAAACAGAAATTATTCTTCATTCTTCAATTTTTAAGTGTCATTTCAAATTCAGGTTCTGACATCTTGGTTAAGAATACAACTGCCTGATAAATTTCTGATATCAAATGACACAAAAGCTTCTGTCATTTAATTATTTCTAAGCAGCCTTGAGCAGGCTGCAGTTTTTTTTTGTTTTGTCTGTCCAGCATTATATTTATCGCACTAGTGATACATATGTTGTATGATTTTACAATACAGTACACTGCTCTGGTATTCATCAGTCTCTCTCACTCCAGCAAGACTGGATGCTACGCTTGTACTACATCTATGAAAATATTGCTGCCGCCTACTTAAATCTACTTTTCCTGCACTCAGGAATCTGTCTACACTAACTGGTAGCACATTTTCACTGTACGCACAGTGCATACGGTCACACATGTTCGTTGTGATTATAACTTAGCATTTCATCTTTTACCAAAAAAAACAAAAAAAACAATGCATGCAGACTTGCTTGTGCTGCAAGCATGTCATCATTCAGAAATTAAGTAAAAACAAAACAAAAACTAAGTGGTGCATTGACTCGAACTTGATCCCAGTGCTTGAAAAATCAGGAAACACAGTCAGTAAAATGAAATGTCTATTTAACACCCAGTCTTACACCCATGTTTGATCTGTAGACATGTCACTCTACTGGTTTTGCTAACTTATTAAGGTGTCATCTTTTGAAGACTCAGCGACTTTGCTGACATGTATACAGACATGCATAATTGTTATTACAAATAAAAACCAGGATGCATGGTTTTGGTGAAAGAATAGCAATTAAATGTGTGGGAGTGATTTGTTGCAAGAATTTTTTTGTGTGCATGATTGTCAGTTCTGATGCTCCCATAATTACGATTTTTTTTTTTTTTTTTTTTTTATAAATATCGGCAGTAATTTATTTCCTCTTGGATTCAGTGTTTCTAACATTATGCAAAAAAGGAAATGGTGATAAGATAAATCATTATACTGCAAAAACAGTTTTTGATATTTACTGAAATCTTAACATCCCCCAGCCACGCACACTATCTTTTTACTCAGGACACTGACTGCTCATCAGCAACATCACTGTGTCACTTCAGCTTCCGCATTCTGTCACTCGGCAGTTACTAATAGCCCATCTACAGCAGCAAGCCATCTCTGCAGCATTCTATGGTATACAGCCTTGAAATGGTGCAACACTTCACACTATATAGGGAGCTTAACCTGGTGGAGAAAGAGATGGGGAGGTATTATCATCAAGCAAAATACAATAACTTTCCAGTCACAGAGGTTTAGTTTTATTCACCTAGCATTCAACGCCCCTGGGAAGACCATCAGGGAAGGGTGAAATGTGAGAGCCAGGGATGAGGGGGGGAGGAGTGATAAGAAGCAGGCTGACAACACCTCCTTCTGATACTGAGGCTAAATAGGCTAAATGAGTTTGCTAATTGGTAAGCCAGTGAAGGTTTGATGTAGCTCAAAAGGTTACTGGTGATTGTGCAGGAGAGCTCATGGATGTGCACTCACATTTGCGTGCATGTTTATGTCAATGATTAATTAGCCTTCAGGAACTCCCTCATGTTTGTCACCCTGGGCTTCCCTGTTCATCTCTACCCCTGCATTAATAATGTCTATTGCTACCAGAAACAAATTTTTTTATTAACATTTTTATATAACAACTTTTGTGTGAATTTTTCATCTCAGTCATCTTATGTATTTCAGACAGGCCTTCTATTAGCACAGTAGGATAAAATGTTACTAATTAAATATTTAGATAGAGATGCCTGAAGGCTGAAATGGACGGAAATTAAAAGATATCAGCAGATAAAAATTGTTTCACGACTCTGACATACGTGCTTTGATGAGATTTGTTCATTTTCTGACCAAGATAAAGAACCTACTTAATTTCTCTACGATTGTCAGATGTGTGCCTAATGCTGTAAAATCACAAGCCAAGGAAAATGTTATCAGTAGTCTCATCTCATTAGTTAAATAAATGCATTTATCCAAATGATCTCACAAGAAGTAAAATGATCTAATTAAGGATCTTTCAACAGGATACCTTCTGTTCTTTTGTTTGTTCGTTCACATGAAATGTGGTACTCAGTAGGGCTGCACAATTAATCTGATTTTGATCGTGATCCCGATTTTGGTGGCCACAATTAAATAAACCTGATTGTTAACGATATTAACATTCAAAATGCGAGCTCTGCTGCATGCATCTCTGATCACTCAGGTTCTCAACCAGTAGTCTGCCAACCACCAGGGGGTGAACGCGTGGTTAAGGTTTCATTAAGCTGCCTAAATACCAAGTGCACACACCTTTTACTAGCAGCCAGTTAAGTATTGTTCATAGACTGTATATAAAAAAATGGACGTAGTCTCCGTGACGTCACCCATAAGTTTCTGAGGAGCTGATCATGAATTGAAGCTCGGTGGGCGGTTCTTACTATCGGCTTTTCTTGGCAGAGGCATGTGCGTCATCTCGCCCAAAAAATACAAATATGGCCAAAGAGGTAGAACAGAAAGGGGAGCTGTGAGCGTCATATCTGATTGATATCGAGCGAACTCCAAGCTTTCTGTAGCTAAGAGCTAACCGAGATAACCCGGAGATAACAGGAGCTAACCAGCTAATGGAAGTAAGTGGACTAAAGCTAAGTCACGTTGTTAACCAGCTAAAAACCGCGGTTGTTCTATGTTCTTCTTACTTGAAGCGGGAGATTGGTACCTGTCAATGAAAAGGACACACCCCTAAATATCCCAAACTTTGAGATTAAATTACTTTTAAATGGGCGAGTTAGAAAAAAATTCACTCCCCCCACAGCTATCATGAAGGTAAACCTGACCTATTAACCATAAATGGATTTTTTAACCAGACTTATTTCTGCCGAGAAGTTGGTCTTTTTTACATGGGAGTCTATGGGGATTTGCTCTGTTTTGCAGCCAGCCCCTAGCGGATGAAAGGGGAACTGCAGTTTTATGCATTTCCGCATAGGCTTCACTTTTAACCACCGGAGGGTGCCGCTTGGTATTGTTGGATTGTTTGGTCATTTTAGGTGGGTGCAGTTAACACGGAAACGCATGAAGCAGTAAGATGCAGCCTCCGCATTTTTCCTGTTGCAGGTAAAACGGATTATTTTGAATAAACAGCTGATTGAGGTGGTAAAAAATATGAACATTTTTACAACATGTGGCATTAAAATACACAAACTCTGACGCGTGCACAACCTGACCTGCTGCGGACGAAGTTGCTCATTAAATATAAAATAACCAGCTTCATTGCACAAAAAGCAGACATTGATCCGTCCCAGCTTCAGACGAAGTTTCTCTTGGAGGATGTAACAAGCTTTAGACTGATGAGAGTAAGTTGTGTCGAAAATGGAAAATACAGCTGCATCAAAGCACTCTATAAGAAATTTGAGATCCCTTCGTTTAATTATTTTTCCAAAGGGGCGATGCCTGTGCTGGTTGTTTACAAGTGGTACAATAAAAATACACAATAAATGATCGTGATTAATAATCGTGATTACATTATTTTTCAAAATAATCGTGATTATAATTTTGGTCATTATCGTGCAGTCCTAGTACTTAGCATGTTAAAAAAAATATGTTCTTATGACAAAAAAATTTTTATACATGTTTTTTATATGTAATATAAAATCCTAATAAGAGTCGGTGGAGTCATTTTGTCAAAATTGCAGATTTTATTTTTATGCAATTTTGACTGTGTTGAACATAAGTCGCTGAAACTTGCCAAAGGATGATAATCTTTAAAGAATAATAAAATTCCTTTACTTAGCTTAAAATTGTCAAGCAATTGAACACCATTGAATTTAGTTTTTTTTAAATTAGAAATTAATCCTAAAATAGATTCATGCATTGATTTGTATGACATTTTTATTTTGAAAGGAAAGCCTTTAATTTGTGATTTTTATAGCAGCCCAGATTGTGTCACTTTTTCGTCATTCACAGCATGCAGCAAAATATCACTTTTTATTTTTTAATCATTCCCTGCAATTATTCCATATTACTGATATGATGTGTGTATATCGCCAACATTGTTTAATAACTGTGTGTGTGTGTGTGTGTGTATAAGAAGGTGTGTGCATGCATGTGCACATGCATAAACACTTCCCTTAATAGTGATAGTGATAACAGTGATTCCCATGTGCTCACAGATATTGGTTTAAAGGGTTTTCTGTTGTAGTGATAATTTAGAATCGCAATCTGTCCAGAAAACTATTTATGCTTAAAAAAAAAATTGCACTTTGGTTTAATCGTGATTTTTTATTTTTTTTATTTTGATACTGTAATGACAAAGACCTTTCTTATTCTTTTTTTTTTTTTTTTTAAATCTGGGTTTCTTATGGTCTGACCCAATAGGACATGCTGTAATGATGAAACTAAGTGTAATGGTGGGGATGTATGCCACAACTCATATCTTTCGATTCTCCTTCATACAGAGTCCCTTAGGTTATTGTTATATCATTTATTTGCTATTGGATTGATTATGTTTACATCTTCACCAAACACTTCACTCCCTAAATCTGATGGTATATTAGTGAGAGTTGCTAGACTAAAGGCAAATGATGAATTATTCATGTGTATGTGCCACACTGTGCCTGGACTTCAGTGATCCATAGCTGTCAGCAGTGTATCCTTGAGCATGATGGCACAGGTTGTTGTGAGGACACACTGCAGGGCCCAATGGCATGTGGAGGTCTGTGGGTGGAGCCAGGGGTTGGCAGGGCTAGTCTGGGCCTCGAAATGAGCATGTGAATGCAGAAGAGTGGGGGAATTAACTTTCCCTTTCTTTGCTAATTCTCCCATTGCATTTCAGAATGAGATCAGAAGGCCCTATTTCACCCAAACACACTTGAGTTGGAAAAGCCATGTTCTGACATGTTGTTTCGTAAAGGGCCACAGCTTCAAGAGGTTGTGTGAGAAAAGAAAGATTTGGAAGTAAGCTGGGCTCATAATGCTGACTCTGCATACAAAGGTCAGGGCATAAAGCCAGAAAAACGTAATATGAGCAAAATAAAGTAAGGAAGGGGGAGAGAACGGAGCTCAATTCTCATTCAAGGAATGATTATGGAGGACAATAAGTATGAAAAAGGAACTGCTCCTGGGAATATTCTTGCCCCCCGAAACATTGAAAAATGTATACACAGGCGCACAAAGACAGTTAAACCTTTCCAGTCATAAGTTGTGTGAGAGCAAGGAAGTAAAACAGACACATTACATAATTGCACACCATGATTCTGCCAGTTTACTACCACACAGCGGTAACTCAGTTCACACGTGCGGAGGCTTGCTTCATCTTGTGAGTGAAAGTGCAAACTCCCATTTTTTTCCTCACTTTTGTAACCTGGTGCTAATTATTTATTTATCCGCATCAATGATGAATCTGATGTTGCATTTTATTGTATTACACAATTAGGAGGTTTGGTGGAAAATACCTTTGATTTTTCAATGATGATATTTTAAGACAATAGCTACATTCATATGGAGCAGTTTTGATTCACTGAAACTTCCATTAGGAATAAAAAAAAAAATGCTTCAACAGCAGCTGATCCAATTGGCCCTTTCAATCAGATCATAAGGGGTGGTTTAAACCTTTTCACAATCAGATCAGTAAGGAAAAATAACCAAAAGTGGGTGACTCTTAAATTAACACGGCAATATGTCATTTCAGGTAATCACAGAAAGCCTGCATATTTTCTTCACCATTTTTATTATTTATTTATCTTCTTGCAAAGGGGAGGGGGTAAAGAATTGGGGTTTTTGTTTAGAGGAATCTGCCAGGACAGGCCAGGACTGACTGCCTGACCCCCATCCTCCTTTTTTTTTCTTTTTTTTTTTAAACGAAAAGATAATCCCAATGTTGCTCATTTTAGTTTTGGCCAAGATTCACAGCAACATCAGTTATGTCATTATGTTAATTTGAAAGATTATCTCAGCTCATATTAAAATGGCATGTTTATCTGTCACTGGGGACAGCAAACCAGAGATCCTCTACAAATACACAAAACAAGACATCAAAAGCTGGCCTAATAGGATAAAATGGACTATGTATCTGGTCTTTTAAGTGTGCAGTTGAAATATTCTGAATATTGTGTAGATAGAATATTTTGACTTTAATGTTATGATTATATTAGCAAATGCAGCTGTGCTAAAAAATAAAATTAAGAAAGTTAAACCTCTTTAAGCATATTTTTTTTAGATCTTGTTCCTAATTAAAGTCAGAAATATTTCTATTTATATTTTTCTTAAAATTGATTATACTTATTATGCTTTATAATTCCAAATAACGTAGATAGGATCGATCAGTGTCAAAATTACTTGACACTGCTATAGTAAACCACCACTGAGTGGGCTCTTGTTTTCCAACAGTGTGTATGGAAAATCTGTCACTGTTGGAAACATGGCATACTGTTAAAAACAATATCAGTTTTTATTTTTGGATATTTTTTTAAAAAACAATGAGGAATCTGGCCATAAATGGCTAAAACAGTAAATATAATACCCAAAAAAACAACCAAAAAAAACCAAACAAAACTTTGTATGCCAATGGACGTAAAAAATGAAAATGCACAAAATATCCGTGATCAGTCACTGATTGAACTCTTACGTGGTGTATTTGCTATGTAGTAGCTGTGTAAATATAGTTCAAATATGTCATAACTAATAAAATGTTTGTTTAAAACCCCCAAAATTTGATGTCAAAAGTAATTGTAAAATTACAACCATTTACACATAATATATAATATCACACATCATGTATGTAGTGTATTATTGTATTCTAGAAAGAGGCATCATTTTGTCTTTTTTTTGCAACTCATGCAAATAGGTAAAGCTGACTGTAATGAGCTGCATCCACATAGCTCTGTTGCACTTCTTTCTTAAGAATATTTGCCTGATGTGACAGTGTTAAGACCCCAGTGGTGTCTAGGGGAAAAAGGGGGTTGCAACACAAAAGAATAGTGGCAACTAAAAGTTCCAATAAAAGGTGGGATTTTATTTACAATGATTCAAACCAAGGAAACTTAAAGCATCCCGTGACAGGAGCAAAATCCACTATTTAACAAAACTCCAAAAGCTAAACCAAAATTCTGTAATCACAGACCAAACAAAACTCAGACAAAGACAGCAAACAACAAAAGAAAAGCCAAGAACCAATCTAAGCAAATCTGCTATCCTATGGCCGTCGACGCCAAACCGGAGGTGGCTAACTGTGTCACCATCAGACACAGCTGCCCTGAATGACGGTGCTGATTGTCCTTAAATAGGCAGGTGTCATCATCTGTGGCCAATGTGGGAGGAGCCTGCACCAATGTCCACCAATCCCGAGCCAAGGTGGTACAGGTGGAGCCGAGGGATGGCAGCCTATCAGCTGTGAACTCCGGAGTCTCTCCATTTCCAGGAAGCCCTGCAGACCAGATGACTCAGGGCCATAACAGACAGGATATGCTTGTAGTTAGTTCTTCTATGGTCTGATCACACATTTTGTCAATCGTTATATTATTTTTTTTTACTCAGCTTATTTTAAATAATTTTAGGGTGCATTTATATCAGGATAGTTTGCTAGACTGTCCGATTGGGGACTCTTCTTAGTTGTAGGCAGAAGTGTATAATCCAAGTGACATAAAGTAGAAGTTCTGTCCTGTAGCTGTCCCAGCAGTCGCGAAACCAGCTAAATTTAATTAGCTCAGCTCCACTGCAAGGCAGATGAGCCTGTTAGTAAAAACACCTGTTCTAAATGCACAATTAGATCCAAAAACATAGCAGGACTTTGACCTTATGGCACCTGGATCATGCACCTCTGGTTGTAGGGGGGTCTACCCATGTGAACCACGATCGCGTTCATGCTGCACTTTGGTCAAACAAGCCAAACCCCATTCTATATCCCCATTCTCACCAAAGGTAGCGCCTCACTAGTATTTAGCAAAAGAGAAGACCCATGTGAAAAAGAAAACTCCATTCCCTCTACATACGAGATAAACATGGAGCATAAACTATCACTGTGTTTTGTTTTTTTGTCTTATGCAAGTATACTGCAGAAATACACTGCACAATGGCCGCAGTATGAACAACAGACAAGGCAGAGGACCCCTAACGTAACTGTTATGTATATACCCACAATGCAATACTAGATCAAATGCAGGAAGTGACTCTCTTTTTTTTTTTTTTTTTTTTTTTTTTTTGTAGTCCGCTTCTTTCATTTGGTCTACTTGAAACGGATCGAGACCTGCGTTTGAATGCAGACTGAGCCTTCTTATTTGATCCGAATCAGAATTTGTTTGGCACATTCACATTTCCCAAAATGAACCAGACTATCCAATCAAACGAACTAGGATTTTAATCAAAAGGGCTGAATGTGCCCTTAGAAATCTCAGTCCTAAACTTTCTGGGTTTTTTTTTTTCGTATCCTTCCAATGTACAGTATAAAAGATTTGTTTTAATTTCTGAAAACCAGCCTACACAGCTCCAAATGTTTATACTGTTACTGCAGTGTGCTGCTGTGGACTCACATTTTTTTGTCTTTTATTTTATCTTCACCTTTATACATAAACATACCAACTAATTCATTCGAGGATGCTCAATATTTCAGCCTTGCAGCCATATTCAAGTTTACTCCCAATTATTCAATTAATTTGTAGTACTTTGTCACACATACAGGATAAATACAGCATTTGCAAACAAAGGGCTATAAAACAATCCCCGGAATCCTTGTGTGTCTGATTTAGAGTTTGTGAGCTCTTAGGTAGCTGATCAGTGGGCTTGTGTGTTCCAGTGCAAGGTTTCATAACACACTCACATTACGTAATACCAGCCAGTAACAGAGAGCTGGGGGAAAAGGGGAGGAGAAGGGGGAAATGAATTTATGTACGTCAATGACAGAGAATTACTTTGGAAAATAATTATTTTCACATTCTGATAACAAACCAATAGATTAACATTTTGGGCGCACAATTTTCGCTCTGTCCGCTTCATTTATATCTATTTTAGGGCATTTTGTTTGAGTAAAACAATGATGCATCGTTTTAATTGTGTCACAGTGGATGATGGCACAACTGAGGGAAATTGCTGTCATTTTCTATTACTTAAAGGCACATAATTTGGTCTTTCTAAAATTCATAGCGGTACAACGAGATTCACCAACCACAGCGGTTTTGTAGTTCCTCATTTCAGCTGTTGAGTGTTAAGGACTTACAATTGCCCATTTATACATTGTTTGCATCTACTTAGGTTTCAGCTGATATACTCATATTTGCATCAAGTTAACTTGATATGATATGGGTAAGTGGCTAGAATTTCAGTAGCTGTTTTGTAACTATTCTTTGAAATTACAAAAGCAGAAGGTTAAAATCAGAATGAAAATAATAGTGATAATTCCTTATTATAAACTCAAACAACACGAGAATATTCCATCAGGTTACTGCTTTATCATTGTATTTCCCACACTCTCCCTAGTGGTTGTGAGTGGTAATGCGACTGCCTGATAACTGAAACTGTATAATGCCTGTTATAGCAGTGGGCTGTTTAGTTTCTTTTTCCCTTGGGGCAGAGCGTAATAATGGTGTGATAGGGAAGATACTGCGGGCTGTGGCCTAATTTAGATTCAGGATGTGTTTCACTGGACTGAAAGAGGAAGTTTTGTATAGTGTCCAGTTGAATGTGCTTGTTTCTATGTTACTGCACCCTTCGTGGTGACATACTTAAAAGAGATGAGCTATCAGAATTTGAACATCCTTCTAACAATCTATTGTTCACCTCATTCACTCTCTGGGGAAAGGGGATGTCTCAACGTCTCAAGCAAAGCATACTTTGACTTAGTCTCTTGTCCTTTTTGCTTAAACGCTTACTATTGGAGAGAGGGGTGGGGTTTCATTCTGGCAGTGCTGTTTAAGCTGAAAGATGTTCTTTATGGTGTGACAGAGCTGTCATTTAGGACTTGTGTGCACAAGTTCACATCTGTGCATATTAATCTGAAGTTGTGCATTAATAAAAATTCAGTGTAATATCACAGAAAGTGTTGTGTAAATCTTATGTAAGAATACAATTTAAAAAGTTACAACTTCAAAAAAATATTTTAATTCCTAGTTAACATTGTTTCATTATGAATTTATGAACCGACAGCTGTGAGACAACTGTCAAAAACATGTCACAGGGTCAAAGACATCATTCACAGTGTAAGAGATTAATCTATTCTACAAATGCATGCATCTGATCTCTGTTCAACTCAAAAGCACCATGGCTGCCCCAGAAAAAAGACTGCTGAAATACACACTAAGAAATGTCCTCAAAAATATGGCTAAATTAATTGCAAAAATGTGAAGGAATTTTACACACACACATATTAGAAGGGATGCATCCTAAACAGTAAAAGACAATGATGCACTTTACCACTCCTAGACTGTCAACAAAATGGTAAAGATAGAAAATATTAGAAGAGTGCGTGTGTTTGTGTGTATTTAGATGCATCATGATGTGGACATGGACAATTAAATGTATTCCTAAGCTGGTAATTAAAACTGTAGATTCAATGCAAGGCATTATAGGTAAATACAACCTAACACATGCCAGATGATTGGCGACTGTGGCTGGGAGAAATGTGTCATTGTTCAGGAAGAAGACAGCATACGTTGCTGGTATACTTACATACCTTGCTATGGTTGTTTAGTCACTTCATCCACTAGTAGGCAGTGCTGAGTTCAGAGTTTGCTTGCATGTTTTGACACCGGTTGGTTGCTGTATACGTGGACACATTCACACAGCCTTTTTGCAAATGTTAAAATCATATTTTCAGGTGTTCTCCTCAACTTCTTCGGGTGCTTTTTATTTGGCGATTTTCGTGTCATGTTCTACCTGTGTCTCTTCTTTTCATTGGGTTTCATCATATTCATTAGTTTTGTGTCAGCTATAAAACACAACACTGCCTGCACACTTTCTGGTGGTATTGTTCCATATTCCACATTTCATGATTTGACCAAATTATGCATGTAACTGTTGAAAGTGTCCATCCGACTGCATATTCATTTTCTGCATCAAGCAGAACCAGGCTTAGAAATACCACTTGCATGAAAGCTTATAATTGGGATGGTGCATTGCATTTTTTTTTATTGCATGTTCACCTGTGCAAGTATGGAAAAAGCTGGTGTCAAATGATAAGCCTTTGTTCTTATTTGAGACTTTTATTATTAACAGACAGTAGAAGCACAACAGAACCTACCATTAGCATTTAGTTTGAGAACCTGCTTTTACTGTTTACCAAACTCACATGCATCAGCAAAACCACAGTGTGCTGAGCTCCACCAAAGCTGGTCTATAAATAAGATGAACACTCCTACATATATTCTTGACAACTAGTAACTACTAGTTTTGCAAACTTTGTGCTTCTGTCGCAATATTAGAGCTGCATAATATATCATTTAGGCATTGTCATCGCAATATTTGTGTGGGCAATATTCACATCACAGGTCCTGCTATGCAGGAGGCAACTCAACTCAATATGTTCATTTTTTCATCTGTCCATCTGTGACTTTCAGATGTGAATGTGAAGCCATGTCCAATTTAATTTATGATTGCTTCAACACGGGTGTAAACGAAACAAAACATATTGAAACATTTATTTAGGACCTAGTATTGTGATATAAATAGCAGGGTAAGAAAAAATTGCATTGTCAGTGTTCCAACGTCGTGGAGCATTATGCCATATAGTGATTATTCATGCTTGTATACAGGGTAAACATGCCTTGTTATGGATCAGATGTCACTATATGTCATACTGCTTATGCCATGACAAGACCATATTTAATTGTAGATTGAATATTTACATTTAAGGTTAAAGTCTATTTTCTGTTGAAACATCCCGTCCTCCAGCACACTGTTGAAGATCTGAGATCGTAATCCTGCTCTTTGTCACTGCTGAAATTCACATCAGATATTGGTCTCTCTGAGTTTAGAAGGAAGGCGCATTCACGGCTTTGAAATTCATCCTGCTGGCTTGTTTCCTTTTAAAGGTCACATATTATGCAAAATAACTTTTTAAACTGTCATATGCATCCCCATGAAAATTTTATGATGCCCCAAAATGAGAAAATTCTTTCACCTCTTTTACATGCTCCTAATTTTTAGTGAATGTGTGCTCAAACAGGTGAGTCTGAAACCTTTCCCTTTGTGACCTCACAAGGGGAAATAATCATTCCCCCGAGTGGTGGATACTGCCACTACCCTTCTCCCAGCTAGCCGAGCCTGTCTTGTAAAATCACCGAGAAGGCACCAGTAAAAGCCGTATCTTCTCCCTGAGAAGTGCATGGACAGGCACTGCTCATGAACATTTAAAGGTTTAGTCATAACCTGTCCATTTTCTGTAGAGCTCACTAGAACCTAAAATTAAGGATCAAGACTGGGGGAATACACTTTTAAAAACAATGTTTGGACCTATGAAACACATGAATTTGTTGAAAAAGATAAAGTATAAGTACCTAAATGTTAAATGTTCTATAATATAAGTTTTCAAGAAGCCAGTTCTGAATCCTCATTGAATTTTTTGTTTCAACATTATCAATCTTTATTCAAAATTTTGACCATTGTCCAGCAATGCATAAAAACCAAACCGCACAGAAAAAACTAAAAAAAAAAAAACTTTTTTTAACCTCATGCACCAGTGCATCTTTGCTCCAAAATGTATTTTCAAACCCTGAGAACAGATGTGTGACAACAGAGCACCTATAGCTGCTGTGTTTCTGGAGGCAGCAATGCTAGTTCAGTTGAGAAATGTTGATGTTGTTTATGTGAAGTGATTTAATTCTCTGCATTTTGATGGCATGGCATGGCATGCCACAGCTGAGTCCATGTTGGGGAAACACTGCTAGTAAATTCTAACAGACTAAGAGACAAGGGCATCATGGGCATCAGGTAGGGCTGGGCGATATATCGAGCATACTCGAGATATCGTGGCTAGTCCTCTGTGCGATATAGAAAATGCCTATATTCGTCATATTCGAGTATCCTGTTGTCACGCAGTTGTTTTTAGCTGTGGGCGGGGTTTTCTCCCTCCTCCTTGACTCTGCACCGCTTTGCACAGAGTTAAAGCAAGCGCACCTAGTTACGTACATAACGTGAGCTACGTGCTACGTCATGAGAGGCAGCGTGTAGCCACTGTTGCCAACTTGGTGACTTACTCGCTAAATCTGGCGACTTTTTCTGTGAAAAGCGACAAGCGACAAATCTAGCAACTTTTACTGGAGTTATTAGAAACTTTCCTGGTGTTTTGGCGACTGACTTTAAAGCGCATATTGTAAAGTTATTGTCAGAACGAGAGTCTCTCCCCGTCCTAAAGCACTCAGTCGCTCCGGCTGCAGCTGCAGCCAGTCAGAGGAGCAGAGAGGACACCTGCACGACTCCACCTACAGTCACAATGAACAGCCAAATCCGCCACTGATCCCACTCTGGATTACAGAGTGGGACGTAAATTACAAAGTTTTTCACGTCACGCAAAAATAATTAATTCTATTTGATTACATTCACAGCCTCTGTCACTTACTCACCTCATCCACTGTGTGTGTGAAACAAGCTAAATATTTATCTAGCTCGTCATGTCTCTAGAAAGTACAGAAAGGAGTGGGAATCAAACCCTGAATTAAAAACTGGCTGAAGCTGTTTATTGGAGACGATACGAGGGCATTCTGCCTGTATTATAAGATGGATTTCTACGCTAAACTCTGCAATTAAAAAAAAAATACACGACAACTCAAAAACGTATCCATAAAGCAAACCCTTATAATAGTTCATCATTTGAAAAGTCACCCCCTAGAACACCTATTTTCATACGTTGCATTTATTACATCATGCAAAGTCACTTTATTTAGTTTTAAAATGACATGTTTGTGCACTGCTTTAACTGCTTTAACTATTCAATAAATATGGTTTTGATCAGTTTGCTTCGTTACAATTTCATCCTTTTGGCATTAATTTTTAAAATCAGCTTATCTTAATGGAGTATGAACAATTATGTTTTAATGGAGACACAAAATCATCTTACTGATGTGATTATAAGGACCAAATTCATTCAAGACTGAGGTAAATATCGAGATATATATCGTATATCGTGACAGGCCATAAAAATATCATATCGCCCAGCCCTAGCATCAGGGCAACATGGTTTCCAAAAAAATAAAAATCATTTAGTCAGTGAGAGGAACAGATCATGAACACCTTGTTCTACAGCCTCAACTAGTTCATAAAAGAAACTATGCCAAATATCTGACCAAGCATAACATACCCGTGTTACTAACTACCACCGTCTAATGTCCATGTCATAGATACAAGATAATTAAGCTTGTGACATATTCAATGAGAAGTGAGAAGTTTCATCCGCAACAGGGTGGGGTAGAAAGACAAAACCTCAACTATGGAACCAACAGAAAACAACAGCAGTGGAAGTATATAAGTTCAATTTTTTTAAATTATTAAATTATTAAATAAAATGTATTTATCTCACAGACCTATATAAACCTAAAAGTATAGTTTCAGAATATAACGAGTAACTCATAAATAAGGATAACATGGAATCTTTGCATGGTAATACAGCTTGACATGTAAACATTGGTTTTTCACCACACATAAACAACTAACACTGAGGGCGAATATACTTATACTTGTTTCACTCTGAAATGAAATAAATGAACATCTGTTCGAACCCTTCGATCAAATTCTTGTGAGGTACATTGTAAGCATTTCATGTAATTTGATACAAAAAGAAACCTTCCTACCATTCTCCAGTTTGTCCTTGTTTGATATTTTGACTGCTTAAGATTTTGTTTAACTCAGCCTTCCTGGCAGTCAAAATATTAAAATGTAAGCCTTGATACTTTTCACATGTTGAGGCATCACTGCATCTAAGCATATTTGAGCTGAAAACGGTCCAAAGTAAGAACACACAGACACATTTCTGTGCTTGTGCAAATGTGTCACAGTGCGATAATGTAGGAACATCTTACTTATTTCCCATGCAAATGCATCTCATCTTCTTATCACTTTTACACAAAGTACAGCTTGATGCATTTCACACATCAGCACATCCTCCGTCCCTGAGGGGAAGACAACCCTCTCTAACGCCCCTGTGAGAGCTGTTTGTGTGAGAACATCTGGGAATTTTGTAAAGAGGGTTTGTAACATTAAGAAGCTACTAATTAAGGATCACTAATTTCAGAAACTGTGTAGTTTAAATAGCCCTGAACCTTCCTAAGATGATACATTTTGTATTTCTCAGAGCTGTACACCTTCAGTTGGGAATGAGTATCTCTCAGAAAGGTACAACAAAGTAAAATGTAATTCATGGAAAAACGTGAAGCACTTAGGTGAGTGCGACGAGCAGCCTGTAACCAGTGGCGGCCTTTGCCACCTTCTAGCAAGGTTTGTGCATCGCTGCCGGGCAGTCGGCTTAGTGTATCCTGTCACTTTAGATCTCAGTAATCACTTTAAGTTATCCACAGAGACATTCATTGATGTAGGAGTGATGAAGAATTAAAAAAAAAAAGAAAAGTAGCGTGGTTTATTAGATGAAGGCAGTATGTCCTGCTCTAAAACGCACTGTAAAGCAAATGCATTTTGACATTGTGTGTACATATGTGTGTGTGCATTTACGAACCAGGACATTGCAGCCTTTTGTGTCCCAGAGTTAACAGCTGACCTTACTCTGTTAAGCACACACACACACACACACACACACACACACACATAAATTTGTATGTTTTTTCTTTGTATGTTAAACAAGCTTTAGTTTGATCTTTAAATTACAATTGCACTGATTTCTTTTAAATATCACCACTCCTGCTAAGTAAGTTACATCTTCAGGATGTCTTGTATCAAGATTTTAAAGATGCTATCTTTTTCCTCAGTTGTTTTTTAATGGCATTATTTTAAAAAAAAATCTCCAAAACTAAAGGATGCTTCCATTTCAAAAGCCCATTATAAGTTAGGAAGCGTTTATAAGTCATTGGATATTGCCATCCAGTGCATCACATCTCTTATCACCTATAAAGAAACAATTGTGTGTCTATGCATGCTTATACTCTGATGTGACTTATGTGGGTCTTGGATGCCCTACGGTATAACATGCTCAGTCCTGAAGTGGAGGTGTGCTAATGTCAGGTAGCATTTAGCAGGACACTGTGATTAACAAGGGGTGTGTTGTTGTTATTATTGGTGAAATGGTCCAGATATGGGAAGTGTTGATCTGTTAAATAAAAAATGGATGAAGACTCCTTGAGTGCTAATTCCCAGAAGTGAGGAATCAAAAGAGGCAGCAGCAGAAATCTAGATGCCAGTTTGTCACTGTGACACTTATAATGCCAGCACAACACAAAAAAGGAGCTGTTTCTTTCATTTATATATATATATAT
>NC_136625.1:20956580-20982940 GCF_933228915.1 Telmatherina bonti | reverse complement strand
GTGGCTGTAAGGTATGCACTGCTGGAGGGGGAGGAGGGGAGCCAGGAGAAGAGGCTTACTAAATATAAGAAATGAACAACTTAAATTAGTCCCGAACATTTGGATTAGTCAGAGTGTTTTACAGATTTACAGAAAACTGAGGGGTCTAACTGTATTTCTTATTGTTCACGATTACAAAATGTATAGACTGCGATCAGGACGAAGAACTACTTAAACAGAGTAAAAAAAAAAAAATGTCTGAGCAAGATTACCTACCCCAGCTTTAAGTCACAGCGCATGTCTGAATTGAATGAACTTTACCTTCTGTACCACTTAGAAAGTAGACGTTGCAAACTATGACATTGTCCATTTCTGCTCCGGTTTTTAACCAGGGATTGTTGATGCAATTTTGTTTTCTTTTTTCTGTATTTATGTATGTAACTCTCGTGTGACACATAAAAAAAAAAAAAAAATGTTTATCCTTCAACCGATTACAGCAGTTGCAATAACTGTACACAGCACATAATTTGTTGTCACGTCTGCATGACATGACGTCAACACTACATCAGATAGAACCCAGCTATATCAGATTTTAGCATTATTTCATGTAGAAACTTGTATGTGCAACATAAGAACTATGTGGCATTTCAGATTTCTTTCACAACCTGACAGCTCGTTCATATTTACTTCTAGATTATGATTGCTGGTTTCTTGCTGCAGTGAAATTTAGTTAGACTGCCAGAACACAGAAACAAATGATGACAGAAGGGTGCACTTTTATCCTCCTTAGCTAACACATTATAGTACACGGCCATATAAAATACATAATGGCATTATAGCATTTTGAGCAGAATATATTACAGGGCTATATTTACATCGGCATTCCCAGAACAATCCACCACTTGAGTTACATCCATTCACAAATTAATGTTTCTTTCATTTCATTGTTATCTGATCTAAGAGTAACCTCTGACATTTTCCTTTTCATATCAGATGAATTACAATGTTAAACTGCAGTGTTATGTAATGCATGCTTTTGGGAGGATATAACATGTGGCTAGCATATGTAACTTTACGAACATCAGCCAATCAGAGAGTTAGCCGCATATGCACATTATTCAGTGCTTCACATGTGCTCATCTGTATTTCCTCATTCAATGTTGAAAGCTTCCAACACAGCCAGACCTTTTAGTTGACATCTACTCTGACCGGTTTGGTTTAATGTTACATACTCAGACTTTTGTCAAAAATCCTTTCCAAGCCAGTCTATTGATTGTGTTGTAAAGACACATTAGTGTGAACCACAGAACCAGCAACATTGAAAGAGCCCTTACCATGTCTCTTCAGGGTGCTTGAATGAAGGTAAAATAGAAAAAGATGTCACTGAACACTGCAGTGACCAAGTTCCTTTCCTAGCTAAGTCATACAGTCTGCGCCTGCTTAAGAAAACATACCTCTGTAGTAGCCTACAGAAGAGAGATGTAGTCTATACATTATTCAACAGGGGGAACTGAAAGAGCATAGATATGAAGCATAAACGAAGCAATGTTTTTATAGTCAGGTCTAGTTTTTTTTTGTAAGCATCCATCACATATTTTGCTCTGTTTTAATATGCTTAGATTCATAATCCTGTGAATTGATTTAAACGAACACATCATATGCAAATGAAATGCTTTGTAATTCAATACTTGTCTTAAACATTTAGACTTCAGGCTTTGAAAAATAATACATTTAAAATCAACTTAGTCTTGAGTTCTAATTCGGATGCAATTTTTTTTACACTCCTAATGCTGATTCAGCATAATAAATTGGCTGATAAATAAATGAATAGGTTTCAGCACATATTAGTTCATATAGAACTACTTCTGGACAGAAAAAAACTGCGTGATAGAGTGTTGGATTAAGGCACTGCGCAATACACTACCATGCTAAATTAGCCTTACAGTCAGCATGTGAAAGACCTGAATTATTTAAAGCTATGAGAGCGGGAGCAAGTTCACACTTGCTTACCCTACTGACTCTTTCTTTACCAACCCCCCACCTCTCATCCACATGCTTCGCTCTGGTTAGAGTGAAGTGAAATATATGTGAGGGAGACAGTGCAACACAGCAAACTACAGGACACAAGACACTGTCACTTGGAGACAAAAACGTAATAAACCACAACATGAATCTCTTGTTCAAATGAAACTATTAGGTTAAACATATTCCAAGCGCAAAATACAAATCTATAATTAGAAAAGCAAAATCTAAAGCCAGGCAGACCGACAAGTAGAGAAAAAATATATATTGCCGAGGAGAACAGTTTGTGCCAGCCCAGAGAGCTTTTTGCGGAGGTGGAGGTAGACAGAAAGCAGGTGGATGTTTAGACAGAATGATAACGCAGCCTGCCTGACAAAACGCCTGATAAGCAACCTGAATGTTAGATTTGGCAGGGTGGCAGTGAAGTGAGAGGACCAGGCAGAGAGGAAAGACACACAAATCAGCAAACCTGAATGAAACAAGCTCAGAAATTGTATGATCATCAATTAGAAGGGGTGCACCTGGAATTTGATTAGGTTTATTAATTTTGTTTGCCCCATTATGAATAAAAACCTGAACAATTCAATTCAATCTGCAAAAGTAGGACATCTAGGGCTGGCAATTGTACTGAATTATGATTGTGTGGTGGTTAAAGCCCTGCTGTGTAGCACCTTGTTTGGCTTTGGTTTTATATATTTTCTTAGTGACACTTCATATCTGGCTTAGCTGCACTAAAGCTCTACTATGATGGTAATTTAAAATAAACAATACATGATCCCTTCTCAAATTCTGTTGAAGCGTTCGAACAGTAGTCTGGGAACCTATCATCTATAGTCAAATGACTTTCCCTCTGGGGTATCAGACTGGACATTTAATATAAAGAGCAGATATGCAAATGACTAACGGCAAAAAAGGTTTTTGTTATTGTGTGCTAGTCATTGTTTGAATGCTGATACATTTAAACTAGTAGGCTTAAATATGATTGGTTAATACTGCTTACACCACAAGAGAATCACAACACTAAAAGACTTCCTGTTCAACAAATTTTTTGATATCCCTGTTTTCTGTATTCATATAAAGATATATGTAAATGGATATAAGGTTTTTTAGTTCTAACAACACAAATTTTCTTCCTTATTTACAGGTAAGCCCCAAAGTGTTGAGAGCTCAGAAAGGGTACAGCTGTCGGGGACCTTCAATGTTCGGAAAGGAAAGCTCCAGCTACCAGTCAACCGGTGGACCAGACGGCAGGTTATCCTGTGCGGCACATGCCTCATCGTCTCCTCAGTTAAGGAGAGCCAGACAGGAAAGATGCACATCCTGCCGCTCATTGGAGGAAAAGTATGTTAAAGTCACACAGTAACAGAAGTATTGCAGGGTTACACAGTTTCTTTCTTTACCTTGTCATCCTTACCTTTAATGAGCATGTTACATCATTTATGCTTGAGATCATAAAACCAAATGTCATATCATCAGAGTCTTTTTACCCTTTGGAAATGTCTCCTAGTGTGGTGATGACACATCCCATTAAACAACTCTCCTTTCATATGACATTTTTATGCTGCCGCTGTTGTTTACTTTAGCTAAGTTAAAGTTTAGGTCAAAATAAAATGGCAATAGACCAGGTCTTAATAAGTATTTTCAACATTCAGCAAATATGTTTTGTCAATTTATTATCTTGACACACTTTGACACAGTTAAATGTTTTTTGTTATTAAGTGCTTTAAACTCAAGCTGCCCTGATGTAACTTTTGCTTTTTTTTTTTTTTTTTACCTTGATCTGTTTATTGGTGTGTGTGTGTGTGTGTGTGTGTGTGTGTGTGTGTGTGTGTGTGTGTGTGTGTGTGTGTGTCTGCAAAATAAGCTCATTTGTGTAGTGCATTATCTACTTGTATTCCTGATATAAAGGACACTTCATACCCCACCACACCCAGTTTCTAAACATTTCGCGCACAACATGTGACTGCATGTGTTTGAATGGGGAGAGTTTGTGTGTTGCATGCTAGTGTTCTATTCAAACCAGCCAGCTATTCATTCACAGAGAATATATGTTTAAGAGTGGCTGAGTGTCTAAAATTACTTTTTTCACAACGTGTTTATCGTATACTTATGTATGCTTTGCATGTTGTTTAAGCATACTACTTGACTAAAACTATCAGTCTTGCAGGTATTTAATGTCTTATTTTGTTTCCTCAAAACCGTTTTGAAATGAGAACTAATCTCTGAAGACTTTAATGTGCCAGCTTTTCCTTTCTGCTTTGTTTACAGCTATGTTCTGTTTCTATAGGCATAAAATTGCCATTTATATTCTGCGTGGGGTCAGGGATGTCAGTATTTCAAACTCATATGTCACTCTTGTGTCTTTGTGGCTGCAGGTGGAGGAGGTGAAGAAACACAGTCATTGTTTGGCCTTCAGCTCAGCAGGGCCTCAAAGTCAAACCTACTACGTCAGCTTTGACAGCTTCACAGAGCACCTACGGTGGCACAGACATGCTGCCAAGGTAGTGTGTGTGTGCGTTAGAGATTTACTTTAGGGAGAGAAAAGTAGAACAAAAGCATGTGCTTCCTTGGTGCTACACAGGAAGACAACTTATTTCAGTCCCATTCTATTGTAGTAGATGCCTAACAACAATACAACCATTGCTGTCTCCCTGCCATATAGCCAAAAACGGTACATATTGTTGTGAAAATATTTGTGAACTGTTACATATTTTCCTAAACATTTGTTCGACATGAAAGAGATAGTTTACACATTTCAAATTAATTTAGATTTAACCCTGTAAAACGAAATGTATCATACGTGATACATACAGTTTGTGAGACCTTTTGCACTGTATGGTAAAAACTAGGTTGTACACAACATGATACTTGTCTTCTGCCACCTAATGGATACTAGGAAGTAGAGGACTACTCCACAGTAATTTTGATTTATCACATAGTCATAAATAGTAAAAACACAAAAAGAAAAGTAAATGAGTAAGTTTTTTTCTCTAGTTTAGTTAATGTACCAAATAACAATTTCACATTAAAAAAATATGACTTTTCTCCTCAGCTTTTTCTTAGAAAAAGGCAAAAATAACCTAGGAGAACTGGCAAAACACTAACTTGAATAGGAATGCTCTCAGCAAAGTCACCTGAAAAACTAACAAAACAGCTTACCAGTTGGGCGGTATAACGGTGCGGGCTATTTTACAGTCTCGGTTACAAGAAGGCTTACATTCATATATAGAAATAACTTTATCATTCAATTTTACAGGACAGTCAGTGGAGGTTGAGAGATGCAACATCACAACTGAACTGGTTGTTGAAAAGTGAAAAATAAAAGAAGTCATTCTTTTGAAAAGGTTTCAAGGCAGGATTGAAATGGATATCTTCTTGTGTTATGAGTTTTATGATATTGTGTATGTTCATTGTTATTAAGTCCTTGTACTACTCTACAGATGACAAACTTATTCTTGCAATTGTGCATTGCCCTTGTCCAATTTAAAATTATTAACCCAAGTGTCTGTTGATGCATTCACGCACATAAACACCACTCGCCTCTCCTTCTTCTTCTGTCTCCCATTTGAACTCAAGTAGGCCACAGCCAGAAAACCTCCTTTCTAAATATTAACAGGGACATACATGTCACTGGCACCCAGAGGGCCACTCAGAATAGAAGCCTGGATAGAGGCAGCACGTGCACCAGTGGTGACTGCTGAGCTTCAAGCTAACTTATCTATAAAAAGGCTTGAGTTCACAGACAGGATTTCTCCGTTAAGATGAGACAGACATATCCAGTATGCTGTTGTTTGCAAAAAAAAAAAAAAGCATAATGTTAGGTCATTAACCTGTTGGGCTTTTCTTCGACTTCTTCCGACTTTCTAATCCTAAGAAGATTGACACTCAGTGACATTTGACCCCAATGAGTCAAACCACAAACACACCATAAAGCGAGTAAAGTCTTGTGTGGTCGAGGTAATCCTATTTAACTCTATGTACCTGTGTTTTCTTTTTCCACTCTCACTCTTCTCACCTCCACTTCCATGTAGATGGTGTCCCAGAGAATCAACTCGGTAGATTTGTCCTGCTGCAGTCTGGAAAATCTTCCTTCCAATCTCTTCTATAGCCACGACCTCACCCACCTCAACCTTAAACACAACTTCCTGCCTGCAGACCAGCGCCTTCAACAGCTACAGAGGTACAATGCCCTCACTAAACAATAGGAAACACATCTGACCTCAAAGGAGGGATTTATCAAAAATGAAGGGTCGTTGATTGATCATTGAGTGTTGTTAAAATAAAAGGAGGTGAAACACAGTGGTAAGCATTTCAGGCATCCTGCGCAAATTGGATTAATATAAAAACACTGAATATCTTGTCTTTGTAGTGCATTCAATTGAAATTGAATTGTGGTTTTGACACCTGACCAGCCACCAAGCAGCTCTTACATCGTATCATATCATATCATATCATATCATATCATATCATATCATATCATATCATATCATATCATATCATATCATATCATATCATATCATATCATATCATATCATATCATACAGTCAATTAGCTAATGCTTTTCTCCAAAGTAACTTACATCTGAGAGTGACAACAACACAAGCAATAAATAAAACAGTGGGCTACATCATAGATGAGTCCTAGTCAGACTGCTGTGAGTCCAGTTTGATGCAGATGTAGTGCTAGAGGCAATGCCTTTTTTTTTTTCTTGTTTCTTTGTTTTCCTTTCTTTCCCTGCAATAGTCCCTTGGTTAAAATACAAAAAACAATGATCAATCATACAATATCGTCTTTGGCGGATACAATAGACAATCACAGTGAGGCATTTCTAGAAACAGCAGGTCATGGAAGGTTGTTTTGGACAGATTTAGTTTTCATTGGCAATTTGTAAGCAGTCAACCTGAGCAGTCTAGGACTAAAGCCATTGGCACACACCAACCAAAGAAACTAGCCAGGGCTGTACCAGGCCAGCCCAGAGGGATAGATGCGTCTGCAGGGAAGCTTTTAATGTGCCTGGCCTCCCTTACTCTTTTTCTCTGTGGGTACCATCTGCTGCATGCTTATCATGGTCCCAGATTAAAAGACCACAGGCAAGATACTGCATGTGTAGTCATGTGTGTGTTTGTGTACTCATGTATACAATGATAAACTTGCATGGTAATCGGAGCATCTGTTTTATGAAGGTTAGTGATGGAGGAATTGTCCCATTTACATGAACGAATTATGTGAATCTGACACCTAAATGTGTTAACTATGTGTGCTGAAGAGAGTTAGTGTGAGAGGAAGAGTTTCTTGCATGTATGCAACTGAAACTGTGGCTGCAGGCTACTGATTTGGGGTCAATGCTTTCAAAGTCTTGATACAGTATGTCATTTTGCAATTTTTTTTTCTTTTTTTTTTCCCCCTTGATTTTAAGATGGCTGCATGTCAGAACTCTGTTTGTGTGGCTGTGCATGTCTTATCTTGCATGCTTTTGTGATGTCCTGATGAATGAGGTCAGGATGTTGTGATTTTCTGCTACTGTCATCCTATTTTAACACATTTTTATGTTTAAATCCCTGGGATAATGGCTGGTGGTAAAAAGAATACGATGCGAATGGAAAAAAACTACTTTTTTAAATCTGAGTGAGCGTTATACAGCTCCCCTGCTGGTCAAGGGAGATAGCATCTATTTAGCCTCGCCAAACCTAAGTAGGCTCATCCGCATTTGACCCAGCATGACAGAAAATGAGGTCAGTAATGAGAAAGAGATGAGTTGTTCAGCTGAAAATAGAAGGGTTTTGACAGAAACATGCAGCAGTTTCTTAAGTACTCGCTTTCCCGTGAGATGCTTTTGTCAAAAAAATAACCATAGAAAACAATACTATTTTGTGTGCAGTCTCTGTGAATGCGGTGTATGGGTTTTGATGTTAACTACTGTGTGAAAATTTGTTTTTAGAGTGCAAACACTGGTTTTCTTTATCATCTAACATGGGGTCATGGTGCATTATATTCATCTAAGGGGATTGGAACATATGAATCTGCAGTATGCCTCACCCCTTCTCATCCTCTTCTCTCTTGCCAAATACTAACTGGTGGGTGATTCGCCAATCAGATATGCATAATCATTTGTCTGGAATACTAACTCCTTCCTCTGGCATGGGGCTGTCTATCCATCATTCATGTCTCTCTGAAACAGAGGTCACCTCTTACAGAAGGGAATGGGTGAAGTTCTCTAATTATTATTTAACATTTCTCCAATTTTACATGTGGATGATTTTGTTACTATTCTGTGTCACTGTATCATCAAGACAATATAATATATTACTGTATTTTTTACATTTTGTTTGCAGTGACAGCATTAGTTTGGAGTTAAAGCTCAGTTCATCTGATGAATATTTGCTCTGACTTTGTCCCTTACTTGCCTTTCAACAGTTTCTCTGGATTATATTTGACTTTTTAGCTGCTAGATGATCCGGTGTGTTGAACAGCTAGTTTCTGACTTTGTCCGTGAGCTGTTTACTTGGCAGCATGTACTATGGGCTTATCAGAGCTTTAGCCAGAAGATAGCAGCTTCTCTCAACTGCTCCAAATAAAGTTGATGACTATGGCGTTCTTGGCCTCACCCTAAAAACAGGAAGCTAAAAAGCAAGTTCTTGAAGGATTTGAAATTAGCTGAAGAGGCTGCATAATTTTTTAGCCTTTTATTTTTTCTTTTCATTTGTTAGCTTACTTAGTTATTATAATGTCAATACTGACTTCCTTTTGGTCTGTTTAGGTTTGTAACAGCTTCTCCCGAAAATATCAGCATCTTAGTTGTCAACTACATCATTTAGTCCTTTGCATATTTGGCAGAAAAGGAATGATAATTTGCTGTTATAGAAAACAAAGGCAGTTGGACATTATGTTAATGAAGGGAATTGTAGAAACACAATGAGCAAAAATTAGTGAAAAACACAATTGTGATATAATTATAAATGCACGGGTATTTAGACACTTTATGTAGTTCGTTGTTAAAACAAAACCAGAGAACAACCCAACATGTTTGCCACACCTTTCCTTTAAAAGACCTGAATTCGGAATTACTGTAATATTTCTTCTGTGAGGCTTTTTCATTTCAACAAAGAAGCTCTGAATCTCATTTACAGTGATCGCTGACTTGTCGTTTATAACTGCCTACACAAGTCTGTTGGTGTTTGCTAACTTATTTTAGTTTAGAATAATGAAGACTGCTGTGTTTTTTGGCCAGTATAGATGCATAATTACATGCATGCTAAAGTAAATGAGAAATTCCTGTGTTCCATTTTTAATTAAAATAGCAATAAGAAGAATTTTTATATTCCTTTTTTTTTTTGCTTTGTCACTGTGAAATATTCTGTTTTGAGAGGCAAAATGATAAGTCTGAAAAAAAATGTAAAGCCAACTTTCCATTGGTGCTGTAAATTTTATAGGTCACATCTACGAACTTAACATGTTGCTCACAGCTGATGATCACGCTGACCATACAAAAAGTGAGTGGCACCACTTTAAATGCATAAAGAAGGAAGAATAGAGAACAAAGAGAATAACATAAGTCAGAATGACAAAGCATGAGAGAGATGCAACAAGAGTCTGAGGAGGTGGTATGAGCCTCACTCAGTTGTTTGGAAAGGTTGATTTAATGGTGGTGTGACATTTTCCCACATACTCTCTACCTGCTGCAGTAAGGAGTCACACTCGGCTGGAATTACTCAGCCATCCTAATCAATAGCCTTGACATCTCAGTTGCCTTTATCTCCATCATCATGATCTACTGTGTGAATGTGTGTATAATCCATGAGTGTACATAGTGTGAAAAAAGCAGCGCCAGCATAAGCAGCTGTTGTAGTGTGCAGCAGTAATATGGCACACTGCTCCCTCTGTGGTAGTTGATAGCAGAATGTGTGTGTCTGTGTTCTATTTTCCCCATTAAACTTAGTTTTGGGTTATTCTTCCCATGGAGTCCAACTCTTGTGAAGGTCACTGTGTACCATGGAAAGGCACTGGAAATGCCACTGGTTTCTGGTGTTTAAATGAACAACACAAACACCCATGCTGCTTTTGTTTGCTCAACAATCAAATGCAAAGGTTTAGCCTTACCAAGACAGCTTTGTTTGTGGGTGTGTTGGATCTAACTTTGCTTTTTACTTAAATAAATATATGCAAGCTACACTTTGCTTTAGTGCATGAATATATTCATGAATATGTTATGCTCTTCTGCAATATTTATGTTTACAAGACACAAGATACAACCGTGCTCTTCAATCACCTTCTCTTCTTTTCTTTTCTCTTCTCTTCTCTTCTCTTCTCTTCTCTTCTCTTCTCTTCTCTTCTCTTCTCTTCTCTTCTATTCTTTTCTCCTCTCTTCTCTTCTCCAGGTTTTCTCGTCTGCGAAGCCTCAACTTGTCCAACAACCACCTTGGTCAGTTTCCGCTGGCTATCTGTGACATCCCCACCCTGACAGAGGTTAACCTCAGCTGTAACTACCTGGCCTCTGTCCCTAGCTCTGTGGGCGCCATGGCCAAGTAAGCAACAAAAGGAACTTGCTGATAACACAAAAATATTTGGAAATATATCTTTGTGTAGAAAGTCATTTGTTTTGGTGTTTAACTTCCTCTCTCTTCTTTTTGCTGCTTGAAATGCAGGCATTTCCCTAACTGTCATAAAACTTTACTGCTGACATGGGTGTTTGCAGATGATGCCCTAAATCAGATGCAGACTTAGGGCAAGGCTGCCAGTGAGCCTTCTCAAAAACCAACAATGTTTTTGTCTGTTTCGGCGTCAAAGACTTATATGGCCACATATTGTAGTTATATTTTAATAACGATATACTTTGCCCGTTACAGCATATGAGTCAACAGCAACATAGTAACCAATCTCAGCATTGTTTGCAATACTTAGTATTGTCTTAAAGCCTAAATTTCTGGTCAAATATTTCTCCTTTTTGTAGACCGGCAAATAAAAAAATTTTCTTGGATCTTTCTATTGGCCAGTTATTTTAAGCTTCTTAAAGATAAGCGAGTACCACTCTAGGAAAAAATAGGTCGCGATGATTTTATTTAGTTTTTCCATTTAGCCTTTGTCTGACCATGAATTCACAGAGCGGTGGTAGAAGATTAAAAATATTGTCAATAACTGTTCCCTGACCTAGACAGCAGAAGCACTGTTAATAATAAGAAACATAATATTACATCAAATGTACAGTTCGAGGTCAACACACTGCAAAGGATGCAGTGCAGCTGATTTTGTTGGTTGAATACCTTTTTTTTTCTTCTCTTTTTCCTCATGGGAAAGCTCAGAATGTTCAAGGTTTTGGTTGAGCTCCAGTATCAGCCTTTTTGAATGTGAAAAAGCCCAGCTTCTTTCTCAGTTTAAGTACCTGAAACATATTTATGGCTTCTTCTTTCTTAAGTCAAAGAAAACCCTTACCCGCCCATAACTTCATCTGTTATTTTGTCCTGTTTTACTCCATTGTGACATCAGTTGTTGCAGGAGTCATTTAGTAACTAGGTCAGTGTAGAAATTTTGGATGGTGCATCTCCTTCAAACATGTATCTAATTCAAAACCAAACATACTGGTATGACGGGTTTAAACTGGCAAGATGAGAAGATAATCTGCAGGAATGATCTGGTATGCCTGTAAATTCCTGAAGTGGCCAGCAGGGTATTTATGCTTCTACTGCCATCTGCTGGACATTACAATTGCTGATTACAGATTAAGGAACTGTTGCAGTCCTTGCTGAGACCACATGAGAATGGAAGACCACTGTGAGAATAAAGAAATGTTTGGGTTTTTTTTAATTAAGACGATTGTGTTTCTATCAGTTTACAGACGTTCCTGTTAGATGGAAACAGCTTAAGTGATCTGCCCTCTGAGTTGGGCTCTCTGCAGAGGCTGAGTTACTTAGGCGTTTCCTTCAACCAGTTTGACCACGTGCCCCAGGTGCTTGAGCGGCTGGCCTCCATGGAGAAGCTGTGCATGGCTGGCAACCATCTAGAAAGACTCACCCTGCAGAATTTCAGACTGCTTCATGTCAAGCATATCGATCTCAGGTAAGGTGGAGGCAGATTGTCATGAACTGATTTTGACAAATGTGACGAGTCTGATTTTAAACATTAATCTGACAGCTTTATCTGCAACATGAATGACTTTCAGTATCTACCGTAGTCATGCTTGCCCCAAGGAGTGTACACAGGGACTTTAGGTTTTTAGGTTGGTAATTCTAGAAAGAAAAGCGATTGGAGGAAGTCATCACACAACCAGACAGTCAAACTGCACGACATCATCAAATCATTTGCTAACAGTGGCTCCTTCAGGTGTCCTGTCATTGTCTGGAAAAGTAGAAAGCTAGAGTGACTTGCACTATTTTATGGTTAATATTTCACTACTTCTTACCTTACTTGTACTGGGATTGGAAATTAATTCTAAATAGTAATTTTTTGTTCTTAGCTGTGAGGACAAAGATCAGCTGGTGTCTTTATCTTTTTTCTGAATCTTTTAGCATCTTTTAACATCTTTTAGATGTGTTGCTTTGCAGTGTTTTATGTCATTTTCTGGTTCTGGTGAATTTAAGTTGCTTGATGATATACAACTATTACAAAAGGTTTTGCTGATTAGAGAATTTGTATTAGAGTAACTTAAACAGTTTTTTTTTTTTAGCAGATATTCATTTATGTAATTTGACAAGAATTATGATTTTAGAATTTAAGATTTCAGTTGTAGGTTATTTAAGAAATAATCAATAATAGTAGAACAAATTCAATTCCGCCAAAAAACTATGTTCTTGCTGTACCCATCAGTGCTGCATATTGAACATCTGAGGTGTAAATAAATATGACTATACAATATATCAGCAATCACCCAAGGCATGTTCTGTGCCTTATAAGAAAGGCCACAGCCTGATCCAATTGGAGATGAACCTTTGCCTCCTCCCTGCCTCCTTTGTCAGGTTGAATAAGATCTCCGTCATGGTGCCAGATGAGCCCGACCTGCTGAGGCACGTGACTCAGCTGGATGTGAGGGATAACAGACTGACAAACCTGGATGCCTCGGTATTTCCCAGGCTGGAGGTGCTTCATTGTGAGAGAAACCACATCACCAGTCTCAGAGTCAAGGGTTGCTTGCTCAAAGGCATCTATGCTTCTAACAACGGTGGGTTGGGCATATAGGATTTCATGGCCCCTGCATGTTATTGTAAGAAAAAATCATACCACCACCTTACTTATTACAAAACCCAAATATGTTTAAGGAATACTTCTTTTTCTACAGTTGATGTGTCCTCAGATGTCACACTCATGCGGATCTTTTCATATGCTTCCATTTGTCTCATCAGTGCAGCCATCTAATTGTCTCTTTCCATCATTCCTCTCTAACTTGTCATCACCATACGCCCCCCCTAAATGTTCCCCTCCATTTTCCATTTACCTGCTTTCATATTAGTCTGTCCTTGCTGTAGGTTAATGTGTTTGGATTTCTCTCTACAGAGCTACGACAGCTGGATGTCAATCCTGTGCCCTCCAATCTTAGTTACATGGATATCTCAAGGTGAGATTATCTCATAGTGTACTTGTGTGAGACAAATTACAAACACCATAGAGGTGTTGCTTGCTCACTGTACATACTAACTGGCATACAAGAACATCAATTTTTTGGTATATGTGATTTTTTTAAATATAATATTACATGAGGATAAAGTCCATAGAAGAGTCTATGGATCAGTGGTGAAATATGAAGTTGGAAAACTGTAATTGTTTGAATATGTTTTCCTTTATCTTTGCTACAACCTTCAAAAAGTGGGCTTTTTAGCTTAGGCTTATTTTTGGTTTTAAACACTGGCCTTGAATAGGCCCTGCTCTTGATATTTGTCGGCTGAATTTGTGTGAACAGAGTCCAATTCTCTCTTTTCCTTTTGTAAAACATTAGTTCTATGAATCTGGAATATTACATAATATATGAAAAAAAAGCCTGTTTTCACCCAGAAGTGAAGATGAATATGGACTCTTTCTATTCATTATATACTAATGCAGATACAGTATGTTACTAACTGCACATAACTGCACCCTCCTACAGGAATTGTATGGAATCCTTGCCAGACTGGCTGTGTGAAGCAAAGAAACTTGAAGTTCTGGATGTGAGCCACAACCTCATCACTGAGCTCCCAGCTAGGTGAGCCTCTCTCACAGCAAATGTGCCTGTAAATGTAGAACAATGCTGCATTATTCTCTCTGCCCTTAGTCAAGCCAGTCAACTAGCCCCTATAGGGCCTCATAAATCATACACATGGCTGTAACCTCCACAGTCTTTGTCCATTCTTTTCCTCTTTATATAGCATTTTAGAAGGTCAGTTCAGATGCACCTTTTCCTCATCTCCATGTCTCACATCGACACTGTTAACCTTGTTCCCATGGCTTCTTCCCTTTTCTCCTCTCTCCCTCTATACCACCGGTGTCCTCATTGTCTGGAGATTTATGTTTTTTTGCCCAATAAATGTCAGGATGATGAATTTCAGCAACATGCTCCTCTAGAGACCCTGCAACTCTGATATTCTTCATCTGCATTTCCATCTCCTTACTGCACTGTCCTCATCTCCACGTATTCATGGGAATATCTATCTATCTATCTATCTATCTATCTATCTATCTATCTATCTATCTATCTATCTATCTATCTATCTATCTATCTATCTATCTATCTATCTATCTATCTATCTATAAGTCTATCTGTCTAGTTTCTTAGTTGTTTAGGTTGTATATTTTCTATGTTCTGATGCTGACCCATCTTTCTGTATATTATTTGTGCTGCAGGTTGCTGTGCAGCAACAGTCTGAGAAAACTTGGTGCAGGACATAACCAGTTACAGAAACTGCCTGAAAGAGTGGAGCGCCCTCTGCTGGAGGTTTTAGATGTTCAGCACAATCAACTAGTGGAGCTACCCTGCAACCTGTTCCTCAAATCTGACAGGTACCATTAATCATCTGCTGGAACCATGGAAGCAATTCTTTCTTTTTTTTTTTTTTTTTTTACTATAATGTACATTGCACCAGACTAGAGGATGATGAGTAAGGAACCTGCAGGTATGTAAAGATGGAAGCAGAAGTTATGAATAGCCCTTTTAGTCAAGGGCAACATAACCAAGGGCGAAGATGACAGGAGAATAAAAAAACAACGGGGAAGAGATGTTAATGGTGGCTTATAAACGTGTGAATTTATGTATGTATTTGTAATCGAAGTGACAAATCTCAAATTTTTATGTTTATGTCAAAAAAAGGATCAAACTAAGTGTGTGCTTCTACTTTCAGCTTACGGTCTGTAAATGCATCAGCAAATAAGCTGGAGCATCTGCCACCATCCAGTCTATCAGAGGAAAGCCACAGCATCCTGCAGGAACTCTATCTGACGAATAACTGGCTCACAGACAAGTGTGTCCCAATGCTTACAGGCCACACACACCTACGAGTTTTGCACATGGCCTACAACCACCTCCAGACCTTCCCAGCCAGGTAAAGAACTCACAATAATCACAATTAATAATATTCTTCTTGTTTTTCTTTCATATTTACTTATATATGAATTTACAAAATGTTAAGAAATGTAAATATTCACAGGGTCTCATCTGTCCAACACTTCAGAGCTATGCAGTTTTAAGTTATACAATGAAAAAGAAGTACCTGGTTTGCACATTTAGAATGGTGCAAGTGGTGGATGTTTGTTAGTTTTGTTGTCCATGTATTTTTTCCAAACAGTTGAGTGATTTCTCATGGGACCACTGTCTTCAATTGTTTTCAATTTCTTGTTTTTGTCACATACAAGGTCATTGTCTATGTCGAAACTTATATAGACTTGTCTTGAAACCATTGTAGAAATAATTCAATTTTCAATTTAATAATAAAACATACATCCATTATTTTTGGGCTTGAACAATTTTTTTTTTTTACCTATTATATGAGTATACAAACTAAAAAAAAGAAAAACTGTGATGAGTTATTTATTGACATACTTACAACATGGCTGATTCAGCATCTACAGTCTACTTGCATTATATTATTTTTTGTTCTTTAACTAACCAAATAATTGTTCCACACTTCACCTCACCCATTGCTTTCTATGTCCTTTCAGTAAAATGGCCAAGCTGGAGGAGCTGGAGGAGGTAGATTTGAGTGGAAACATGCTAAAGACCATCCCCACCACTATTATGAACTGTCGGAGAATGCACACGCTCATCGCCCACTCCAATGCCATTGAGGTTTTTCCTGAGGTCATGCAGTTGATGGAGATGAAAGTAAGTCAGCAACAGCAATACATCTCTGTGGAGCATTTAGACTGTGCGCTTCTACAAATGTGACTTCTTTTGCTAGTGTGTGGATCTGAGCTGTAACGAGCTGAGTGAGATCACTCTCCCAGAGAATTTGCCTCCAAAACTTCAGGAGCTGGACCTTACTGGAAATCCTCGTCTCAACCTGGACCACAAGACCCTTGAACAGCTTAAGTATGTTATAGTTTTTCTGCTGTGTTTTTTTTTTTTGCCTGATTAAAAAAAATTGTCTGTTCACATGCAGTTGCAGGAAAAGATATTAGAGCACTGTTGTTTTGGAAACAAATGCTCCTTTAGTTGTACCAAACATTAAAGATGAACATGAAATTTTGGTAAGCAGAAGAGTGGTGTTCCTCTGCAAAGTGCATTCAAACTGTGTAATGTGCGGGTCCTTGTTGTTTAATCCACTCAAATTATGGTCCCACACAGTAAATGTTTATAACAAAAATTTGCTAAACAACAATTTTCAAGAGAAAGGGAATGTTTCACCTATCAAAAGCCAGCTGGTCTGAACCAGTATATTACACAATGCTATGTTGACACCTGCAAAGGAGTGATATAAATGTGATATAACTTGCTGAACTACAAAAATAATTAGAATTACAATTAGAATTCTCACTGACCTTTGTACAAAAATGTTAAAAAAAAACCCCAGTCATTTTATTGCCATGTTAAAATATTCAGTTATGTATTTCTGTTCTTCAACACAGTACAGCAATTTTGATTTGTTTTACGTTGTCTCGCCTTCCAGCAATATTCGCTGCTTCCGTATTGATCCACCTCCAACCTTTTCATCGAATGAGGCATCTGGTGGGCCTGCTGTGTGGAGCCATGGTTACACAGAATTCTCAGGTGTTAAAAACAAGTAAGTTCAATTCGGTCAACAATGAAAGAACAACCACCCTCAAGCTTGTCCACTGAAGCCTCACCAAGCTAAACTTCCAGGGAATCTGCATTGTTAAAACCTCATGACATTCATGAAGGAAATATTGAAACACTGCTAATGGAAAACATGAATAAGAAAAAAGATATAAGCACTTGCACATGTTATGCTCACATTTTCACTCATTTAAATGATTCTCAAAGGCAGTCATAGCAAACCTGCTATAAAATCAGAGCTTCTGCTGTACAGCAAAATCAATCAGACAACATTGTTACCTTTGTCAACACTGTAAATTAAAAAAGTCAACAGGTCTTTCAAGGCTTTATAGTTTCATTACAGAGAGCCTGTCTCTTTCTTTTCAGGCTCTGTGTTGCAGCCCTTTCAGTGAACAGTTTCTGTGGGAGTCGTGAAGCTCTTTACGGTGTGTTTGATGGAGACAGAAATGTGGAAGTGCCCTATCTTCTTCAGTGCACAATGAATGATGTACTAGCTGAAGAACTGCACAAAACAAAGAGCGAAGAAGACTATATGATTAACACCTTCCTCGTGATGCAAAGGTACATAACAGGTTCCAAGGCACTTTTCTGCTGTTTGCCTCCATTTGTTATGAACTAACTTTCCATGGGCTTATGTATTTAAATACAATTTTCAGAAAATATACCACATGAAAAGCAAAAATCCATCTAGTAATTTAGTTATTGTTACATCCTTATTTGTGGCAAATTTCAGTTCCATAAATAAATATAAAATTTGATTATCTAAATTTTTTATGCTGTATCTTCTTGCTTTTCTTTCACAAAGGAAACTTGGAACTGCAGGACAAAAACTTGGTGGCTCTGCAGCTCTGTGTCACATTCGCCACGATCCAACCGACCCCAGCGGTTGCTTCACTCTCACAGCTGCTAATGTGGGAAAGTGCCAGGCCATCCTGTGCCGTGATGGAAAGCCCTTGTCCCTGTCACTGCTTCACAATGTGGGACTTGAAGATGAATACCGCAGGATCAGGCAACACAAAGCTATTATCACAGAGGTAAAGATCCTTGGAAAAAATGAAGGACAATTTGAACTATGTTATTGTTATTGCAGATGTGCACTATATGATCGATTGACTTATTGATTTGTGTACCTCTTCTGTAGGACAACAAGGTAAACGGGGTGACTGATTCTACACGGATTATGGGCTACTCATTCCTGTATCCCTCTGTCATCCCTTGTCCCTATGTGCAGACAGTAACTCTCACCCCTCAGGATGAGTTCTTCATTCTGGGTAGCCGTGGCCTATGGGACACCGTGTCTCCCACCGAGGCTGTAGAGGCTGTTCGGAATGTCCCTGATGGCCTGGCTGCGGCTAAAAAGCTGTGCACACTGGCGCAAGGCTATGGCTGTACCGACAGCCTTAGTGCTGTTGTGGTCCAGCTCAGCGTGAGTGAAGACTGCTGCTCTTGCTGTTGTTCAGAGCCTCCACAGCCTCCTCCGAGCCCCGGCTTGGGAACTTATCCTTCGTCGTCCTCTGCCATGAAAGAGCGCCCATCAGATGGTTCCCTCCCTGTACCCCCTTCCTCCTGCAGTGAAATCAGCAGTGAGATCAGCACCAGTGAGATGAGCAGTGAGGTGGGCTCAACAGCCTCATCTGATGAGCCTCCACAGAGCTCCCTAGTTGTTCTGCAGGAGCAACCCCACCACACTCATATTCACCTGCAACATCAGGCTCACTTGATGTCCCTACAGCACCAGCAGGCCCATACACCTAACCAGCCTTGCCAGTATCTACTCCCTGGTTCAGAGCTGTCATCTTCCCGCAGTTGCTGTGCCCTCCACCCTGCCTGCTTAGCCGGCTCCTTTCAGAGGCAGCTGTCTAGCGCCACATTCTCTAGCGCCTTGTCGGACAATGGACTGGACAGCGAAGACGAAGAGCCCATTGCCGGTGTATTCTCTAATGGGAGCCGTGTAGAAGTGGAGGCAGATGTCCACTGTCTCAAAGCAGAGCTGTCCCTGTCCTCATCACCCCAAACATCAGTACCTTTATCTTCAACCCAGGAATGTGCCCTGCTTACTCTTCCCCCTCCACCTCCACCACCATGCACCCCAGAACCTCTTGAAGAAGGGGTAGATGTAAATCAGGGGGAGGCCGATAGTGGGCTTGACAGGGATGATTCATGGCAAGGTGTTGGAGGTGGTGACGTAGGAAAGTTGACAGGCAAGAGGAGGGTTAATGGGTCAGTGGCACAGCAGGAAAAGAGTCACAACCTTATTGAGGTGGCTACTGATGCTCCTTCTAAGAAGTCAGGTGGTTACTTCACAGCTCCAGCTCAGCCTGACCCAGATGACCAGTTCATCATCCCCCCTGAGCTGGAAGAGGAGGTAAAGGAAATCATGAAGCAGCATCAGCAGAAACAGCAGAGGCCACCAGGGACAGAGCAATCCACAGACTACTATGACACCCCCCTCTGAACAACAGTTCCATCAGCTATAGCCCCGTCTCCTTTCCAGCAGCCTACATGTACACAAACAAAAGGGTTTTCTCAAGGAACTGTAAAATGTACATGAGAAGGTTTCTTCCAGCTTTTTCTAGACAGGCTCCCATCCTCTCCACAGCCTAATCATTGGAGAATCATGCACTGCAATCTGTCATAGAGTTGAACAAGCAAACAAGCCCTTTAATGATAGTCAGCCCACTTGAATAGCTGGTGGGCACTGACTCAAGTGTCCATGGTTGTGCCCTTCTCACAGACTGTGTAACAATATTTTTACAGTAGACAACCAGCTGATGTAATCAACACTAGTCTATTTGCAATAGCATTAGCTTACCACAACACTTGTTAATATGGAGAACCGTTCCATGGTTTATTTGTTTTGTAAGAACTTACCATATCTTCTAATGTGAAAGCAGTGAAGTTGCTGACAGAACTTTTTGAAAATGGAGACACATAATCTTTTTATTACCCGTGAACTATGTTTAATGGTACATCGTTAATACCACACCTAACTGTTGTAGATAGGGCACTTAAAATACTGTATTTCTTCAGTAAATCATGGCTCTCAGCCTGTAAAATGACTTAGAAATTTTTTGTAGAAATTTGCAATACTAACTCCTAGGAGTTGCATACTCTTTATGGTGACTCAGTCACTTTTACTAATCTTCTCTGAGAGAAATGGTGATTTTTTTTCCAATGACTGTAAATAAGAGAAAGTTGTATACTGATGCTTTTAAAGGAGCTGCATACCTGTATGTCGGTGAAGGTTTTAGTGGTGGGGAGGATGTTTCATTTTGTTATGGAGGTGTCACCCCCTTTTATCTTACAGTGTAAACCCACAAATACAGCATACACACACACACACAAATGTAAATGTGCAATTACAGGACAGAAACCAACATTCCGTACAATATAATTACACTAAGTTGCTATGGTTTGCTCCACTTTTTTGTGATGTCCTGTAGTCACTATATCTATTGAACACTAATAGATCTGTGCATGCACACATTTAAACATGCATACATTACATGCACACAAAGACACACACGGACACTCAGATGATATTCCCACCTCCCTCCTACAACTGTTATCACCGGCATGACTGTGTCAAGTTCAGTAATACAATTATATCCACATTGAAAAGAGAAAAACACAAATGTTCTTGTCTTTGGTATAATAAATTTTAAATTTGTGAATATAAATTATATTGCCTGAGACTTGTTTTTCATAGTATTTTTTTTTTAATTTTAGATTAATATGCAGAAAACAATTCGTAAAAGATACAATTTTACAAAGCAGAGTCTTTTCAACTTTCCCTTGTTGTTACATCAAATGACCAGCAGGTGGTAATTCAGGATAATGTTGGATCCTGTCTGGATGCAATTCTGTGCGATCAAGTCTGCCTTTCAGTTGTGTTTACTGTATGTGTTTACCTTGTAAACACAGTTGTGTTTACCTTTAGTTGTGTTTAGAGTATGAATGCATTAAGTATTTATGTTTCCTATGATGATGGTGTTATCGACACGTTTTTTATATTTCTTCTTCACACAGAAAACACTAACTACTGTAACCACCAACATTGCTCCCAGTACTGACAGAGAGGATGCAAGTGCAAGAGTGGTTTTATCCTTGAGGGAGCCCTTGTACTGGCAGTTGTTCCCATAGTGCCACCAGTCATTACCCACCACACACCTGGAGGGCACAGGAAGTAAGACAACAAAAAATCAGACAAAAAAGAATCCACAACATTCATTTATGTTTTGGATGATTGCAGTAAAATATTACAGAGACAATAAAGAGGAAAACTGTTGGACTTGTAAACCAAAATGAGACTTCATTTTGGTATGGTGGCTGCTCAAACACTGAACAATAATACATGAATAACAAGAATTTATTATTTTGAAAAATATAATGCAGAGGACAGACATTTTTTATAATAACTCTCGCATTATGTGTGGTTACTTGGGAATACTTTGCATAAACCTTAAATATTTGTAATTTTTTTTGCCAAACATGTAAGTTTGCCTTTATTAAACAAACTATGATGACCAGTTCAATTTTTAGTTCTAAATGTACTGGTCAAGGCACAATAATATGAGCTATTTGGCTGCTCCTTTATGCTATGTTCCTTCATTTATTTCTTTGAAAGCACTGAGATATAGTGAGGATGCAAGATAACATACAGATGTGGGCAGCTTGAAATATGTGGTACTGTAAATAACATAAACAAATTTCCTAATAGCAAACAAACTGGATTATTGGTTTCATAATGCATAAAACTATTCTCTTTTGGGGTCTTCAAAACTTCATATTAACTTAACCTATCAGTTCTTAATTTTATTGGGAACCTTTAGAAAATGTCACAATAAAGAGGCTGGGAGCTGTCTTTCCCCACATTACATAAATCAGACAGTGCTCACCTGCAAGCAGCTTTTCCTTCATCTACAACACAGACTCCACCATTCTGACACTGCACATTAAAGCATGCATCAGGAATGGCAGTGTCTGTGGTTGCAGGTTGTGAGGTTGTGGAAGGAAGAGGCTGCGTCTCCGTCAAACTGGATACATCTGAAGATGGACGCGCAAAAAGTAAGTCAATTGTAGGGTCAAATTGTTTGAAGCCAAGATTCAATTGACTGGATCAGATACTTTACTATACTTCTGACAAGTGGATGTATAAATCAAGCATATAAAAATGTACTGCAATAGATAATTCTGTTAATGCTGCCTGTATAATTAGAAGAAGTAATGAGGAAGACGACAGGGTGGATGTGGTTTAAAAAGGAAACTGACCAAATAAGTTTTTTTTCACAACATCATAAAGTCTATATATGGAATACTATTGAGTTTCTACTATAAACTTCAGTGCTTTTACCCTCCATAGTGAGAAGAAAGATAGCATCTCCTCCCTTGATGAAATCCCTGCTTTTGGCTCTCAAGTGGGTGAGATACACTGCTGTGCCAGCGCCAGGCCCTCGGAAATACTTGGATCCATTTGTGTCTGTGACCTCAACGCCAATTTTTCGAGGATCATCCCAGAAAAAATCATCAGAGCCTGTATAAGAAAGTTTAAAGGTTAAGTAAATGTTGTATGAACCTTTTATAAATTCAAATGGATATATTTAAATCTTTGACTAGGAAACAACCTGCACCTGTTCCCTTCATGTTGGGGTCAGTAGTGACACTTCGCTGATTGGACATACGCTTTTGGATGTGTGGGTGCTGGTCCATAAGCATCATTGTTATCTGTTTCCAAGGGCAAGGCCATGCTTGCCCTGTGTCCCCTTCTTGTGCCACCAGATGAGCATAGACAGACAACTCACCAGAGTAGTTATCTATACCATTGGGGTAAAGCTGCATCTGGAAAGTGTAACCCTCCTTAGAAGTGAACGGTGGACTAAAAATAGATGTATTCATTTGAGTGTTTTCCATAATGTGACTGAAGTTTTTCACTCGCCATATGAACTCAGGGCAAGTTGTCTCAGAAAGGTTGATGTCATCCAGGGACAGTCCTCCTACTGATGGCCCAGAGCCCCCCTTGGTCCCTTGAAAGACAACACGAAATTTTGTTTGGACATCTAGACTCACATGGTGCAGTTGCCACAACTCCTGGGGGGGTCCTGTTACAGAACATTAAAAACAAACAAATAAACAAAACATTGAATCAATAACGCAGCAGATTGTATTATGGTATCACTTTACTTCAGCAGAAAAAACTCAAAAGCTGTAACTGTCACCATCTATAGTCTTTATCAAGCGCATAGATCCACTGGGGTTGGCTTTGTCATATTCTCTGACATAGATCTTCAGTGTGTCACTTGAACCAGCGCTGTTGTAGTAGAAGAACTGCAGGCACTGGAAACCTCTTTTGGGATAAAGGATCCTGCTCTCCAACACAGCTGAATCACCATTGCTGGCTGCCCCAGTGCTGAAATGCATGAAGTATCCTGAGCCTAAAGATGCAAAAGTCATGAATTAATAATATCATTACCTACACATTATTGCACAGTGGAAGTTACAATGCAAGACTTCACAGTTTGAAGTACGTTATAGAAATAATCAAAAGAGCTGATGTTATGCTCCAATTTTGATGTGGATTTTGGGCTCTTCATTCATTCATTCCTTCATTCATTCATTCATTCTGAATTTTCTTTAACTGCTTTTTCCAATTAAAGGTTGCAGGAGAGCTGGTACCTTTCCCAGCAATCACCAGGCGAGAGGCACGGTACACTCTGAACAGGTCACCACGGCTCTTTAACTTTGAAAATTTGTACATTAAGCAAAGGTTATGAGAAAATTTCTAGAAATATTTTAGCTCATCAAGCCCATATTTACACAACAACAGAATTTAAGAGATGATAAATAAAAGCAGTTTTATAGCAGTTCATTTCCGTAAAATATGCTTAAGTGAAATGCAGCCCTTCCTTAAACCACCATGTAGAGGACAAAAATCTTTGGGATCTTTGTACATGTAAATGTGTGACTTGTGTTTAAAGGCTGAGTTCTAAATATGTGAACTTAATGTGATAAAAAAGATATGTATGAGCATCATGTGTCATAATCTGAAGAACCTTCTCACCAGTACATTTCCCCATATTGGAGTAGTCTGTGTCCGGCCCTCCAGCAGCTTTGGAAACCCTGACCCAGTCTGCATCATCTGCCTGCCCCTGGATCATCCCACAGATGTTCTCCCATTCAAAGTCACATGAGTCCAGAAAGGTGGATCCCTGAGCTATAAGACATTTCGCAAACACAGGTGTAAAAGTACTTTGAACAGCAATAAACTGACAGTGGTTTGCACATGGCAAAATTTATGAGATAGGCAACCTCAAAGACCACATGCTTCATTAAAATTAAGTGTAGTTTTGTTTTCGTTTTCCATAAGGTTTCAATCACAGCAAATATAACACAGCTGGGGTACTAGGTGTTGATTCTTACTGCAGTTATATAGGCGGTGCAGCTTGAGCAGGTCATTGTCACTAAACTCCATGCGCTGGCCGATGACATCACTGAAAGCAGGGATCTTGGTGACAATGGTGGGCTCGGTCCCATTACGGAAGGCATATTTGCTGTAGTGCATCATGGAGCCATAGTCATAGGGTACTCCCAGAGCGCTGGAGGTGGTGTCATTGTAGGTGTTAAAGTTGTGCTCCTTACCTGCAGATTAGATATGGATAGACATTTCTGGGCAGTTTGATCATTTATCCCAATATATTTTGTCCCACATCTGAGTGTAAGGTGTTTTACAGAGGTAGTGATGAGCCCTCTTCTAAAGATAAGCTCTCTAAGTGCATGGGTCAGTGCTGTTAAGATAACAAAATGTAAAGATAATACAGTCACTTGTTTATCAAGTGAAGATTTTGCGATCACGCAGAAGTACAAAACCTGCACATGCTGATCCTGCAGTAAAAATTACTGCTCTAAGAAGTCTCCTAAATGTTCTTCAGAACAAACCTTTATTATTCTGTTTAAAGTAATTAGATATTGTGTATAAAAGTCATTTAATCAACCATGTCAAACAAGAAATTACACTGTAAATAAAGGCAATGAGAAGCCATGATATAAATGGGAATTGAATTAATATGGAGAATTTTTAAAAAAAATGTATTAAACAGATATTATGAATAATGTGAAAATTACAAAATGTTCAATGTTGTAAGAAATACTTAAAATGAGTGGTAAACTGGGAGACACAAGAAAATGATATGTTTAGTATGTGGGATGTCATGTACCTGACTAAGTTCTGAAGATTTATTTTCATTTTGTAAAGATTTTTGGTTTGTTTTATACCGTCATGATGGTTGGCCAAAAAGGGGACAGATAATATAAGAACTGACATCTGCTACTCCTTATTTCATTCAAATTTAACTTGAAGATATGTTCAAATTTTAAAATATGTTTTGATTTATTGAATGAAATGAATAAATTAAAAAAGGAGTGTTGCAGTACCTTCTAAAATGCGGTCCCACATAATTTTGACATAGTCATCACGGTCTGCTCTGGACTGCTCATGCCAGAAACCCAGAGCATGAAGGAATTCATGTTCAATGGTGGCAATACGATCACAGTTTGTTCCTATTGACAATCTCTGCTTCCCAACTCGCCGATTGCCAACAGATGAGAAACAGCTGTTGGAGGGATAACAAGGCTTTTATTAACATCACATAGAATTTGCAATGATTTGTCTCAAAGTCAAATTCTAAAACCGAGTGTTAAAATGCTTTAATCCTTGGGAAAGTAGAGCTTGTCTTACCAACTGCAAACTATAAAGGAATAAGTTCTTGCATTACCCGTTCCCTTTAAAAATAGATATGTAGTTTTCTTCCCCACTCCACGGCTTGAAGTCGATACAGGTCTTGAGGCGGTACTGCTCGAAGGCCTTAAGAATCACACCTTTTGCATTGATCTCTACAGAGAAGATGATAAATCAGGTCCATTAAAGATGAAAAAAAGTATGCCTTCAATATTCCCTTTTAAGAATGGCTGTAATGTAGTGTAAATTCAAAATAAATAATTCACTGGTGAATTATTGATGTTTGAAGATTACATCAGTTCCAATATGTCTCACATGCTTTCTTGTAGCATCAGCTATCTATGGCCAGATATTAAATATACAGTGAAAATGCAGCTTTATGTTGTAATATTCAGTTGGGTTTTTTTTTTTTTTATACTGCCTTCATTGTTTTTCTAAAAC